>NC_056739.1:1730407290-1730731457 GCF_019279795.1 Protopterus annectens | reverse complement strand
GTTAATAAATATTTACATGCATTTCAGTTTCAGACTTCATATCATTCAGAAAATGCATTCTAACACAAATCCTTTTATTCTAGCCACTTTCTCAATGTGTCCCCAGTTTTGGGCCTTCCACATTACTTGTGCTATGAGATTGACAGGTAGAGGTGTGTATCAGAGGAAGGTAGTATACCCCGTGGGCCGTGCCTCAGCTATCCAGGGTTTTGCAGAACATCCAGATTTTTGCCTCATATTCCACCTGAAAAGGATTGCAGATGCTAAATAGTGACAGACATTTTCAGTTTTACGTGTCATATCCTTTAGAAAAATGCTTACTAACATAAATCCTGTTATTCTAGCAACTTAACTTTATAAGTTCATCAGAGCAATATTTTTAATTTCTCCCTGTTTATTTTAGGCTTTGTCCAGATTTCTTTTACTAACAAGTCAAGTGTGAGTGTGTGTGTGTGTGTGTGTGTGTGTGTGATAGACTTAAATGACCTACTTAGAGTTAGCAGGTGGAATTTATTTTCAAGGAATTGTGAGCTTCAAGGGAAGACAAGTTTACTGCTGCTCATCATGCTAGGTTTGTAAAAATGTGCAACTGTTTTGTTTAGCAAATCGTAGTATAGAATTTTAAAGCAGTGTTAGCAGCACAGCAGGTAGCATACTTGCATCTTGATACAGAAGGCTGTAGCTTCTACTCCCACAGCGTGTAAATGTGTATTTTAAGGAGGTGGGGTGCTGCAGTCCTGTCCTGAGTATGTCCTCCTTTGGTGCCTAGTAACTATGAACCTCTTTTTCAACTTGTCACAGATTCCCTGTTGCAATATACTAGCTTATCATTTCTTTTAACATAACATAGGCAATTTATTCTTCTAGGGCAATGGGCACTACATTTGTAGATGAAACACTGAAATATATGTTTTATAGCAACAATCTCTCCATTAGTTTCAGATCTTTTTAATGTGTTATTCAGATGACTTCTGCAGACTGCAGAGATTGTGCATATGGAGTAATATTGGTGGATTATAATGACAGAAGTTTGAGTGGCCTTTTATGTTTGAAATGTTCTGAACTAGGCAGTTTGTCATTACTGGTTCATATGTTTTGAATTGTTTCACTGCTTACTGGAAAATGTTAAAAACTAAATTTAAACTACACTCTAACAAGTGGTGCAGGTGCTGTATTATACAAGGGGTATAATTAAATTATTATAAGGAACATGAATCACCATACTTTTGCATGGGCCTAAAAATGTGTGCATTTGATATGCTTTGAAAACAGCCCAAAGGTAAACTTAACCTGCCACTGCCCAGATGCATTCTCTTTGAATGTGGGTTTCAATGCTGTTTCAATCAATGTGAGTTTCAAAAGCAGAGAAGTTTTAATGCTAAGTCTGTTTTCATTGCAAGACTGTTACTTTGTTTAGCAAATGCGAAATGCATGCCTCAGTGCTTCTGCTATAAAATTTGAAATAAAAGTTGTAAATTAAATCCAAATATCTGTAATCATTGTAGAAGTAAAGCATAAAACAGTATGCATACTGAGAGATTTGAACAGTGTCTGTGGCAAATGGGGAGAAATAGCCAAGTAATGGGACACTGGAATGGCTGTGTGTGTGTATGTGTGTGGAGGGCTATGTGGGGGGAGGGGTCGTGTGGGGGAGGGGCGGGGCTGCATGGGCAGGGCTCTGGGTTTTACATCCCCTCTGCAAAAAATGCTGCGTGCTCCCTTGGTTGCTGGTCTTCTTCATGTTCCTCTCCATCTCTTAGTACCAGATTCTAGTTCAAGTCCAATGTAATCCTGATTCTTCTAGTCAACTCCCATGCTTTGTTCTGTCTCTCATGCTTTGTTTCGTCTCTCAAACATTTTCCTATAGAACATTAGAAAAAGTTTCACTGGAAAAGTCTCTCTATGAGCTTTACTGTCAAAAGAATGAGAAACAGAGAACAAGAACGAAAAACAGAGCCCCTTTCTGTTTGCTGTCTCACTCTGTTGGATAAACTGTGTTTTCTCTTTAGCCTGTTCTGCAACCAAAATGGTCTTTGATCCCTTCTGCCACAGTTTTGTCAGGAGCAACTCTCTCTGCTGGTATGACTGCATCTTTACTAATAGAGGTCTTGGCTACTTTCTCATGGCCAGGAATGGAGCATACACTCAATGTGCACTTTCAATTAAAAAATCCTGCGGCGTAATACTAATATCTGTGCTTTCGCAAAATTAATACAGCCTGTTATTTCCAGTTTCTCTGGTTTTCTTTGCTTGCTCTGTCCTCTAAGTCTACCATTTTTTGAAACAGCTCTTCTTGAAAAGCCTCATCGTCTGATTTTTGCAGTTTTATCAGTTCATCTGAATAGCTAGTAAAAGAGTCTTCTATTTTTTCCAGAATTTTGAGTTGATATGTTCCTTCAATGTTTCCATTTATTTTAATCACCTCTGAGTACATTTGAAAATCATCTATTGAACCAAAGCTGAAGTTTGAACTACTTTTTGATGAAAAGTTGTATGATTCTTCCCAGCCAGTGTTTTCTCTTCACTTTTTCTGGTTGATTTTCTTTCAGGTTCTCTTATTTTCAGCCGGCATCCAGGCACTGTACTTACTAGCCAGTAAGTGAATTTTAGCCAAGCTGACAATATCACTGGCTGTTATTTCTCAGTTTCTGTTTTCACACTAAGCAAGCTGAAATTAAGCTGCTGATCAGTATGTGGTCATCTTGGAAGTCCAAACTTCCCGAGTACTGTTTGCAGAAGCAAAGATATATACAGTATAAGGAGACAGATATTTCTACTTATAATTTGTTGCAATGGCTCTGGAACATATTCCTGCTAAACTAATCAGCTTCAATGGTTTATTTTAATAAACTCTAAATTAAGTGGTGCCACTTAAATCATCACTTCCACAGTCTAATGGTTATGCTGATTAATTGCTGATCCAAGGAAAAACGTCAGCACTGGAGTTATTACTGCTATGTAGTGATCACTTTGCTCACCATTATTCCACTGGCTATAACAGACCTGTGAAGCTAACCAGTAAAATGAAAATGTGCTCCATTGGGCATTTTTGTGCACTTGCTTTAGGGCCAGCAAATGTAAAGACAATTACTGCACTTTAAACCTCTGTGAATAAACTGAAGAGCATTTTTAAGCCTTCTACAAGCATTTTTTGTCAGTCACAGTATGGATAAAACTACAAGACAATAATAAGTTCTAGTCATGTATGTCAATGTCAATGGGGTTTAGTCGCAATTTCTTCTGTACTATCCTGGTTACTCTGATCCCAAGTCCCAGGATCTGCCTAACGGTTCCTCTGCCTGTGTCTCAGTGACTCATTCATTCCTTCCATGGGTGAGAGGTCAGGCATGTCCAGATGAAGACAACGGCCATCCAAGCCCATCTGTTGCCCCGAAGGAGGGAGGGAGGCGGTCCATTCAGCAGAGACTACAGACTTCCCTAACTCCTATCACTGATGCTGGCCTGAGGGCTACACAACTGCTATAATGCATAGGTAGGCATGCTGTGTTACCATATATACTTCACTGGTGAAGTGCTGCATAGCCAATACAGCATGGGCCAACAAAACCCTTATACAGGTTATCATCTACCCACCAGCAGGTGTCACCAATGCAGTGAAATGAACTGCCTTTTCTCCTCCCTTTCCTCCTCCCAGAATGTCGGATGTGTGTTGGCCTCTGACTTCTATCCTACCTGCCCAGGCCCTCCAACATCTACAACACTAACAGAACATGGGGTGTCTGATTCATAGTCAGGTTTCATCCTTCTATGCCATAGGACTAGGTATTAAATCCCATGTGATACATTTATAGTGTCTGATACATAAAATTCAACTTGCTGATCTTTTCTGGTATGGTAATTCAGATATTTACATTAAGTAAGAGTTTGCATGCCAGGAAAACACTGCTTTCAGTGGAAATGACTGAATGCATAAAATAAGTGAACTATCACATAAGCATGTGGGATGGCGTGTAAGATCAGAACCAACATATATTAGACAAAATGGGGGTATGCATGAATATTTAAAGTGTTCGTTAAAATCTATTGCCAATCATTAACGGACTGGAGTTCTGCTGTGGTGACCCCTAACCGGGAAAAGCCAAAAGACAACAACGTAGAAACTGGGTCACAGTTAGAGCACACTAAAGGCACAGCAAAAACTACAAAGGTACAGCAGTCTATGCCACATTTCAGTTACAGCATATTTAAAGTGTGGCTGCAATGCCTCACAAATCAATAAAACAACATATGGTTAAAACTGACCACTAGAATGAGAAAAGACCAGCAGTACAGCTTACACCCAGCTTGACAATACTGAGTTCTACTAAATCCATCTAACTGGAGAAACAACTTTTATTAATGACCAGATTAATTCTATTTATATTATGAATCTGCTATCTGTAACACAATCATATTTACAGTCTCCATCCATCACCTGCCCATTTCTTAATCCTGCAGAATGCTAGTCTCATTTCCACAATATATCTACTGATTATATGTGTTTGCTAAGTAGTCTCCTGTGTCAAAACCAAACTGGGATCTGCATTTCCCTTCACTGCTCCAACAACCTGGAAGCTGATACCAAGATTCTACTTCATCATGGCACAGCTCTTTCCTAACAATTTATCATTAACACCTGCTTCATAATAATCTGTATATGTTCTCATCAACTCTTCCTTTTCTCAATCAGTTCTCTCATCGATAATTTGCACAGCCTACCACTCTTTCTTATTCTCACCTCCTGTTGGCACTCCCTGTACTTTCCCTTTATCTGTTCTCTTCCTTCTCTCTCTTTCTCTACGTCATCTTTCTTACATGATGCTACGACTCATAACCAACGTCCTAAAACTCCACACACATTTCATCTAATCATACTTGCCCACACCACACATAAATCAGACTTTTCACACTCTGGTGCCATAAATCATAGTTATCTTGCTTACTACTGCAACCCCAACTCTTTTTTGGCTGTTCATACTAAATGACAGTTGATTCATATGACACACTGACAGCATTAAAATTATTTTCAAGTCCTAGATTTTTACTAGATCTCTAAGAGCAGAAGCCACTCTAATTCAGAATGGTTAGTTTTTTCAGTTTGAACTACTGATACTATCTAACTAAAAATGTGTAAAATACTGAACTGCTGTTAGGCTAAAACTGATTTAGCTACCACGGAATGCTTTGAATAAATCTATTTTAATTAAATATTTCTCTCTGTACTTCTACAAATAATTTAAGAAAGATTTAACTCATCTTAGTATCATTATTTGATAAACATATTCAGCACATTTCTTATTGCTGCAGTTTACTGGCTCCTAGTGAAATAGTGGACTGTGCTTGCTCCACTCCAATACTGGGTGACTTGCATGAGAGAAGAGCAATTATACTTTGTCAGAGCACCTGCGCACTGTTGTCCTGGACATCCAAACTCAAAAGGAAAGGTCTTAATTGGTTTGTGCAACCTCAGGGGTAGCACCAAAGGCACAGCATTTACAAGCACTGTTTGCATTCTGGGCCAGATTCAATAAAACCTACACTAAGTGTACAAGATATATATTCAAGAACATTCTTATCACATTTTTGTGCTTTCTCATCACTCAGAAAGATTACACTAAGTGTACATGTAGTCTACACTTTGTGGTAACCTTTATGAATCCCTGTATATATTTAAAACTGCAAGAATATCAATAGGAAAAGTAAAATTAGGAGGAAGAAGGTATGAGTTATGTCTGTTTTGTCTGTTCACTCAGAATGGTGGACACAGTGTAAGTGTTAATGTAAGTGTTATTCGCTCACGGGGTCTGTCTTTTCTCATCTGTCAGTCTAATAATATTGTACCCTCCTGGCTGCAAGTGAAATAGTGGAATACGTCTGCTTCATTCATACACTGGCTGGCTTGTGTGCGAGACAAGCAGTAATACTTTGTCAGGGCATCTGTATACAGTTGACTTTAATATTCCAGCTCAAAAGGGAAGGCCGTAATTGGTTCAAGCATCCTTTGTGGGTGCGGGGACACCTACCACTCAAGTTTTTGATGTGCTTGAGTGGTTGTGCCACAGGGAAGCAAAATTTGTAGACCTATAAATTAATTTTTAAATCAGCAAAATATTTTATGTTTTTAAACAATTAAGCAGGTTCCAAACAGCTTTTAAATGTGCAAAGAATTAATGCAGAAATGATTTGCTGTATCAGTGGATAGCAGATGCACATGACCTATCCGAATCTCAGATTAAAAATGAACGTTGGAAAGTATTCAGCATGCCACTGAGCTATGACTTATGTAGAACTGGTGAGCGTTTAACAAAAATTATAAAAAACACAAATTTATTTTATTATTGATGACAGGTCATATGATTATTTATACAATAGTTTAATGTGGAAAATACTTTTAGCAGGAGGACAGTACAGATGAGTAAGCAAACCTACCATAACATTAGCTGTTTGAATGATCACTGCTGCAGTATTCTTAGTTATATGGGTTATAACTTGATAAGGGATATCACAGCTGGCCAGCTTACAAAGCTTAAGGGCACCTTCCATGTGCCCAAAACCATTAACCAGCTTGAGCAGAGCTATAGAAAAAGAGTGGTCTGCGCACCAAGCCATTCAGAGCTTTCACAACTGACAGATGAAGGCTAATGCCTTTCTAAAGATCAATACTAGGAAAGTAAAAATAAAGGCCCTCACCCTAGCAACAAAAACATATAAAAATGGAGGGGGGTGGATGGCTACTATTTGGAAAAGGAAGGCTAAAAATCTGTTAAACTCCCTACATCAGCTTCCCTCTCTCATCACACTTTTTATGGACCTCTGAAACAGATGGTCAAAAGACTACCTCTCTGTTTAAGGGGAAATTCAAAATTTTAGCTTTAACATCCTCAAGAAGATTCTGAGTATGCAAACAAACCTCCTCATAACAGTTCCAGTGGCAGCAGCTCCAGAACTGGCATAAGCTGAATCATAAGCACATTTCAAAGAATGTGTAGTTGCTTCAGACACAGAAGAAATAAGATTATACAAAGTTGATTTTCCTTAGATGAGGGGGAAATAAGCCATAATGTTCTTCGTATTCACAAAAGAGGCATGCATAAACTTTACCATATGAGCTTGACGACTGAGAATTCTAAGAATAAGAGTTGCACAAAAATATATTTTTTCCCCTAATCTCATCCTGATCAGAAGTGGAGGTATTGGCAGTAACCACATGTTTAGTAGGGAAATCACTACTGTATCTGATCTGGGGATAGAAAATAAAAACTTTTAAGACAAAGGAATTTTAAACAATCTATCTGCTTTTTTAAGGACAGCGTGTCAGCTGCCAGGTATGTTACAGGCTGTAATATATACATCCTCCAAGAACAAGATGAACTGGTATATGGTAAGCAAATTCCAGTTGTAATAATCATAATAATTCTTTAAAGACAGGGGAAAAACTGATTTATTCTGGATATAGTTTCAAGGCACTATCAGAAGAGAGACTCTCCTTGGAATAAGAATCAAATCATTCTGTACTGAATAAACCCCATGCCTGCCCTAGTATCTCTGCACTTTTATTTATTTTTATTTTTATTTTATTTATTTTATTTTACATTTGTTTACCGGGCTAGTCCAACTGGATACATTTTCATTTTCAGCAGAGGACCGGGGAGAGAAGCTCCACATTGAAGTTAATACAAACAAGTCATTTACATAAAGAAAGTAAGTAGTTAGTAAAATACAAACAGAAATAAGGTTTAATCTAGATTATACTAGTTGAAAATATATATTTGGAAGGACACTTACTCTAATTTTCTTTACAGTACAAGATAGGGTAGTTATACTTTAGTAAAACATTCATGAAGAGTATAATTGATTAAGTAAGTATAAACCATAGAGAGTTCTATATAAATTCATAACAGAGGCTAATTAACAAGGGTGATTTAGAGAATGTCTACTCAAGAAGAGTGAGTAGAGAGAGGTCCTTGGTGGACTTATATCTCTTTACACCCCCCTCGATCTACCAGAATCTTTGAACACCACCTACTTCAAATTTACAAACCCAACAAAGCTATTGGACGGTAACTCTTCAGATCTTCTCTTGCCTCCCATTGGAACAAACTTCCATTGCCCCCAGGAAATATCGCCAATGTTCACGAATTTAAGAAAACACTAAAACTACATCTAAATAGTACCTGGTCTTATCTCTGGTAATCATCGAACTTGAATCCCTCCCCTACTCTAGCTCTACTTTCTTCCTACTACCTTCCTTTTGTCTCCTTACTTTTACTTACAGTTTTAATATTGCTATTACTGCTAATATTGTCAAATTCCTTGTAAATATTTGTCTTGTACTGTATCACATTTTATTCTTACTGTTGATGTGTGAAGATTTTCTCCCTGGGCCTCCACTGAAAAAGGGGTTATGCCCAGCTGGACCATCCCGGTTAACAAATGTCAAATAAATAAGACCTGAGAGGAAAGGAAAAAGGAAGCTGTCCCCTAGTTAATGTCCTGCAAATCCTCAGTGAAATTTTTTTTTTCTTACCAGAAACACCAGAACTGGAAGGGTCAAGAGCCTAAATCACACCTGTCCAAAGTAACAGACAGAAGACATATACCTCACTTTTTGCTTCTTTTTGACAGGAATTTCCGAAGAAGCAGATCTACTTTTGACAGGCAAAACTTCACTATGGGCAGGCATCTCAGTCTAGCTAAGCAAAGATACATTTCCTGCTCCTTCTTCCTGGGCTGACAAGAGTGGTTCTCCCTTGTCCACCAAGGACATTCCCATAGCTGCAGAGGAGGCATCTAACCCCCCCAGTCCATAGCAGTTGTAGGAACTGCACCAGAGGGAGCTACTACTTAAGTTTGAACAATACTAAATTTAATTTCACCCTTCCGGATTACTGTCAGGTTTATCTGGACATAAAGAGTAAAATACATCAATATTATAATGGAGATAATGTAATCATCAGGCTGATCAAACTTGCCTGTCAATGTCCAAACTTTCATATGAATGCTGTTTGCTCCTAGAGACTTTCCTATTGATTAATTACATGTCACCATTTTTATCTCTTTTCTTCCTACTTTAGCTATTAATTTTGGAACACCGTCTTCCTCTAATTTCAGGATAATTAAGTCATCCATAAATATTTCCATTTGTGCTTTTCTTTGGTTTCCATATTCCTCTGTTTTATACAAATTTTGATAAAATTTCTAAAATAACTGTAACACTACTACAGGATATCTAGCTATTTTTCTTGTCATAAGCTACCTGTATTTGGTAACAACCCTTTACAGAACTTCTAACATGAGAACATATTTAGCATTCATAATGAAAAAGCACCATTTAAAGAACTGCTGAATCAAGATATATGCATTCTTTAAAATACTAAATTATTTGTATGAAAAGGTATGCAGATAAAGTGCATTTTATTATGGAGCTATCTAATTTAAGGGAATGGAAACTGCTATTAAGTTATCGATTTAAGAAGTTTAGATCAAAGCACCCTTAGACATAAGCACGGGAACTCCACTCCTTTTGTAAAAGTAACACAAACTCAGTTTATTTGCATTCTAGTTGACTTTCTGCATTGACCTGAATTACAACTTATACCGTAAAAATCATTATACTCGTTTTTCACATCCGGGAGGGGAACAGAGTTAACAAGCAGATGGCAATTTGTGCAAGTGGGAACACAAGCTGCTACATCAGCTTTAGTAAGGGTAACGTTAACTTTTGATTATGTAATCATTAAGTACAGGGAGCAAATAGCAATGATGCAGCAGGCAAATATGGATAGAAATGAGTATGTGAATTCGACAAAGAAAGGATTTCAGTGTGGACATTCAGCAGAATATCAGGGACAAAGGAAAAAGGGATTAAAACTTATAAACAATGACATTGGTAATCTCCAAACTCAGGACCCCACCCAGTTCGGGTTTGTAAAAGGCAGATCATGTCTCCTAAACCTGATAGACTCCTAAACCTGATAGACTTCTTTGAAGCAGTCACCAAAGCCATAGACGAGGGTAAGGTGGTTCACACAGCCTATCTAGATCTCGCCAAGGCTTTCGACACCATCCCCCACTCTGCAGTTATAGATAAACTCACTAAACTAGGTATAAATCCCTATGTCACAAGATGGGTTGCCAACTGGCTCACTGACAGAACCCACACTGTGAAAGTAGCAGACACCAAATCCAACTTCAGATCAGTGACAAGTGGAGTACCACAGGGTTCAGTCCTGATTCATCTCCTATTTGGTATCTACTTCTCTGAAGTACAGGCTAACACAGAAGGTCTTTGGCTAACTAAGTTTGCAGATGACTGCAAACTAGGAGCCATAATCAAAACTCCAAAAGATGTGGACATCCTACAAAAGGGCCTCGCTGAGACAGATGCCTGGTGTCAAAGCCATGGCCTCAAGCTCAATGCCAAAAAGTGCATTGTCATCCCTTTTGGTAAAAACTCTGTACCCATGAACTATCACATAGGCGGTAGTCTAGTTAACACCGAAAGTGTGATAAGAGACCTTGGGACACAGGTGGACAATAGTCTCTCCTTTGATAATCACATCGCCACAGTAATCAGGAAATCCTTCTACATGGCACACCTCATCACAAAAGGTTTCTCATCCAGGAAAAAAGAGGTCATTGTTCCCCTCTACTCATCACTCATTAGACCCATTATAGAGTACAATGCCCCTTTTGGTATGTACCTCACAAGACATCTACAACTGGAAAGGTCACAGAAATACCTCACAAAGAGGATTACCGGTCTTAAAGAGATGCCCTATGCAGACAGTCTCAAAAAACTGCAGCTTTACTCCATCGCATATCGCCTACTCAGAGGCGATCTCTGCCTAACACACAAAGCACTGTCAAACCCAGAGCTTTTACACATGCTCCACTTAAAGAAATCCCAATCCCTACAAGCTACACGCTCTAGGGACCTAAACCTTGTCACCACAATAAACAGAACATGCTGGAGGGATAGATTTCTGTCCCAGAGACTTCCCATACTCTGGAACAAACTACCTACCTATATCAAACAAAGCTCCTCATTAGCACTCTTCAAGAAAAATCTTGATAATTGGATGGGAGATAGGAAATTCACAGTGGGGATTACTTCTGTGGATCTGCTCGACAGTGACACAGGAAAATAATTTTCTTGAGTGGGGAAAGCCAGGGTACCTTTGGCTAGGCTTATATAGGCCCTAGGGCCAATAGCCTAGTACCTACCTATGAACCTATTAATAATATTGATTGCTAGAGATGCTCCAATAGTGATAGAAAAAGACAAGAATTGTACTTTTTTTTTTTTCAAATTTTTTTTTTTATTTTTCTTCTTTTGTATTATATGCATGTTACATGAGTCAGTCAATATGCAAGATACAGTACAATCGTCATTTTTTAAGCAGAATTCAGATACACTATCTACAAAATAGTGCTACAGACAGTCAATTTCTAATTAACATTGTGTCACAATTAACATACTGTTTCAATACGGATACATATACAGAACAGAGGTGACACAAAGCTCATGAAGGTGAGTACTTTTGTGCCCTTTTTATTTAATAATCATAATAATTTGTCATTCCACATTCAGCTAATCTTTCAAAATATGATCCAGGACAAGACTCCAATATTTTATGAAATAGGAACACTTACTTTGATTATTCATTATATACTTATGTGCTGATATATACTTTACTGCCATACTTCTGAAACCCTCCCATGATAGTTTGGTGCAATCTATCCGGTTCTGGGTAATATACAATTTCACTAGAGAGGAGAGAGTAATTAGAATGTGTAGGTTAAACTTGGGTAATTTTTGAAAGGTAATATGTAAAACTGCAAATTCCCATGATAATGTGGATTTTTGATATCCTATCTTCTCTACTCTAACTCTCAACAAGCACAATAATGCATTTGTAGCTCCAGAAGATATGGAGTAAATCTGTTATTTGTGAGTAACAGCATGGGCAGTTTGGAGAGACCTCCGAATTGAAGTTAAGTATTTCTGGTGTGAAGTAAGCATTGTTGGTCATCATTAATTGAGTACATATGATTTTTTTGAAAGGGATTAGTTTTACTTTTGCTTCAACAGAATTAGATTTTTGTTTCTCAGACCAGTCCTTGATCTTATCAATCCAGTATTTTGAATACAATAATGATGATTGGTATTTAAAAGATACGATTAACTTATATGTGTTAGCATCTTTTTCTTTAAGGTTAGTACGTTCCATAATGTAATACATGTATCTAAGTCCTTTTTGTTAGCTTCAAAGTCACTGAATATTGAAGTAAACAGTTCTCTGATTTGTCTTAGCATTATGATGCATCTTTTTGGAAGGTACAGAACAGTCCTTATGTTTCTAAAAACTTCTTTCTATGTTTACCACAAAAACAGTCCCAGCTGAAGATGGTAATCAAAAAAAGCACTTCAAAAAAAAAAAAAAAAAAAAAAAAAAAACAAAAACCAGCACTGAAGGGAAACAGAACTCTTTAGCATAAAACAACTTTTTATTTTCCGCTTTCATCCCAGCCAGGACATTTTTTATGCTAAAAGAGTTCTTCTGTTTCCTTTCAGTGCTGGTTTTGGTGGTTTTTCCTACGTTTGTAAATATCCCAAACTTTGCGTTCTTTAATGAGTGGATAGATTTTTTTAGATTTAACATCTCTTTATTTAATCTGAGATTTGGGTTCATATGAAATGGCTGTAAGAGGATATAAGTACTTGTTAGATTTAAAACTTCAAACAATTTATGAAACCTTATTATTCTATGTTTTAAGAAGAAGTGGAAATTGCTGAACTTTAAGCTCTCCTGATTTAAGAAAGGAAGGGCTTTGGAATATATTTTACTGTTTTTGATATAGTTATACCATAGATTGACCCATAATGGATGCCATTATCTATTCCTGGGATTATAATCAGCAACTTCCATAATCCTGTTTGCACATATGCCATAATATAGATTGAAATCAGGTAATCCCAATCCACCTCTTTCTTTCGGATGTATTAACTTCTGGTAACTAATTCTGAATTTACATGCAATTTCTCAAAAAGGTTTTCTGGATTATTAAGTTTGTTGCATATAGCTGAAATAATAGCCTTGGAAGGATATTCATTTTTACAATTGTGCTTTCGAAAAGAAAGGTAGCTTCATTTTCCCCATCTCTGGATATCCTGATCAATGTCTGACCACACCTTTAGTAAGTTATTCTGCATGAATAGTTTCGGGGTACGTTCAAAGTTGATATCTAAATATTTCAGGATGTATTTTAACTTTATTAGAGAATTTGGAAAATAGGAGTCAGTCTGATTTATTGGATTGGTAGGGAAAATTAAGAACTTTACAGGATTAATTTCATAGTTTGAGACTTTTGAGAAGTTACTGATTGAGTCAAGAATTTTGTCTAAGTCTGTGCTAGGGAGTGAGAAGTACAGACATAAACTGTATAAAGGCACTGGAAACCAGCAGGTCCACACAACAGAAAAGTTTATTCCAAGTCACAAACGAACACAAGGCACATAAATAACATTGTAAAACCAATTCCCCTTTTGTTTTCATCTTACAAAACTTCATCAGATAGGCATATACTGTCCAGGTGATCATATAAATACCTTTCCAAATTAAAATTACCCAATGGAAAGCATTTATCAATTATTTATTTATTTATTTATTTAACATTTGTTGACCAGGAAAGTCCGACTAGGTTCCACAGATCCTGTTTTCAGCGGAGGCCCGGTGAGAAATGCTCCAGACGTATGTCTTTAGAATGTGGGAGGAAACCGGAGTACCCGGAGGAAACCCACGCTAACGCAGGGAGAACATGCAAACTCCACACAGAAGGCACCCCGGCCGAGAATCGAACCAGAGAACCTCTTGCTGTGAGGCGACAGCATTAACCGCTGCACCACTGCGTCGCCCATAATTCTAAAATGCAATGTATACAAGTTAAAATATATAAAAGCAGTGTTGAACTGTTATTGTGTAAAAAGTTTATCAAATGGAGTGCATGTAGATGTTTTATGTCCACACTAATAAGTATTTTCCACTTAAAATCTCATAATTTAAAACAAATAAGTTTTAGTAAAAGCGAATGCATAAAAAACAAATGGAATGGAATAGCACCATCTAGTGGAGAATACAAATAAAATAACATCACATAAATAGATTACAACAGACTATCTGGAATGTTTATATGAATGTAATATAACATAACACACAATATTAAAATGCAGTATTTAATATTTAAAATAGTAAAACACCTATGACTTCATGAATTATCATTGTGAAATTGTTATTTACAGTTTAGCAGATCTAAGCTTTAATACTGGTTTTAAAGATACCATGTAGTTTAACCCTGGGTAGTTGCTAACGTCCAACACTAATTGCCAGTATAACTCCCTATACTCAAGCCGGGTCTCCCAGGGACAACCCCTGGGATCTATAGCTACGACTTCTATTACAAAAAATAGTTATGATGAAATTGATTAAAAAAGGCTAATACAAAAACTGAAAAGCTAGAAGCTCTTGATGGATAGTAAGATACAAGCAGTGAAAGCATTTTTAGCCCCTTTAGTTTCATCTATAGGTCAGGTATATTTTATCAACCATAGGAAAAGTTGTGGACCATAATTAATAAATAGTTGAAATTCTATTTGGGAGAGGGATAGGGCAAGAGTTATGTTGGATAATGGTAATTTGGAATTACTTGATTTGAAGGGGTTCTTTAGAGCTACACAGTTAAGGCTCAAATACACAGAATAAGCAGAAAATTAAAATCAAAGAGAAAAGTGATTATGATGAAATGGGGGGTTCAAAAACTAAGGAGAGTGTAGGATTTTGGAAGCAGATCCTTAAGGAGAATAATATCTGCCTTACAGAATATAATATTCATAAAGTAGCAGAAAGCATTCTAAGAACTAAGCTAACATGTGAATGGTGAAAGGTGATTTTACCAATATGAATGAATGCAAAATGGAAAATGGGTAAGAGGGGGACAGAATTTATTGGAGAAAATTAGCAAACGAATAAAGGTATTAGGAGCAAATAACTTGAGTGGGATGAGGCCAAACAGAAGTTTGGGCTGCAGGTTTGAGACTGCCCTTCCTACCAGGGATTCATAACAGAGTGCAGGCTAAGGGAAATCGATAAGGAAGTGCTAAGTGAAAAGTCAGCACTGGTAAAGTTTAATACACTTGCTGCTGTTAAAAAAGGGATAATTCATATGGCGCATACATACTGTGCAACAACTATAAGAATTAATCAGAGAAAGTTACAAAATATTGGGAAAAGAGAATAGAAAGATAATATACAAAATAACAAATGGCAGTACACATGTATGGCTCCCAAGTAAGCAACAAAGTTCTGAATGTTTAGAATTTTTACTCAGAAGTGTGTACTTAGATACTGTAGTACCTCAAGCAAATGTCAGAGAAATTTTCCTAAGGTAGACAGCAAAAATGATGGACTGAGACAGGTAATTGTGAACTTTTTTTTTTCGGGGGGGGGGGGGTAATGATTTGATTTTAAAAATTCCCTACAAGGTACTTTGTTAGAAATGTTGAGGAGCAAATGATTGCAACAAAGGAAATTATTCTTTTGAACTGAGATATGGGATCTGAATTGACCAGATGCAGAAGGGCCTTATTCATTTTTAATTCTGTTGACTGCCAAAAAATCAAATACTAGTAAATGGAAGTCAATACCTAAACCACATGTATTTGAAATATTGGATATTGTAAAGGAGATAACAAAACTGGAGTTGAGATCAATTGAAAAAGAATCAAACTACACAGAAATAAATGGAATTTGTAAGAATAATACATGTAGAACAATCTTCAGGAGGAGGTTTGAGGTTTACAGGATGGCAGGAACTGGGCAGTTTATGCAATGCTGCAGTGAATAACACCTGTTAAAAATATAACATATATACACACTAATTCCAGTACAAGAAATACTGAATTTTGTTGAAAATCAACCCCCCCCCCAAATTCATACAGAATTTTGCTATCAGGTTAATTAGCAACTGGCATGGGCCTCTCTGCCGGTGTTGAGTTTTTGGACCTTGCTAATTCATTCGATAACTTACCTCATCATTCTCTATATAAAGCCTCACTAAAGTACAATTTCAACTCTTTCTTGATAAATGGAATCATAAATCGGCTATCTGGTAGAACCAAATGTGTGACCAGTTCATAGGACCATAGGAGGTTACTAGGCTAATGACCCTGGGGCCCTTACAAGCCTAGCCAAGAGCTTATCCCCAAAAAAGAAACCTCACTCAGCACCTGTTGTCCCTGTCAATGAGAGACAAAGGTGGAACCTCTGGGACAAATTTGTGGTTTCCCATCCACTCATCAAGGTTGCCCATGAAGAGGGTCAGCGAGGTACTCTGTTTGACATGCATAGGAAGTCTATTCCAGAGATGGAGCAGCCTCTGGGAGACAAAACTGTCTCTCCAGCAGGTTTTGTTGATGTTGCATATTAGACTTAGGTATATCGAGCGGGTAATGCGCAAGGAGTTAGACTTACGTATATAAAGCATCTCTAGTAGGGCAGGGTCTGACATTGCCTTGTAGGTGTGACATAGATCAACTCTGAGGAATCTGTATGATGCCGAGTAAAGTGATAGTGATTTGAGCCTGTCTGCATAAGACAGGTGTTGGAGGCCATGGATTCTCTTTGTGAGGCATTTCTGTGGGCATTCCAGTTGGTGTAGGTGTTTGGAGAGGTACATACCAAATGGGGCAATATACTCAATTATAGATCTAATGAGAAAGTCAAAGTCCAAAAAACAGGAAAATCTGTTGTCAAGGATTTGAAATATTTGTCTTTACCAGTAATGCATTTGTCTGAAGATAATAACCCGAAAGCGCTTTACATTGATTTGGATCTTATTTGCTGTTTTAACTGCTGTTTTACCTACTGGTTTTATATCAGAGATGAATAAATACTTTCTCAAACTGGTGGCAACTGCTTTTTTTGGATTTTTGTCATAGATCTAATGAGGAAGGAGTACAGAGAGATAAAATAACCTCCTTTTTTCTGGATGCAATCCCTTTACTTATGAGATGAACAAGTAGAAGGCTTTTCTGTCCACTGCTGCCACATGATGGTCGAATGTGAGATTGTTGTCAACCTGAGTACCCAGGTCTCTTACCATGGGTTGTGTGCTTAGGGGGTTGCCATTGATGTGGTAATCAGTAGGGACCATGTTTTTGCCAAATGGTATGATAATACATTTTTTTTGTGTTTAACTTAAGGCCATGACTTTGGCACCAGTTATTTGTAGCTGTAAGACCCTCTTGCAGTATGTTAATGTCATTTGGGGAGTCAATGACAGCACCCAACTTACAGTCATCCACAAACTTGGTCAACCACAGGCCCTTGGTCTTTGCCTGGACCTCTGAGAAGTACATGCCAAACAGTAGGGGCCCTAGGACAGATCCCTGGGGAACACCACTAGTGACAGGTCTGCTGTCGGAGATGGTGGTGCCTATTTTGGATACCTTGTGGGTCCTATTTGTGAGCCAGTTGCCCACCCATCTGATGAGATAGGATTAACACCAAGTTGTGTTAACTTTTCATTAATTAGGTCATATTTTTTGCCAGCTTATCCCAGGGGTCAGTGCTGGGACCTTTTTTTTTTTTCCCTACTAGTCCAAATAAGAACTGCCTGTTAGATCAATAAATATGCAGATGATGGCAAAACTGGATTTGTTGCAGCCTCTGATAATAACTTTAAAGAACTAAATAATCTCCTACAATAAATTGTTGTATGGGTAAACTGAATATGGTCTTAACTTTATTACTGAACAATCTGAGACTATGTTGGTAAACCAACAAAAAACTAAACCAATAGTTTTGAATGTTTATATTCTTAAAGTAACTAATGATTATAAGGATCTAGGAGTAATAATTAAGAATATGTTCTCTTTTCAGAATAAATTAAATCATATTAGATCCAGTGTTATGAAAAACCTGGGGCTTATGTTTAGATCTTTAACTTTAAATGTTGATAAACACTTGGTCCAATTATAAAATATCTACATCTGGCTATTAGTAGATTATAATAATGTTTTTTGCATATAACTACAATAAATTCAATGCACCTCAGGTCCATGCTTATGCTAAACTTAGCCCCATTTTGTAATCTGTAACTTGTTTGCTGCTATTACAACTCTTTCATCTATTCCAATACAGTTGCCTGCTGGATATCTACACACAGGGTTTAAAAAAATACTTCTTTCATGTACAGCATGAACACATTCATACACATCCTACCTGATACACATCACGAGTCATGTCTGTAGCAGAGTCCCACTGAGCACTAAGCTGGATGGCAACAGTATGCCCATCTTCTGTTAGGACCTTGACACGGTGTGTGTTAACAAGGACAGAAACAATGCAGATTCGCTCCTGTTCTACTGGATTATACACTACAAGAAACCTGAACAAGAAAAAAATTAGATGGTTAATTTGTACTTGTACTTAATTTTTAATTGCTACTTTTCAGGATGACTCACAAAGACCAAGGGTCTTTCTACAGAGGCAAACTGGAAACAGAATGGAGATAAGCATGCACCTGGAGGGTAACGGAAATCAAATCCAAATCTCCAGAATCAAAGATCAATGCTTTAACTACTATAATGCCAAAGTCTACTGCTCTAAACTTGCCTTTCCTTCTTTCTTCCTTCCTTAAAAGATAAATGCAGTATACCTGTGTTAGTATATGACAAAGGAAATAGGAGACACTAACCTTCGCAAATACTAATCACTGTATTCATGCAGATCTTCCATGTATCTTCTGCCTTGTAGTCCTCAAAAACAAGGCATTCAGATCCACCTCCCATAACATCAGTACAAGCTGTGAAAGCTACTGGTTCTGCAATCAGTAGTCTCACTAGCTAGGATATTTACTATATAAATCAGGAAGAACTGCCACTCTAGAAATATTTAATCATTTATGTCTGTTTTCAGTCCAAGAGTCACTGCAAAGCATCACAAAGACAGATAACACTACTTTAACACCTTCACACCTAGCAGTTTTGAAAGTCACACTCCTAACCAGCCTACACGCATCCCTAAAAATCCTAAAATTCTTCTGAAAAAGACAAGATAACAAAATAAGTCAACCAAATGTAACAATGTTTAAGCAGTAAATGCTGTTTAAAAATTATAACTTGCCATGCTGTTCAACAACAATCTTTATTACAGTGAAAACAGTCAACTCATTTTTGTTAGAGAAACCAAATAATAGTTAAAAATTTTACCCCAATATAAAGATGAAAACAGAAAACAACAAATAAACATTCTTGTGCCAATTCCCCAGTTTCCATAATGGTTAAGATCTTTGCCACTCACTCACAAGGTACAAAGATCGATCCTGACCTCTGGCCAATGCCTGTTTGGAGTTTGCTTATTCTCCCTGTGGGGTTCTTTCAAGAAACATGCTGTGGGTTTCCATCTCAAACTCACCTATGAATGGAGCTGTGAGCAGCAGCACAGGCTCTACATGGTGCCCTAAAAGGGGGTAGAGCTGTACAGACCAACTGCTTTGGGCATCTACTGTAATACGCAGCATCCTCAAGATGGGAGAACATGGATCACAGAATACATGCCTCAGCAGGGCTAGCCATTTGATAGTGTTAAACATGGTTCTAGGTGATTTGGTCATGTTGACAAATCTTGCCAAAATGGGCATGGGTAGTTACCAGTGATAAGTGGATTGATAAACCAGACTACTCTGACCTATGCTAGGGACCTATGCTAACAGTGGGAGGGGTCTATGTACCCCTACTGACAAGTGTGTGCCCCAATAAAGTCCAGCAGCCCTGGGTCAATAAGCTAATGCCCAGCTGGTATCTAGTTGTCTGGACTGGATTGCCTGGGACAGATCTATTGAGTGAAAGCTGGATGTAAAACTAGTCAACCTGCTACACATGAAATGAGAATTGCTACACATTGTACGTTCACTGACAAGACACAGCTTGGAAGTGGAAGACATGATGATACGGAGGAGGCTGGACATCCTATGTATTCAAGAGACAACATGGAAGGACGGTGTAACTTGGCTTGGGATCCAGAGTCTACTACTCAGGAGCAGGACAGGCTAGAAATGTTGTGGGAATTGTGGTGACAGAAAGGCTTCAAAAGATAGTGAGGGATATCATCAGAATTAGTGACAGACTCATACAATCAGACTGCAGTATAATGACAGGCTGAGATTATGTATACTTCCCCTATGCCCCTCAGCAGGTTTGTTATAGTGAGGAAAATAGTGCATTCAGACAGCAGCTGCAGGACCTACTAGATAAAGCAGGACAACTTGCAATGGTGTCAGACACTTCTAAGATGGCTGCACACCGAGTAACAGTTTAACTAGCTCTGCCAGTGTAAAAACAGAAACTCAACAGAGACAGTCAGAAGACTTTTGTTTTTGAGGGTAAAGTTTAGTAACTGGCTGGTAAACGTATTGCCTGGATTAAGGGAAAAAGAAATACAAAGCACGTGGAAAAATCAGCTACAAAAAGAGAGAAAGAAACACTGACTGAGGAAAGTTTTCCAGCTGTTCAGCAAAAAGCAATGCAACTTCCAAACATGACTTCCAGTAACCTGCAGGAAGATACAAGACAACTGCACACAGACCTTGTTAAAACAAACAAAATACTAATGGAGTATATCAACACAAACAGAAAAATGCTGGAAAAAATGGAAGAAGCTTTAAAGAGATATTCAGATGAGGTGATAAAACTGCAAAAATCACAGGATGAAATGCATAAAAGGTTGGCTGAATATGAGACTGCTCAGGAAGAGATGTTTAAAAAAATAATAGAATTAGAGGACAGAGCACGTAGGGAAAAACCTGAGATTTTCAGCTATACCAGAGAAGCTGGAAGGAAGAGATTGCGTTAATTTTATGAAAGCACAAATAAGCAACTGGACTGGTATTCCACAGCAGGAGTTAGTTGTTAGTTGAAAGGGCACATTATGTGTATACTCCAAACCTGGCTCTGAGAAAGCAACTTAGACCTTTAATAGTAAAGATGCAATCCTAGATCTTCAACAGTAAAGATGCAGTCCTACCAGCAGAAAGAGCTGATTCTGACAAAACTGTGGCAGAAGGACAAAATACTAAAAGTGGGAGACAGCAGAGTGTTTGTGGAGAATGATTACTCATTGTACACCAGGTAAAAGAGGAGTAAATTAATTCCACTATTCAGGGAATGTTGAGGCACAGGTATGAGATTCAAATTGCTGTGCCCAGCTGTCTTCAATGTATTCTTCCCTGGAGGGACAAAATCATTTTTTTGATGAAGTACATGCTAAGGAAGAAATACATAAGTTTGTTCAACAAAAAGTGAGCTGTGAAACACAAGGATATTCTGCTTCTTGTTCTTTTGGTAATAAAGACCACAAACATGCTGTACGGTGAAACCTTCTGCAATGTTTCAAAGGAAAATGTTGGAGAGAAGGAAGGGAGCATAAGAGTTGAACAGAAGAACTCGACATAAAGCAGAGACAGGATTTGGGAGATGGAAATGAACAGGAATAAAACCAGTAACAATGTGGGATTATAATGCAATAATTATATTTGTGAAATATGACAGAACAAGAAAACCTGGAAATATTGGACTTTTTCAGAATCTGTTGGACTTCTGAGGGACTCTAAAGTATATGCCCTACTTCATGTCATTAATGTTCGGAAAAATGCTTTGGGGAGGGCATCAGAGGGGAGAAAGTTAACTGTAAGTAAAGTAAACACTTTTTTCCTCAGCAGTACTATTTTTGTGGTGTATGGTTTTCTTTGCATGCTATAAAGTAAAGATTTCTCAGTTGTTTTTAAGTGTAATGGGGACTGTAAATGGGTGCTGCTGTTCTTGTTTTCCTTTCTTTCTCCCTTCTCTCTTTCTACTTGTTTAGCTTTAAGAAATCTAAGCAATGCTATGTAAAAAAAAAGGTGGTTAAAAGAGTATGACACAAGAAAAATTAATGTACTTTTTCATTCTTGCATGGGGAAATCACTGGATTAAGGACCTTAGTTTGACTTAGTTACATGTTTTGAGAGAAAGCAAGTAAATGAAAAAGAATACTGAATACTATGAGGCTTTTTTCTAGCAAATGAAAGTGTGCTTAGTACCAATTCTGTATCTGACGCTCATGCCACCATGGAAACAATCTGATAAAAAAAATGACTGCCTGCTTCTCATGTCTCCATGGAAACAATCTGATAAAGAGAAATTGGTTACAGTCGGTGGAGAGTGATTGGTTTGGAAAAAAAAGAAGAGAAACTAGCTAGGAGATAATGTTCTCTGAAAGCATTCAGGGGTTTTCCCAGTTGAGAGAGCTATAAAAATAAGACAAAACCAGTTAGCACTTAGTAGAAGCACAGGCTGCACCCATGCATCTTAGAATGGATAACCTTTTTTAGGTTAAGTTATGCCTATGAGTGTGGCTATCAGTTTGGGACATGTGTTTCTAATAGAAGGGTACAATTTCAATATTTGAAGATGTACATGTTTTTGTGTGTTAGTATTAAATTAATAGGTTTTTGGGGGATAATTTTTTTGAAGGCTTTCAATAAAACAAAACATTTTTTAAGATGTGACGTAGGCTCCAATGGATATAAAAAGAAACAACTAAATAAAATTTCAACCTGTCAAACAGTGTATACATGTAACACAAAAGCTAGAACTAGACATTTAATAAAAATGCTTTCTGTAATATCTTTAAATATTAACGGTCTCTCAGATAAATACAAAAAAGAAAAAATAGTGAACTATATTAAAAAATGTAGAATGCAAATAGCTATGTTACAGGAGACACACTTGGAAAAGCTGAGCATGTGAACTTGATAAAGAAAGGTTCTCAGGATGGTTATTCAGCAGAATATCCTGGACAAAGGAAAAGATGAGTACATATATTAATTGCAAGAGGAACTCCAATAGAGAGAGAAGAGAATAAAAAAATAATGACAAACTTGTAGTGCTAAGGGACTGGTGGCAAGGAAGAAGGATTACACTGGAATGTATTTATATTCCACCTAAACTGCTTTAATGGAGCTTAAGAAAATTCTGGGAGAAATAATAAGTTTTCAGCAGGGAATATTACTTATAGGTGGGGACTAGAATTTGATTTGCAGCAGTGAAGATGTGTCTGGGGGGCCCAGAAGGGAAAGTATAACAAAGGAGGGTAGATTCTGAAGAAATTTATGAAAATATTTGGCATGGAAGATGAAAATTCACTAATAGGAGTTCAGATTGAATTTACATATTATTCCCCAAGGTACAAAAACTGGGCTAGGTTAGACAGAATTGACATTTCACAGAAACATGTGCATGTAATTGAAGGTCTTGTCACACACCTATTAACTATTTCAGATCATGTGCCAATAATAACTAAAACAAAAACACAGGGTAATGAAATAGAAATGAGACACTAGCACTTCCCCGCCTATCTGCTGAAAAGAGAAGGAATTTAAGGAATGGGTAAGAAGAGATTATTCAGAAGCGTTTCAAAAGGATACAAATTACTTCTGAAAATATAGCTAGGGAGTGGAATAAAATTAAGGTGGAGTTTAAAATAGGGTGAAAATAAAAGAAAAGGAGCTATGGTTAAGAAGGAACAAGAATTATTTAGAGAGACTGACAAATGTTAAAGTACTGCAGAACAGGTGGAATCTCACAGAACAATAAGAGGATCAGCTTCAGAATTCTAAGCAGAAAATAAGGGATTACCTTGATTATATACACGAGTTTAGAAAAATTGCTGTTAAGCAACTAACTGTTTTTGATAATAACACTACAGCACAAAAACATTTAGCACAACAAATCAGGGAAAAGGAAGTAGAGAGAGATGTTGCCTAGCTTAGGGAGCCTATAACAAGGAAGGTAACAAGAGATCTTGTAGAGGTAATAGAAATGTTTCGGAAATTCTATGAAAGTAAGTATAAAGCAGACAAATAAGGAAATCAAGAAAAGATACAAATGGAAATGTTTATTGAAGAATTAAATATGCCAAGGTTAGAGGTAGATAAGGCGCAATTACTAACAGGATAGGAGGAGATGAGATAAAAGTTGTGATGTATAACCAATCTACAGGAAAGTCCACAGAAACATATAGTATTCCTGTGGAAGTTTGGAAGATATGAGGGAAAAAAGTGATAATGATCTGGTTTTGTTTAACAGTATTTTAAGAGGAGGAGAAGTAACAAGTATCAACATCCTGGAAGAAAACAGTAGTAGCTGTAATACCTAAATAGGGAAAAGATCCATCAGATCCAGCTTCATAAAGGCCTATTTCAATACTAAGCCATGCAAGTGTTCATGTCTATAATGTTTGAAAGAATGGCAAAAGTAATGCCAAAACTGATAAATATAGATCAATCTGGTTCTGTGGAAGGAAGGCAAACATTTGACAACATTAACAGAACACTGATGATCCAGAGGGAAGCGTAACAAAATACCATTATTGTTATTGGTTCTTGATGCAGAGAAAGCATTTGACAGAATAAGCTGGGACTTTATGACCAGGACAATGGAACCCTTTGCATTTCTTCAAAAAAATTATAAGGTTGATTAGGATGATATTTGAGGGATCAGAGGTGAAATCTAAAGCGGGAAAGGTCCTCTCTGACAATTTCTGCTTGAGCAGCGGATCCAGCCAGGGTTGACCCCTTTCCCCTTTGTTATTTGCATTACATTTAGAAGCACTGGCAAAGAAAATAAGTGACTCAACAATTCAAGGATATAATTGGCATGGTACTGAACAAAAACTGGATCTACTGACAAAACCAGAATGAGACATAACAGTGTTGTGGAACATTTTGAGACAGTTTCAGGTCTTTTTGGGGTACAAAATTAATGAAGCTAGAACAAAGGCAATAGTGCTAACTTATGCACCCACACATGAATTGGTTCAGCAATATCCATATTTATGGGGACATGATAAAATGAAGTACTTAGGAGGTATAGATTAAAAATGATTCTGGTGTGGCAGATAAGGATATGTAGGAAGAGAATAAACAAAAGATAATACAAAACCTGAGAAAATGGAAGCTTTGTTACATGGATAAGGATAGTAAGATACAAGTTGTTAAAATGTTTTTAGTCCCATTAGTCTTGTACATAGGTCAGGCATATTGTTATCAACCACTGGAGAAGTTGTGGATAGCAATTAATAAAGAGCTAAAGGACTTTATTTGGGAAGGGAAGACGGCAAGAGTCAAGTGGGATAAGCCATTTTTTCCAGTAGAACAGGGTGGATTGGGATTACCCAATCTGAAGAGGTATTTCAAAGCTACATAGTTAAGGCTCTGATACATAGCACAAGCAGAAAACTATAATTCAAAATGGAAAGGGAAGATGATGAAACAGGAGAAGCTCAAGAAACAAGGAGAAACTGGTATTTTGAATGTAGTCCTTTAAGGAGAATAAAAATAATCAATACAGAACACTATATCTATAACATAGTAGAAAGTATCCCAAGAACTAAGTCAACATGGGAATGGAGAAAGGAGATTATGCCGATAGGGATGACTGCAATTAGGGATATACATAATATGCAAAAAGGGGCTGGAATATATTGGAGAATACTGCCAAAGGAACCAAGGTATTGGGAGCAAATAACTAGAGAGGGAAAGATAATAGAATAGGAAGATGCCAATAATTTATTTGGACTGTTAAGTTAGAGACTGCTTTTCCTATCAAGGATTGATATTAGAATATAGACAAAGAGAAAGAAATAGGGGGGGTCCTAAATGAAAGGCCAGCACTGGCAGAGTTTTTAATAGAATCTAGAACAGAAGCTGCCATTAAAAAAGGAATAATTAGTAGCGCAATAAAAATACTGCATGAAAACTAAAAGAATCAATCACAGGAGGTTAGAAAGGATTGGGAAGAGAGACTGGGTAAGCAATTTACAAATAAACAATGGCAGGGTATATGTATGTCTCCCAAATATGCAACAAAATCTAGAAGATTTAGGATTTTTGCTTGGAAATACTTGCATAGATATTTTTATACCCCAAGTAGACTCCAAAGAAAGGTAGACAGCAAATGTTGGAGGCTTGACAAGGAAGAAAGTGGTAATTGTGAACATATTTTCTGGGAGTGCAGTGAGCTGGCGGACTTTAAGAATTCCCTGCAGGATGCACTGTTGGAGATGCTAGGTGGACAGATTGGTGTGACGAGGGAGATGACTTTTCTCAGCTATAATACAGAATCAGAATTTCCTAGACATGTTAAAGCCTCACTGTGTCTATTTATGGTGGCTGCCAAAAAAGCAACTGCTAGAAAATGGAAATCAAAATCTAAACCAACCACACTGGAAGCAGTGAATACAGTAACAGAGATAAAACAACTGGAATTGAGATCTTTAGAAATGGGTAGGAGCAAACTGCACAGGAAAAATGGGAATTATGGGAACAATATATACAGGGGAGGAATGAGGTTTAAAAGAAGGCAGGACTTAAATGAGCTATGCACTATTTGACTAAAAATGATTAGGTAGATTATAAATGATATATAATGTTTGCAAATGAGAGTGTGTCAGTATGGTTTGTGATGTAAAATACTTGCAGCTAGGACTGTGTTGGTGTGGTTTGCTTTCATTTATAGAAATGTATGATTGCCTATGTCATAAGTGATGGTTTCATAAACATTTTTCTTGTTTATAAAAGGGCAGGAATTGAATGATTTATGTAATGTTGCTTAGCTTATATGACATATAGCAATATATGTAAAGTATTATGTTTGTAAACATGAACTTGTTAATAGAGTTTGATTACTTTTATATAAATGTAAATTTGCCTATGTCACAAGTGGTAATTCACACAAGAGTGGCCAACATGCAACTCTGGTAGACTTCCTCCAAGTAAGGAAAGGGCACTGGGGTAGACTCAATTATTGCAGAGTCATCCCCAGAGAAACAGTCGACCCACAGCATAAACCACTCGTTGCCACAATCAGCTGCAAGCAGTGGTCAGAGAAGGCTCTAAGGTCAACAGAGACCAAGCCGCTGTTGACTGGAGAAAAAGTACAACATTTCAAAGAATTACTCAGAGCTCTAGAACCCCAATAAGAGGAGGAGATAGGTGGAGTTGAAAAAGAATGGTAGTGCCTCAAAACAGCATATGCGAGGACTACAAAACTGATATGTGGCTGAGCCAGTTATGGCAATAAGGTAAGGCACATAAGGAAAGCCAGTGGTGGAATGCAGAAGTCCAGGAAGTCATCAAAAGAAAGGAGGAGTGCAGGAAAAAGTGGGAGATAGAAAAAGACTGACCAGTCTAGAAAAAAATACTGGTTGGCTAACAAAGAAGCTAAGGAAAGAGTTGCAATAGCAAACAACAGGACATCGGAGGCACTCTACCAGCTTTTGGAAAGTGATTCAGTAGGTGGCACAAAGAAAGTATATCAGGTTGCAAGTCATAGACAGAAAGACAAATAAGATAGTCAGACACCCTTCATAAGGAATGCCAGCAACAACCTGCTCACCAATCCTCAGGACATCAAAGTCAGATAGAAGGAGTATTTCCAGCAGCTTCTGAACGAATAAAACCCCATAGAAGCTGAACTACCCCAGAAACAGCCTACAATGAGAGAAGAAGAGGAACGCACCCTAGAAGAAGTAAGAACAGCACTAAGGAAAATGAAGCCAGGGAGAGCAGCAGGATCAGATGAGGTCATAGTAGATATGATAAAGATTCTGGGTGAGACAGGGGAGAAATGGCTCCTGAGGGTACTCATAGCAGAGTGGAGAGAAAGCTGCATCCCAGATGACTGGAGAATAAGCATACTCGTGCCACTGTACAAGAACAAAGGGGACATTCACAATTTTGGGTAGTACAGAGGCATCAAACTCCTATCACACTGCATGAAAGTTCTGAAAAAGATGATTGATAAATAGATCCGCAGAGTAGTAGACTGTAAGATGGGTGATGAGCTGTTCAGATTCAGATCAGCATGCAGCACAACTGACTTTAATTCTGCAGTGAGACAGATCACTGAGAAGAAGCTAGAGATGACTAAAGAGTCCAACTGGGCATTCCTAGACTTGCAGAAAGCATATGACAAGGTCCCAAGACAGCTGATTTGGGCAGCACTGCGGTGGTTCAAAGTCCTAGAAGCACTGGTAAAATTAGTGCAGGCTATGTACAAGGACCCAATGACTTAAGTATGAACAGTGTTCAGTCTCACAGAGGAGTTCCCAGTAGGAGTGGGTGCGCATCAAAGTTCAGCTCTGAGCACACTGCTGTTCATACTAGTGATGGACTACATTAGCATACAGGTCAGAGAGGACAGATCAACAAAGCTGCTGTATGTAGACAATGGGGCATCGCAGGCAGACTCTGAGCAAGAACTTCAGCAAAGAACAGGGAAATGGAATGCAAAACTGAAGGCACATGGGATGAAACTAAGCACAGATAAGACAGTGATAATGGCAACAAATTAGAGAAATCAGAAGAAGCTGAGAATTGAGATAGAACAGCTTAATAGCTTCAAGTATCTGGGAGGGGTGGTTGAGGAGAATGGAAGTCTGAATTAAGAGGTCAAAGCTAGAATCAGAGGGGCTGCAGCCAACTGGCATAGAGTCTCTGGTGTAGTCTATGGCAGACAAATGTCAAAGAAGCTGAAAAGTAAAGTGTAGAAGACAGTGGTGCAACCAGTACTACTGTATGATACAGAAACCTGGGCAGTAAATGCAGAGCAGATGAGGAAGCTAGAGGTGATGGAAATGAAGTGTCTGAGAAGGATGTTAGGATGTCCACAGTGGGACAGATGAAATGACATAAGAGCAGAAGCCAAAGTAACCCCAACTGGGGAAAAGATCAAACAGACTACATTACGGTGGTTCGGATGCATATGCAGAAAAGCAGAAGATAATCTGGTGAAGAAGATTTGGAGCAGACAGGAGGAAGGTAAGAGAAAACAAGAATAGGTTGATGGATTGTGCGACAGAAGATCTGTGACAGTTGGGCATGAGTGTCGAAGAACGCAGAAGTGTGGCACGGAATCGAGAGAGATGGCGACAGTTAACACAATACCCTAACCACATGTAGAAAATGGGAAAAAGTGGGATGATGATGATGCCAATTCCCCACAATCCCATGCCCTGTTGCTTATTATAATCCCATCCAGTGTTGCCATTACTTACAGAAAAGGAAATACTTAACTCTTTTACAAAAAAATTCTCTCTCAAATTTTAAAAGATACTCTGTACAAGTATAAATGACAATTTCCCCAGTGCCATTTACAGCTTCTGCCAATACCACATAACTGTTAGGCAATATTAACAAAAATATGGAAATTGAAATAGCTTTCCCAGTATTAACATAAATATGGAAATATTGCCCATTTTCATAATGTCTAACAACTGACAACATTTGCAGTATAGTGCATTCTACATGGAGAGTGTAAATGAACTTCTCTGCCCTTGACCATAATATTTGAAACACCACCCCTCAATAATACGTAATTCAACTATTAAAATGTGAGTGATAAAATGAAAATACGCAAAACAATCAACAATGCTTACTATCTCCACTACGGTGCAACCTTGACAGCACACACTGGCTTAGTAGTAAAATTTCTGTCTTACAGCTTCAGTGTCAGTGATTCAATACTGACTTCCGGTCTACTGTCTGTGTGACATTTTGCATTGTCACCCTGTCCCTTTGTGGTTTTGGTTTCATTCCATCTCCCAGAAACATCCTAGCTGATTGGCTACACTAAACTCTCCAGATACGTTTTACATTTGCCTTTCCCTTGTGGTCTGATTCGTTATAGAAAGGGGTCAAAGAAAGAACATCTTACTTATCTGGCTAAACAAATAAACACACATAAGAATTGTCAACTTTTTTAAGGAAAAGAAAGTTAGTATAACTAATTGAAAAACAGCTTATTGCATGTACCAGATTTTGTTTTCTGTGTGGGATCAGAGTATAGTGGAGATCAATGAATGTGTCCTTCCCTACTGTAGTGCAATGTTAGAGGTGGTACATACTGTACAATTATAGCAGGGTTTGTGAGGGGCTTGCCTCCTTGCAAAAAAGTTTTACTTTTTTTTCCCTTCAATTTTTGATGGACTGCTGATCAACCAGTTGTGTTTAATCAAGTGCCATCTGTATAATGCATTGCAATGTATTGATACACACGCGCATACACACAAAACCATTTTATATATATATATATATATATATATATATATATATATATATATATATATATATACACACACAAACACCTTAAGGTTGGGAAATGTATACTGTGCCTCTGTACCTATAAATGCATAGTAAATGTTTTGGTAGAAAAATTAAGAAGTGCCATGTTGGGCCACTAACAGAAAACACAAATATACTGTTACACAGATTTGATATATAATACCTTTAAATGGACTAATATAGATTTTGCAATTACTCTAGCTTTCAAGCTGGCATAAGCACTTGGGTCAGGAGTTACCAACTTGATGTTGTTAGGTACTGTTTTTAACGATTCACTTATGCCAAGAATGAGAATTACATCATGTATTTCCATTTGGCTATATAAAAAAAAAAAAAAAAAAAGAAAGAGCTGTAGATCTCTAGTTACATAACGAGGAATTACTTGCTCACCACTGCTATATGTAATGAGACTGACTACAAACAACAAACAAGGAAGTTAAGTCTTCATTAGGGATAAGCAGGAGCTTACATGGAGTTGTGGACTGTAGTAGTTCAACAGGTGGTTATTTGTGCTGTGCACCAGTAGAGTTACCTGCAGTTTAGAGCAGGAATTGGAGGCTGGGTAAAGCTTACAACATAGGAATGTCTGTGAACAACATATTTGTCAGAGAATCTATACGCATATGATGGAGAGGATCATAAGGTACTTTTTTTGTTTAGCTGAAAGCTAAGTGAGCAGTTACTTTACCTTGTAGAATACCAAATAAACTTGTGTTTGTATAAAAATTGGTGTCATATCTCTCAACTGTACAGATTTTTGCCTCATATTTTTGGTCCATTTTTTCTCAAAATTGTGGTTTTCTAGGAAATCATTGGCAAATCATTGAAGATTGAAGTAAGAAAATAATGACAGACATTTGCATTTTAGACTTCATACCCATCAGAAAATTCATGCCAATCCAAAACTTGTTATTCTATCAACTTTCTAAGTTTGTAAGAGTAATATTTAATAAATTTCCCTATTTTTGGACCTCTGTCCCCCCCCATTACATATGGCTTTCTCCAGATTTTTTGCTTTAAGAAGCTGAGTGGTATGCTTGATGTCTCCAGTGTTTCTTGGACTTACAGGGAAGATGTATGCATAGGTGGCTGGCCAATGGCTTGTTATATACTATTCCTTCCAATGCCTCTACAGCCAAGTGCACAAACTCATTGAGCTGCTGCTTTACTGAGGAGTTAACCAGACATTTCTACTGCTGCACTGAATGTATTTGCTCATCGCTGCCTTTTGGAATGTTCCCCGAAAAAAATCAACCATGGAGGACATTTTGAAAATGCTTGCTCAGCCTACTTTAGAGGCTAGTGTAAATGTAGCTATAGCTAGTTGTAGTAGCAAACATTGCCTCTAACCCAGAAGTGTGCCTGCTATGAAAAAAAAAATTAAACAAGCACAATGACCTGCATCATATGTGGTGACTTTTTAAATGATTGGGCACTAAAATGTATATGACACAGAAGAGACTACAGAGAAAATAAGCTAAAAATAACTTTGGGATAGGGTTGGAATATCACCTAACTAGAACCCATAAAATCTTATAACTGGGTTTTTAATGCTGAAAAACATGTAAGAGTGCAGATCCATGACTTGAACCACATTCTAAAGCTATGCTTAGAAGCTGGCAGCAACAGTTCATCAAAAATTAAATATTTTAGTAGAAGGCTTATTTAAAACAGCTTTACTTAGTAAAATAAGAAAATAGGCACTGCAAAGCGATTCCATATACTCTGATAAGCTAGTAAATTTGGCTGCAGTTCATAAAAGGAAACATTCAAGATACTGAGCATTCTTTTCACTTTGTTTTTCGAGCTTAAGAGACTGAATTCTCTTAAAGCTGACTGCTCTTTGGTGAGACTATGGGGTAGGATGAACTGGGAATTTGCCCCTTTCATGCTGGTGTGAGATCACGGAGTTGGTATAAATAATTAGCAGGGAATGGAGGGTGAAGGGGTGCGTCCCTCTTGAATCAAATAATATCTTAACTGTTTTTGTTCCTTTGCTGTTTGATAATTTTAGATCTCTCTTTTTATATGAGCAATCTAATTCACTAAATTTTAACTTCAGTATAACACTTATCAGCTATTGATAAACTATTTTAACATGAAGTATCTGCTTTGAACCTTAACAATGCTATTAGAAATATGCCATTGTATGTATAAAAAAGAGAAATTTCTTAACTTGTTTCAAATAAGAGTAGTGGGCTCACATTGCCAAGTTCTGTATTAACACTTAAGGGACTGCATACATCAGAAATGTGAAAATGTAAAGGCACACTGCCAATGAAGTTGTTCCTATGGATTGTAGCAAGATTATTCCTAGAATAACTGAATCAACATTATGTTAATGAGTTAAATAAACTGGTCAACTATATCTTGCCCTACTATACTATCAGCAAGATTACCCTTATTGAGGGTTCTCTGATATGTAAGCATGAGACAACCAAAAAGTAGAAATAATACAAATTCAAGGTGACAAGAAAGAATATCTCCTCATACATGCAGTGATTCAAACAATTATGGAAAACTGTTACATTCTATCCTGTAAGCCATGATTTGACTCATGATGTAATATTAGGAAAAGATTTTCACCAGTTTACAAAACTATGCCATATGTTGGAGGAGGGAGAATCTACAGACAGTACAGCAGGCTGACACTCATAATGAGAGATATAGAGATGGGGGGGGGGGGGGGGGGGGTGAGATAGCCAAGCTCATACAGAGGTCCAGAATCAAAACTATAAAAAAGGAGTTGGCAAAGAAGCCACAAAAGGAGATGGAAGTTGACTGCTGCTGGACAGTAAACAAAGATCCTGGTTATCAGAAACCTGTCTCGATAAAGCAACACAAACTCAAACAGGTACCACATTAAGGCAGAAGGAAGCAAGTCAAAAGGAAAAAAAGCACTCAAAAAGTTTGTACAGACAGCAAATAAAGAAAGCAGGTGACTTTTGTCTACAATTATCCTATGCAGGGGAAGACACGAAAGAAGTTTGGCAAAAAGAAACTAGTGAAGAAAGCAACTCTGAGTTATTGGACTCACAAGTAAGCAAAAAAATTTCAAAGCACAATGAGAAGATACTTTAAATAGAGCAATAGAATATAACCAAGACTGTTGGGAAGGATACTGAACAATATGTTCCTATTGGTTTTTACCCCTATTTTGAGTTGAAAATTAACTTTTATGCAAAATAAAGATGGGGAATTCTGCATCAATTGTTAGTGCCATAAGTTTTCATGACACTTGTAATGAAGTAAACTCATGGTCACCTGTGGAAGAATAAGACTAAAGCAAGAACACTAACCAGATTTTACTGGCCATGCATAAAAAGGGATTAAAAAAGCTGTGTGCTTCTTGCCTAGAATATCATAAAACTATATCCCATTATGGATTTAAGAGTATTTTAATCTCAATGTCTATTATAGAGGTGCCATTTGAATGTACTACATGGACACTGTGGGGCCACTAGTAAAATATAGCAGTAGGTATCAGTACATCATAATAATAATGGACGGTGCTACAAAATTTCCAGAAGTAGCACTATTACCCAAAGCTAATGATAAGGCTATTGACAGAAAACTAATTATTTTCCAGAGTGGGCATCCTTAAATAAATACTGACCAAAAAAAGAAGTTATGTACTTACCACAACATTCCATCTGTGTTGTTCATTTTCATTCTTCCTCAACATATGGGTTTGGATATGATTCTCAGATCTGACTTGGCTGATGCTACAGCTTGTGGCACTCAAAAAGCTCTCTAGCTCTTCCTTGCCCATAAAACACCAACTCCTAACAAACCTCAGATCTTGTTTGCTGGTTGATATAAATGAATGAAATATTAATATAATACTTCTGACAGAAGAAGCTATTATCTGGAGCTCAACATGGGACACAGTAGTGTCCTTATAATATCTCATTCTCCCAGAACTCTATAATGAAAAAAGAAGGGGGTCAGTGGGTGGGGAGCTGAGGAAGAATGAAAATAACCAAAGAAACAAGGCAAAGTCACCAACCAGTACAGCTGTCATGAAGAACCAGGTGACTGGGCTGAAAGCTCCACTAAGCAGAAGGCATGAACCAAGTATATTGAAATAACTGAAGTTTATTAAAAGTAGATTAAGTGCTTTCATCCTATATACATTAGGACTTCATCAGAATAAGTATATCAGACAACTCCACCTACTTGAATACTCAATACAGTTAAAACAACAATTATATCAATAAGCATCATAAAATCACATTAGTTCACTTCTTAAAGACCCACAGACATAAAATACATGATAAGTGCTTAAAACACATTCTTTGGTTAAAAACAGTTTGCTGTTATTATCTAAAACAATTAAGAGTGTGAAAAAATGTTTTTCTATAGCTTTAAAAAGTCTGTGCCTAAGTCAATCCTACTCAAATAAACAATCAGAAATAAGTTAAAAAAACATGATCAAAGTAACTGCCATAGTTTAGGAGCTCTCTATTTCAAAACTGGCTGCAAAGAAATATAATCATTTAGTTTAGGGAATGTAAAGACATGTAGTCAGAACTGCCATAATAGCTCTTTATATTCTAAGTTATTTTCCCAGTCTCCTTCCCTGGGATCAAGCTCTACTATTTCTAATATATCAAATAAAAACTTGTCATGAGAAGCCTTTGATAATGAAAGCTTGAAAAGGGCATTAACATTTTTTGTTTTTATGCTGTAGATACAATGGTCATACATCTGTTTCTTAAGTGTTCTTTATTATTTTTAATTATTTATTTTAATAGGATTAACTTGGGCACAATCTTTTTAAAGATATATAAAAATAACTTTTTTAACCTAACAATGTATTTTAAGTCTATATCATGTATTTTATGTCTGTGGCTCTTTAAGAAGCGACTGTGATTTTATAATGTTTACTGATTTAATTGTTTTTTAACTTTATTGGGTATTTAAGTAGGTGGAGTTGCCTAATATATTTATTCTGATGAAATCCTAATGTGAATAGGATGAAAGCGCTTAATCTACTTTTAATAAACTTCAATTATTTTGATAAACTTGGATCGTGGCTCATGATTAGTACAACTTTCAGCCCAGTCACCTGGTTCTTTGCTTTAGAAAAATGAAAATGGACCACACAGTACATAACTTCGTTTTCTGATGTTGTCAACTTTCATTTTATCCTCAACATATGGGCCAGAGTCCCCATCTACCTAAATTCCCAGGTGGACTTTAAGGAAAGATATTCCTGAGCACAGTTGAGCCAGAGGCTGCACCTCCCTTTGAGACCAGATCCAGTTTGTAATGAGTGATAAAAGTAAGAGGATTGGCTCATGTTGCAGAAGCACATACGTCGTCCATGGAAGCTCTACAAAGAAACACTGAAGAAGTTGCCATGGACCTAGCTGAAGGGACTCTTAAAGGTTTCTGTAAGGACAGTCCCAATTTGTTGTAGATAAATGACATCCAATCCATCAGCCATCTGGCTAAATTAACATTTGTAACTGATTTTCCCAATTTAGAATCTGCAAAGGACACAAATAATTGGTCTGTCTTTCTAACTTCTTTTGTTCTGTGAAGGTGAAAACATAATTGTCTGTGGACATCCAATAAATGTAACATATGTTTACATTTGTTTGCAAATTTAGGAAAGAAAATTGGTAGATAAATGAACTGGTTCAAACGGAGAATGAATTAAGGCTTGCAGCACCTGATTTAAATCCCATGGTAGAGTAGGATCTTTATATGGCGGTCTTGGCAGGTGTGTGCCTCTCAAAAAGGCTTTACAAAATTTAGATGAAACCAAGGAAGAATAGTCAAAACCAACATGAAAATTAGATATCATTGTCAACTGAACTCTAACTGTTAAGTAGCTAGATCCCTCATTAAAGATTGTTGTCAAAAATTCAAGTACACGTTGTACAATAGCTGTTTCTGCTGTGCCCAAAAAAACAAACCTTTTCCATTTACGTCTGTGGAGTTTTCTTGTTGAAGCCTTACGGGGAAAAAAAGTATGTGATGGACAGGGGAAGAGAGTATTGGTTGTCTGGCTTTTAACAGAAATGGAGAAACCATGATTGTCAGCTTAAGGTTTGAGATATCTGGGTGAACCATGCCTATCCAGCTGAGACAGGCAGTCTGGAGTCGGATCCAGAATCAAAAGTGGATAAAGTAGATGAGGCAAAAGGAGGGGGAACCAAATTTCTCAAGGCCAGTAAGATGCAATGACAACGAATCTGCTCTTCAACCTGGTAGCTTTCTGCAGAAATTTGGGGATAAGCATAGAGGAGATCAGGAGGCCATCTGTGGAGCAGAGCATCCCTCGGTGATTCTCCCAGAAAGGGGAATGAGGGCAAAAAAGCTGTTGTACTTGTTTAGGGGAGAAGCAAAAAGATCACAGCAAGGCTGGCACCAACAATGGAAAATAATTTCTGTCACATTCATGTTGTGAAACCACTCATGAGGTAGTAGAATGGACCTGCTGAATTTGTAGAAAAAAAAAAACTATATATATATATATATATATATAAATTCCAAGCTTGTTTTCTGCCTTAAGTAGTCAGATTGTTTGTAAGCTTCTGTGCCCCCAAGCGTTTCTGTGTTGGAGGGAAGCCTTCTAGCTTTTCAATGGGAGTGGTAGGCACTACGTAGCCTATCGACAACAAGATCCAGATCCAGATTCTTAGTTTTAGCACTTGAATTTGTTTATTCGTGCTCAGCACTTGTTCAGAACTTGTTGTAAACACTAAATAAACTACAAATTACTACAACACTCAGTCTTTCTCATTACCTAGAGAAAAACTGTTTTTATAGTTACTTTCCTCACTTGCTTAGAGAAAAACAGCTCTTGTACTCACTTTCCTCACTTGTCTAGAGGAAAATAGTTTTTTATTCAGGCATGTCCAAGGGTCAGCTCCCAGTGTTTTCTTCTGCCTAGCAGATGAATATGGACATCCTGGGGCAATGCAGCAATTGCCTCATGTACACAGACAACCCTCTCCTCCTACCACCCAACATTACAACCCGTGAGAGATGCACTTATCTAGCCAAACTGGAGGTAAAGCTCTCTCCAACCAAGACTGAACTTGACAGTCAAGAGGAGAAGGTAAACACCTGCACCACACCACACTCATCACATAGTCCCACTAAACTTACATCACCAAAATCCATACATACAAACACAAAAACATTTGCAGAGGCTCTCAATAATAATCTGCTCAAGCTGCAGAGACCTCTAAAGCAGAAACGCAAGCAACCTCCCCCCACCAACACAACCCAAATGACACATAGTCCACAGACTCAGTGTGCCACTCAAACACAGCCCATAAGGCAAAACAATGTACCCAACACACTAGTCATAGGTGACTCTATAGTCAGGCACACTGATGTCCCACTCACCAGACTAAACAAGGAGAAGGTTACTGTCAGCTGCATGTCGGGTGCCAGGATCCGCCACATAACCCATGAACTCAGGTCACTCCACAACAAGTACAAATATGACTCTGATTGTCCATGTTGGTGTGAACGACTGGAGACGTACCTCCCTGGACTACATGAAAAGAGACATGGAAGAGCTCTCCGATCTTGTAGCCCAGGCAGGTACGACACTAGCCCTGAATAGCATCTTGCCTTTGCCCAGAATGATACCGCAGTACAAGGACAAAATGATAGACTTCAACAATTGTCTAAGCTTCTGGTGTCATTCTAAGGGGATCCAGAATCTGTCTGCCTGGGGCGACATGGTCAACAGACCACGACGCTTTGCCAGAGATGGCCTGCACCTGTCACCCCTGGGATTCCGGATACTGGCAAAGACTCTTGCAGCCCCTATAGTGCCTTTTTTAGGCAAGGTTCAAATGACAAATTCACCACTGTAACAGGAACAGGCAAGCAAAAACTGAGGGTAATGCTACTCAATGCTAGAAGTCTAAATCTCAAAATGCACTCACTCGAGGCACTCCTTAAAATAGAGAACATCAATATCTGTGCAGTGACCGACACCTGGTTCAAGGCTCCAGAGAGCACCCCTGCATTACCAGACTATAACTCATACCACACTATTCGGCTATCTAACTTGGACCGGAACACCAAAGGTGGAGGTGTGTCCATATTCATTAAGGATATCCACACCTCCAGGCAAGTTGCTCAGTATAATGCATCCAAGGTTATCCAAGTGCAACTAACTCTTGGCAAAACTGCAATCCATACTGTAGCCTGCTACAGATCCCCCACCATGCCCTAGGATTCCCACTCCTCTTTTCTTGATATACTGGAAAATATTAGGGTTCTTCAACCAAACACCCTAATATCGGGCGATTTCAACTACCCCACTATTAACTGGGAAAACTACTCATGTACCAACTCCTTTGCTCAGCAGTTTCTGGAATTCATAAATTCCAATTCCCTGGATCAACTTATACACACCCTCACCAGGGGCAACAATATCCAAGATCTAGTCATTAACAACATGAGTGACAGGTGTTCCACAACTCCTCGTTGTTCAGATCCGACCATAAGCTAATCACCCTAGATATCCACATCCCACCCCCACCCCTCATTAAATAAACTACAGTAAAAAAAATGTCTCCATGCTTCTTAAGACAGAAGTGGCGAACTTCATGACACCCATGCAGATGGACAATACAGTTACGACTGCTGAATCCTACACAAATGCACTCTATACTTACACTTACACGAGTGCATGGATCGTGCTATCCCAAACAGAACCAAGACGCTATTCTCCAATAAAAAGGAAGCCAATCTGGTGGTCCCCTGCCATAAACAAACTCTACAACAGAAGGAAGCAGACAGTAGTCTCTCCTTTGATAGTCACATCGCCACAGTAGTCAGGAAGTCCTTCTGCGTGGCACACCTCAATATAAAAGGGTTCTCATCCAGGAAAAAAGAGGTCATTCTTCCCCTCTACTTGACACTCATTAGACCCATTATAGAGTACAACGCCCCTTTTGGAATGTACCTCACAAGACATCTGCAGCAGCTGGAAAAGCCACAGGAGTACCTCACAAAGAGGATTACTGGCCTCAAACAAATGCCCTACACTGACCGCCTCAAAAAAACTCCAGCCTTACTCCATAGCATATCGCATACTCCGAGGTGATCTCTGCCTAACATATAAAGCTATGTCAAACCCAGAGCTGTTGGACATGCTACACCTAAAGAAATCCCAATCCCTCCGAGCTACACGCTCTAGGGACCTAAACCTTGTCACCACAATAAACAGGACATGCTGGAGGGATAGATTCCTGTCCCAGAGACTTCCCATACTCTGAAACAGGCTACCCATCTATGTCAAGCAAAGTTCTTTATTAGCACTCTTCAAGAAAAATCTTAATGAGGGATGGGAAATAGAAATACACCCAGGGGATCACTTCTGTGTCTCTGCTCGACGGTGGCACAGGAAAATAACTTTCTTGGGTTGGCGTAAGCCAGGGAACTTTGTTGGCTAGGCTTACGTAGGCCTTTGGGCCGATAGCCTAGTACCTAACTATGAACCTATAAGAAACTGTTGCAAAAGAGAGTAAAATCCCATGAGTGGAGGAGCTCCCTGGTCAGCCTTAGTAAGAAGTTGAGATCCCTTATAAGAGTCTCCAAAGCTAGCTACAAAAACAAGATCGCCACTGATTCTACGGACAACCACAAAGCATTCTATAGCTATGTCAAGAATCGCAATGGCAACACCCAGATCTGCTCCGAGTTACAGCACAATGGCACAAAAATTACAGAACCAACTGATATTGCCAACATCCTGGCAGATAGGTTCAGTGCTAACTTTACCCCCCCCCCACACCCCCTAATGGGCCCATATCTATACAGGAAGAATGCAGAGTCCCTGTAATCACAACTACACAGGTAAAAGCAGCACTCTCTAAAGCCAAAAACACAGCATCCATGGGATCGGACAACATCCCAGGCTGCGTTTTACACGAACTTCAGAACAAACTGGCTCCCCACCTAAACACCATGTTCAATCATAGCCTCACATCAGGCTTTGTGCCCACTGGATGGCACACAGCAACAGTTATCCCACTCCACAAAGGGGGAGCCACCACTGATCCCGGGAACTATCGCCCTATTAGCCTGACGAGCCTGGTCTGCAAGGCCATGGAATGTATCATCACGAAATTCATAAACAAAGACATTGGTAACCTCCAAACTCTGACACCCACCCAGTTCGGGTTTGTGAAAGGCAGATCATGCCTCCTGAACCTGGTTGACTTCTTTGAGGCAGTCACCAAAGCCGTAGACGAGGGTAAGGTGGTTCACACAGCCTATCGTGACCTCGCCAAGGCTTTCAACACCATCCCTCATTCTGGAATTACAGCTAAACTCACTAAACTAGGTATAAATCCCTATGTCACAAGATGGGTTGCCAACTAGCTCACTGACAGAACCCACACTGTAAAAGTTGCAAACTTCAAATCTGACTTCAAACCAGTGACAAGTGGAGTACCACAGGGTTCAGTCCTGGGACCTCTCCTGTTTGGTATCTACTTCTCTGAAGTACAGGCTAACACAGAAGGCCTCTGACTAACGAAGTTCACAGTTGACTGCAAACTAGGAGCTATAGTTGAGTCCCCAAATGATGTGGGCATCCTACAGAAGGGCTTCACTGAGACAGATGCCTGGTGTCAGAGCCATGGCCTCAAGCTCAATGCCAAAAAGTGCATTGTTATCCCCTTTGGTAAAAACTTTGTACCCATGAACTACCACATAGGCGGCAGTCTTCTTAACGCCGAATGTATGATAAAAGACCTTGGGACCCAGGTGGACAGTAGTCTCTCCTTTGATAATCATATTGCCACAGTAGTCAGGAAATCCTTCTACGTGGCACACCTCATCACAAAAGGGTTCTCATCCAGGAAAAAAGAGGTCACTGTTCCCCTCTACTCAACACTCATTAGACCCATTATAGAGTACAACGCCCCTTTTGAAATGTACCTCACAAGACATCTGCAGCAGCTGGAAAGGCCACAGAAATACCTCAGAAAGAGGATTACTGGCCTCAAACAGATGCCCTACAACGACATTCTCAAAAAACTCCAGCTTTACTCTGTAACATGTCACCTACTCCGAGGTGATCTCTGCCTAACAGATAAAGCTATGTCAAACCCAGAGCTGTTGGACATGCTACACCTAAAGAAATCACAATCCCTCCGAGCTACACACTCTAGGGACCTAAACCTTGTCACCACAATAAATAGGTCAAGCTGGATAGATTCCAGTCTCAGAGACTTCCCATACTCTGGAACAAGCTACCAATCTATGTCAAGCAAAGTTCCTCATTAATACTCTTCAAGAAAGATGAGTGGATGGGAAATACATCCCGGGGATCACTTCTGTGGCTCTGCTCGACAGGAGCACAGGAAATTAACTTTCTTGGGTTGGCGTAAGCCAGGGAACTTTGTTGGCTAGGTTTACTTAGGCCCTTGGGCTGATAGCCTAGTACCTACCTATGAACCTATGTGCATTGCTACCAGAAAGCAGCTGGATGAGATCACCTATTGCCACACTCTGAGGGCTTCTTGACATAAAGGGTAAGACCTGGTTCCTCCTTGTTTGCTGATGTACCAAACTACTGACATATTGTATATTTGAATCACAACTGTCCCAAAAGGGACAGTGTCTTGGAATGCCTGCAATGCTAACAGCACTGTTCTCATTTCCAGGACATTGATATACATGTTGGCATCTTCGGAGAACTAAGTGCCTTGGACCAATTTCCCCAGGAAATGCCCCCCCCCCCCCACACACACACACACACACACACACAAAATCTGGGATGCATCTGTGGTCACTAAGGCCTTGGGTTGAGGAAGAATGAAAGGACGCCCTTCTAGAACCTGATCTGATCGAATCCACCATCAAAGTTATTTTTTTTTTTTGCATGCCTGAGTGATTAAAAATTTGGGCTGACATTCAATGATACAGAATCGGCCATTATGTCACTAGCATCCACTGAAGAATTCTCATGTGAAATCTTGCTAGAGGAACTAAACTTATGGCAGCTGATATTGACTCCAAGGCTTGGAAAATTAACCTGGCTGAACTTTTTGTACTGTGCACTATTTTCTTGACCTGGAATCTGACAGTTTGCACTCTTGCTAGAGGACAAGAAGCTGTCATTGATACCATGTTGAACATCACTTTTATAAATTCCAATGTCTGAGTCGGTTGTAACTGAGATTTGTTGTAATTTATGGATATCCTGAGACAAGAACAAGTCTGGAATTTAAGGTGATGTGTCTCTGTGAGACCATTAGACAACCGACTCAAATTTGTTTTTTGGGGGTTTTTTTTTTTTGCTGTAACTTTACATCTGCTTACTTCGAGGCTCACTTCTTTCTGTTCCCCTTCTCCAGGAAGTATGGTCTCTAATGAACAATTTGATTTGATCGAACAACCTCTGCCTTCCAAGCACATAGGATTACAGGCGTATGCCACACATCCGGCCATAGAATGATGTGGCCCAAGGTACAGAAACATCTGGCATCCACAAGGAATATCCAAGGGGGTAGGATCCATCTGTTGTGCTGGAGCAGAGAAAACTCTCTTCTCACCTCAAAGACAGAATACTCTGAGGAGAAAGAAGATAAAGAAGCCGAGAGGTCGGGCTTCTGGCCCATTCACTCCCTCTGCCCCGAAGGCAATCTACCAGAGGCTGAGGTCGGATGTGAGCTGTCCAGTGCCGAAGCTCCACGGGATAGAGATGGCTCCGAAAACTTCAGGGTCAACTCCAACACCTCAGATTTTACAGGACTGCTTCGGGTCCAAGGACATCAGAACCTGTACACTCTGAGATATCTTTGGATCTGAACCAGACAGATCCAGAAGACTCAGATCTAAGAGCTCTGAAACAATGGGTCAGATCAGAGAAAGAGTTGTTATCAGTAGAGTGACAGAAGGCTGGTACTTCATGACCCTTAGAGGTAGGAGCCAGGGTAATTCCCATTTGAATCTGCACCTTGAGAAAACTCATCACCATCCTGTTCTCATCGGCTTCAGGTAGACTTCTGGAAGGCCAAAAGGATACCAAGGATGGGGATTTTGAATGTCAGAGTCCAGAAATGGTGACAGAACTCTAGATGGTACTGGTCTACAATAGCAGAATACCTAGTCCTAGGCAAAAGGGTGCGTTGAGCCAAAGAAGGAGTTTATTTATTTATTTATTTTATTTATTTGCAGTTGGTTTGCCAGGATAGTCCATTGGGCCAAAGTGAACCCATTTTCAATGGAGTCCTGGGGAGAAAAGCTCCATAAAAATCAAGGTTACAATATGATGTAGATTATAAGCTTACATGAGTTATAAAATAGAGCAGACCAAAGACTATTAACATTACTATATGTCATAGATTGAAAATATACAACAGGAATTAGACCTAGGGAGAAAAGCTCCATAAACAAATCAAGGTTACTATATGATGTAGATTATAAGCTTACATGTGTTATAAAATAGAGGGACAATAAACTATTAATATTACTATATGTCATAGATTGAAAGTATACTACAGAGTTGTCGGATTTGTCACCAAAACCATTGAGCAAGTCTTCAGATCTGACTTCTGCTTTTTCTTGGGAGGCTTCAAAGAAGAAGACGGAGTTGAGGATCCTGCCAGTTTGGGAGATTTGAAGGTAGTCTTCTTAGATTTTGATTTGGTGTGTTAAGTTCCAATAATTGTTTCAGAAAAGGGTGATGGAAGCAACCCTTTCAGAATGAGTTTGTTTTTAAGAGTCAGCAATAGCCTGTGGATTAAAATTCTGGCATATGCTGCACTCACCCTTTACGTGATCAAACCCTAGATAGTATACGCATAGAGAATGTGTATCAGATAAGGGCAACTTATATTTTTCACATATGATGAACTCCGAAGGGTATTTTTCACACGATCTGATAACTGTAGAAACTACACAGAAGGAAAGAAACAGTTTTTTTTTTGAAAGAGACAGGGATACCAACAATGGTATACAGATTATATAAAATGTGTAGAAAAAATAATAAGAAAAGATAAATACCAACTATGGTAAGAAAAATTACAACTATTGTAGTATGTAAAGGGATGAAATATCTGAAATAAGTAGAATTATAGAATACATTCAAGGAAACCTATCTCTGAATAATAACTTGAGAGCTGAAATGGTGACCACATCTTATTCACAAAGCAGCAAACAAGATCTGGATGGGTAGGGAAGAGCTCACAAGGTTTTTGGTGGCTACGAAGCAATTGGTGATTCATATCTGAAGATCAGATCTGAAGCCATATGTTGAGGACAGAATGAAAACTGACAACATAAGATCAGCCCTTTTATGTCAAGGGTTCTGTATTAGTTATGGCAGTGTATTAAAATCATACACTTGAAGGCATCCGTTTACCATCCACAGACTGATGGATTGGTGAAAGGGATCAATAAAACATTGAAATTATAACCATATTTATTCACTCTTTTATTGATCTACCAATTCAATTTAATTTTTTAACCTAGTTGTTGACCGAGTAAACCCATGGACAAACTGCCCCCCTTTCAGGAATGAACCAGAAGCACTTTCGACATAAATGACTTGCTCAAAGTCCCACAGTAGGCTAAGTAAGGTAGAAGGAATCAAACCCTGTACCATGGGGAGGGGAATCAGCTCGTTAACACATCAGAGCTTCAGCACTCTGAACTAACTACCAGACAAGTTACTAATACAGATGATAAAAATTGGGACCAATTGCTACATGACTTCATTTGCAAGCCAGGATGTATCTCAAGCTTCAAATGAGTTTATCTCATATTGCACTTCTGCATGACATGAATTTCAAAGCACTACTTGAGATTGCTAAGGAATCTATTTAGAAGTAGAGAAGACACCATTTAAAAGTATTACAGAGCCCTACATTCGTTTGCAGGACATACCAAAGTTGGTTATACCAATAGTAAAGCAGCACACACAGAAAACCGAGGAGATGCAACAGCAACTTTATAATAAAAATGTCTAACTTTAGATACTATGTAACCTTGTAGTTCATTTATTACTGCTCACCTCAAAGAAAAAAAAAATTCAGCCAAGTGTCACGGGCCATTTGAAGTAACTGAAAGAATAAATGGAGTGATAGTGAATGTTCATGCTAGACCAGCCGGAGGAGAGAAAAACAGAAAAAAATCTATTAAGAGTATTGTGCTGGAGACATGTAAAGAAGTAAAAGGTTTGTTGAAGAGCTTGCAAATTCATAGGGGCTACACCAGAGCCTCTATTTGAAGTGCAATTAAAAGCATCCATGAAGAAAACAAAAGCAGGAAATAAGAGAATTTATTTAGAAGTGTATCACACTCTTCATTGTAAATGCAAATAACAAACCCTTAATGATGGGAGTAATCTTTTCATATACAGAATATCAAATTCTATGGTGTTTAATGGAAAAGTGAGCTATTTTTCCAATTAACGTTGTTGATAAGGCCTTAGGTACATAAGTACTAGCAATCGGTGTGTGCAGGCCTTTACAAAAATATACAAAAACCCATATTCAAAAGTTCCCTCTAGCCTCAAGAAAGGCAAGACAAGACACAATATGGAACAGTCTGATGCTGCCCATCCAATTATCTAGGTTTACTTTGAAGCTAGCAGAGGTGTTTGACATGTACTGCAAGCTTGCTCCAGAGGTGAGAGATGCATTGCAAAATGAATCTATCAGATCAACATCTTATTACCCTGCTAATAAAAGTATTGAGATACCATTTACTCCATGAAGGAAGAGAAGTCTCCTTTATGGTTCTAAAGGCTAGATAAAGATCTCCATGGAGAAGTCTATATGACACTGACTAGAGAGAGATGGCTACCTTTAGATTTTTAATGACACTGGTCATTTTATTTCTGGATCTCTCATGTGGACTGATATGTTTATACAAATGCATGCCAAAAGGTGCACAATATTCAATAACTGGTCTCATGAGATACAAGTACTGAGGAATTAAGACTTCTGTGGATCTAGAGGAGATGCACTTAAAAATTAGATAAGCCAAATATAAGGCTTTCTAAACTACTAGACAGATGTGATGATCAACTAATAAGGAATCATCAAAAAAGTGTCTTGACCCCTTACAACAGTGCTTGATCGGAGAAGGTTATCATCTACATGGTATATAAAAATGTTTTGTGTACCAAAATGAACTATGCCACAATTTATTAACTTTAACTTAATACCATTGCCCCTCCACCAGTTGTTAACACGGTCTAACTCATGTTGGAGCAATTGTGAGTCAGTAGGAGATAGAACACCACCACCTAATTTACAGTTGTCTGCAAACCTAGATAACTATAGGCCAGCAGTGTTGACTTGACTGCCTGAGATACAGAAACCAAATAGGACAGGGTCCAACACTAAGCACTGTGCTACACCACTGGTAATTATTTTGCTTTCAGAAATTACACTTGCAACCTAACCACTTCCGCCAAATAATCAGTTCCCTATAAGCATGACGAACAGCTTCTACAGTCACAGTACTGTATTATCTAACTTTGTATTAGTTATTTATTTCTTTTGAACATGAAAAATATATAGTCAGCTTCATTCGAAATGCACAGCCACAGAAAGCATCTATTGCATCAAAAATTTGATTTTTTTAATGCCAAAACACATATGTAGGTCTACTTAAAATAATTTAATCCTCATAATATCAACAGCAAAAATATCTAAAAACAAAACATCAACAAAATCTAGCAACATCCAAAACCAATGTTTTTGGAGAAGGGCAAGCCCGCTTGCACACACCAAGTGGGCGTTGCACCCCCAAACTCCCCTACTGATTATACAAAGTACAATTGTGTAAAATCTTACCATAACAATAGACATCCTTCTCTACAGTGTTGCAGTATTCATAACATTAGGGATCCCTGCCAAGGGTGGCCAAAAGTCCGGTCAGTATACCAAAGCCTTTAGGTTGCTTTAAGGTACACTGTACATCACTTGTATGTTCCTTGCGTAGCATAGGGCATAGAGGTGATTTCTTGATGTACAATCCTGAGAACTGAAAACCCCAGTAGAAACACCAGTTCAAGAAAAGAAAAAGGTGGCCAGTACATCCAAAAGGAAAATGGACTGGGGGCGGATGGAGGGGCTGCCCTTCCAGTTCACTGTTGCAGTATTCATAATGTTAGGGAGAGTGCCAAAACTCAGGAATCAGGTAGGAAAGAGGAAAGACAAGCAGAGTCTTCTAGGAAGCCATGAAGGATGGCCTAGCAAAACCAGCTCTAGCTTTTTAGATACAATCCAACTTGTAGAGCTTGGTAAATGTATTCATAGAAGTCCAGGTAGCTGCCTTAAGAATAGAGTTAGTACCCAAACCCTTGAAAAAAGCACCAGAAGAAGCCATGGCCCTAGTAGAATGAGCCTTAACAGAATAAGAAAGGCTCTTACCATGAAAGGAATAAAAAAAAAGAAATAGCGTTTGAGATCCAAGAAGAAATAATTTGCTTGGATACAGCTAATCCTAAGGACTTAGGTTGAAAAGAAACAAAGAGCTGATCAGATTTCCTAATAGTCTTAGTCTTATCCAAATAAAATTTGAGTTGCCTATATGCATCCAGCTTGTGCAGCACCTTCTTGCTGGCAGATTGCAGAGAAGGGAAAAAAGTGGGCAAATGAATAGACTGATTAAGGGACAACTCGTCCACCACCTTGGGCATAAAAGAATGATTAGTATGCAGTCCTTATGAATCACCCAAAAAGAAGGACAAGTCATAAGGTCTTGAAGTTCAGACACCTGTCTGGCAGAAGTATGGGCTAACAAAAGTACAGTCTTCTAAGAGCAATGTTGCAGGGAACCTAAAACGGCAGGCTCAAAAGGAGTCTGAGTCAATTTTTCCAAAACAAAATTAAGATCCCAGAAAGGGGGAACATAATTCCTGGGAGGCCTAATATGAAGGACGTCTTTTGGGAATTCTTTAGCATCAAATATAGATGCCAAAGGAAGGGATAAAGCCAGACAAGCAGAGAGAGCGGATAAGTGAGTCTTAACAGAAGATTAAGATAAGCAAGTATTGAGCAATTCACACAGGTAAGAGAGAACCAAAGGAACATCCACAGAAAGTGGATCTAGGTTATGAGAAAGACACCAAACAGAAAACCTCTTCTATTTAGATAAGTAGGATTTCCTATTATTTTGTTTCCTGGCCTCCTGAATGACCCTAAGCATGTCCACAGAAAAAAGGTGTCCATGTCAAATAAAAATCCTAACAGTCACAGTATCAACTGAAGAGTGGACAGGTGAGGATGGATTAGAGATCCCTTGTGTTGTGTGAATAGGTCCACCCTGTGAGGTAACTTGTGATGACTGCCCTTGGCTAAATACGGAAGAAGAGGAAACCAATGCTGTCTCGGCCAAAAGGGAGTCGCCAACAAGATTTTGGAAGCATCCTGTTGAGTTCTGAACAGGACTTTTGGATTGAGGGGAAGAGGAGGGAAAACAAAGAAACATCCCCCTCCAAGAAAAAGATAGGGTGTCCACTTTCCACACCAGAGGACCTGTAAAGCATCCATTCATGGGACTGAGTTAAAGACCTGCTCAGACTGTCTGCCACAATGTTTTGACCTGAGGGAATGTAAGAGTCAACTGATATTGGACAGCAAGATTCCACACTAGGAGCGCCAACCAGCAAAGAAAATAAGAACTTGTCCCCCCACTTTATTTACATACCAACATCATAGTGGTATTGTCTGTAAATACCTTGAGAGGTCCTGGGGAGAAAAGCGGATGAAAAGCCTGAAATGCCAGCAGAAGAGCTTGCATCTGTTTGATATTGATGTGATCTTTCTGTTGAAGAGGCGACCACACTCCCTGCACTTTTAGGGAGCCAAAAGCTGCTCCTCATCCCATGTCCGAAGAGTCTCTGAACAGCTCCTAAAAGGAAAGACAGGGATTAAAAGGGACCCAACAGTGAAGTTCCTTATTAAGACAAGGCAGAAGAGGAACCACAAAGTCCAGGGAATGCACATGCTGAAGCCAAACCAACTTCAGAAACCACTGAAACTTTCTCATGTGGAGTTTGGCTAGAGGGAGCATAGGGATGGTGGATGCAGTGAATCCCAGAGCTGTCAGAAATGCCCTGGCTGTACCAGAGGCCAGAGGAAGAAGAGTTTGAGTTAAGTGAATGAGTGTCAAGGCCTTGGGAGGAGGCAAGGATGACAGTATAGACACCATCTCGATCTTGCACCCCAGAAAAACATGGTCTTCAGAATGAGTCAAAAAAGTCTTTTTGAAGTTTATTTTGAACCCTAGGCTTTGCAGAAGAAAAATGGCAACATGAAGATTTTGTAACAGGATCTCTAAAGAAGATGTCTGAAACAGGAGGTCATCTAAGTAAAGAAATACTTGGTTCCCCTGAGTCCTGCAAAAAGCAATCACAGAAGTTAGGGTATTTGGTGAATAACCTTGGGGCAGTAGAAAGTCCAAAGGGCAAAGCAGAGAACTGGAAATTCCAGAAAGCAACAGAGAAACGTAAAAACTTCATGAAAAGGGGATGGATCAGGATATGGAGATAAGCCTCCTTGAGATCCAGCGCCACCATATAAGCCTGATGATGCAAGACAGGGAACAAAGTCTGAAGGGACAACATTTGAAAGAAAGCCACCTTCAGGAAAGTGTTTAGATGAGACAGGCCTAAAATTGGTCTTCAAGTACCTTCTATTCTTGGTACTAGAAATACCCTGAAGTAAAACCCCTCCACTTTTGGGACACAGGCACCTCTTGAATAGTTCCCCGAGTCAAAAGGTCCCAAAGCACCTCTGGAAAGAAACAGAGTTGTTGCTGAGGGGGCGGAACACCCATAAAAGGGGGAAGGGATTTCCAAACCATGAAATACCACTAGCAAATAATGGACAAGATCCAGGAATCGTGAGTAATCTGTAGCCAAAGAGAAGAGAGAGAGAGAGAGAGAGAGACAGAGAAAGACAGTCAAAAGAAAGAGAAAAGTAGCTGGGAAGAATAGAATAGTCAGACAATACCTGGTTTATCTGGAAAAGTAGACTTCTGAGGTACTGAAGTCTGAGTAGTCTTAGCAGGAGGAGCCCGCTTTCCACCCTTTTTACCCTTAGGAGGAAGGCGAGATTGCCTGCAAACAAAGGCTGGCTTATTGGAATAGTTTCTCTGAAATTTAGGCACAGGAGAGATAAACACATGTTTAAGCTCATGTAAAGCCTTGCCCTTATCCTGAAGGGACTTAAACATAGCAGCAGCAGCTTCTCCAAACAAGTGTGCGTTATCAAGCGGGGCATCCATGAACATAGCCTTAATATCATCAGGCAAAGGTTGAAGCTGAAGCCAAGAATACCTCCTCATCACTGCCCCCAAAGCAGCAACCCTACAGGAAGCATCTGCTGCATCACAACTACACTTGAGGGAATGATGAGTCACCTGGGAGGAAGTCCCTAACAGGGAAAGAGCAGAAGTTTTACCTTAGAGTCTGGAAGATCAGAAATAACCTGACAAGCCGGGGATAGGTGAGCCAACAAATACCTGGATATATAGGCCTGATAATTAACAGCCAAAGTAGCAGAGGTGTAAACCTTCTTGCCTAGCCTTTACATGGGCCTATCTATATTAGAGGACAATAACTTGGGAGAAGGAAGCAATTGAGAGGGCTTGTCAGAAGCTACAGACACCACCGAGAAGTCAGCAGAAGGGCACTTGCACAAAACTTTGCAGCCCTCAGGCACCTTATAGAATCTATCTGGTTTCCTGGGAGCAGGGGTTTGAGAGTCTGAAGCCCTAGAGGCATTAGGAAATGCATCCAACAGGGCAGCCACAACAGGAGAACAGCAGAGGTTTTAGGAGATTCCATGTGCAGGAACTCATAGTGTCTTTTATGAACCTCAGAAACCAGAGCACAATCCCAATTAAAGAACCCCATCATCCTGGAGATCGTGTTCCCAAAAGAAATTTCTTCAAAGGGAGTATCAGGACCGGCAGATTCCTCATACTCTGATCCACAGTCCAAAGGAGAGGAAATCTGAGAAGAGTAAGCAAGGGATTCCTCATCCAAATCCAGTTCCACCTCAGAGCAATCCAGTTCCCTGGGACTTTTTAGAGGAGTAGAGGAACAAATGGGTCTGGAACAGAAATTCCCTGAGGAAGTTTAAATGCCATTAAAGCACTAAATAGAAGGACTGCCATTCACTTTGCAGATCATTAGAAGCAGAAGTGATATGCTTAGTCTTTTGCTTTTTTTCAATGGGACATTCACCTACAAAATTTGGAAGGTTCTGCCTCAGCACAGCATTCAATGACAGTAGTAGGGACGACTTCTCCGACTAATATTTGAGGAATACCCCTAGACCCCTCAGAGACAATTGGCCATGGTTCCCCCTGAACATCCAAAACAGATGTCTGCAATGCCTTCTCGGATGTGCTTAAAGTCAGATCCCCACCAGCCTCAAACCCGGTCACAGTAGAGGAATCCAGCAATAAAGCCTGGAGAACCTCTGGGTATTCACTCGCTTTGGGAGAGACGTCCAGTGGAGGTGGAAAAGAAGATTCTGGCCTAGGCTTCTTGGCCTTCTTCACTGTGGCTGTCTCTCAGAGCGGGAAGTTCCCTCTATTGTGTCTTTTGCAAGCAGTTTAAGATGCTGATTTTCAAGATACAGCACCAAAGAAGAGAATCTACTATGAAGGGTTTTAGGTACAAAGGTCTGACAGATGGAACAGGATGTATAGTCATGAGAGGTGCCTAGGCAAAAAACATACTGGTAGTGGCGGTCTTTATGGGGAATCTGTCTCCCACACTGGCATTTATTCTTCTTGGATTATGTGAAACCCCACAAGCAACAATAAAAATGACAAGTAAAAAAAGATCCCTAATGGGGCACATATCTACAATGCCTTGGTGAAGCAGCTAGATATTCAGACCAACAATCAAGCAATGGCGTTTGGAGTGGCAGCAAAAAAGTTCAGAGGATGGTATATCCGGACATCACCTTTATGCCCTGTGCTACGCAAGGAACATATGTATGGCATATGGCATATCTTAAAGCAACCTAAAGGCTTTGGTATACTGGACAGACGTGCAGCCCTTGGCAGGGGATCCCTAATATTATGAATACTGCAACAGTGAAATGGAAAGACATCGACTGAGACTGCACAACAGTGGGAAAGGGCATAAATCCTTGTATAATTTAATTTTGTCAGTATTTTGTGTTTAGAAAAATAAGTAAACACACACACACGCACATATATGTATACATTCATACATACGCACAAACAAACATACATAACCACATATGGAACACATGAGGGTCTGGTATATTGCACATGAAATTTCCTGCCCTGTTGGCAGTTTAGGTAACAAGCTGAATTCTGCAGACCTACAGTACAGCATAATTCATGCACAAATTAGACCCACATACATTTAATTTAGATTTTTTTTTTTTTTTTTTTTTTTTTTTTTTAAGTTTTATGAGAGTCCCATTTATTTACATGGGCTATATTAACTGCCTAAGTTTTTACTCAGTAACTATAGCTTTAGGTAGTCTGTGTAAGTTTTTTTCTGAAAAAGAAAAACTTGTGTGTGGTTTTCTACTACAGTTTCTATGATAGTTATAATGTTCTTTTCTGCAGTGTCAGTTCATTTTTGACGTATTTCAGAAGTGCAGTATGAGTTAAGACAGGATTTGTTATCTTTTCAGTTTATAAAGTTACAATTGGGCCTGTTTTGGCAGTACTACCATTTTCTGGCTAGCTAGCTGAAGTTAGTGATTTATTTTACTTATTTTTCATAGTAATATAAACAAATCCAACTTCTAGGGAGTTGATTCGTGTATGTAGTCTTGCTTTTTAGAGATGTGTTCATGTTGTGTGGACAGTATATGAAGTCACTTTTTATACAATAAAGTGAACAAGAAATGTGGTCCATATTCTACTTAATTTACTTACTGTTTCATTAAACAAAGTGAAGATTTGGGAATGGGAACTGTTTTAAGTGATGTTTCATTAAGGGTGTAGATACCCTTGTATTGCATGTGCAGTGTGTGAACTTTTTTGAAATATCCATGCATAGTACATGCAGTGTGAGAACATTTTTTTTTAGTGAGTAGCATAAATAATAGTGGGCTTAGGGACACTTGAGTAGATTTTCTTTTCCCTACCTCACCTCCCTGGAACTTGCCTGCACTTGTTACAGTGGGGATGACAGCCAGGCATCCCCGAGCTAGGTGAGACTCTTGCAGTCCATGCATTCCTACCCGGGAAGCTTAATCAGCTTCCGATGAGAGCTGAATGGCAGGGAACCAATCAGCTTGCTGACTTACAATTACTACCTGATTGGGAGGAAACATGCATGCTCCCATAAATGCCTCTCCCTTTCCCTAAATCAAAGAACAAAGCTCCCGAATGATGAGAGCCAAACTTGCATAGCCTCAAACACAGGTCACTAATTTTATGGACTCAAAAGTCCCCCTCTTCAAAGATAAGCAAGCTGGTGTATTCCACTCAGGCTTATCCTCCCCTGTCAAGCCCCAGAAATGGGAAATTTTAGTACATTTGATGACTGCATCAATGATGTTGATAAAACATGTAGTGATGCACCAAGACTATACATAAACGTCCAATGACTCTCCAAGAATACAGACAAAAATACTTATATAACACATCAGACACATGTTTATATCACACTCTCTATCTAGGGTCTATCATTTAGGATAAATATATGGTCTGTAAAAATAATACTTCTGCTAAGTGTTGTTCAGTCAGTCTAGATTCGTGCTTTTGCTATAGCTCCACCAAAGACTAACAATTTGCTCTCATCTCCATATACACCAACACAGACACCTCCAATTAAAATAATGACAATAACTTCATTTTCTCAGGAAGATAAAACTGACACAGGGTTAAATATCTTTCCAGAATTCCAAAGAGTACACCACCCAGTGTACCTAAATTTATTATGTTAGTAATCAAATAGATTTAAAACAGCCTGAGATAAAACTAACAGAGCTAGCATGGTGTCAAGGAACTTAAGAAAAACAGAATCAGCACAGCTGTATTTCAAAATAACTATAATAATAATAATAGCTATAGTAATAATACAAATACAGAAGGCAAAGGTACAACATCTGAGACTATTATTAGTATGAGTGCTAGTTAATAATGTATAATTATGTTTACAATTATTTATTGACAGCAGTCTTCCACAGTTTTGTCTTAGTTTATCTGGGTCAGATTACACAAAAATCATGGCAAGCTGCTAGGTATAATCAACAGCTGTCTAGTTTGTGTAGCATAAAAAGACAGTATGTTTCTTTAAATACCAGAGTTTCAATATAAATAAAATTACATATAAATAAAATAAAATTCGCTAACATAGCAATAGTCTAAGCTGAGTCAAGAACTTGTTTTGTTTGAGCTCTATCACTATGTTCAACCTACTTCAAAATCATACATAATTAATGATGCTAAAGATTGCAATTCACAAATTAAAAGCAAAAACAATACTAATTGCATGCCAGAACAAATAAAACATATGAAGTCAGTGGAGGAATGTAAACAATTAAAACATATAGCTCAAAGAAAGGGTTAGATCTCTGAAACAACTTGACCATTTTCTAGTAACTTGTTTAATGACAAATACAAATAAATGACGTGTACCTGTAATTTAGGTTGCGCTTTTAATTAAACCTGTAATGGCATAGGTACATGTTGAATTTCCGATTGCCAAATCACAACTCCTGGTAATGCTTTCCCTCTTAGCTTTTTTTCTGTCTTAACATTTCAGATGATGGAAAACATTAACAAAACATAAATCTTAATTTTAATGCTTATGTTTAAAATGCATATATATATATATATATATATATATATATATATATATATATATAAACACTTTATAATCTCGAAATTCTGAAATACCGAATTTCAGAATTCCGAGATCATAAAGCCGAAAGTTCTAAATATCGAAACACCAGAAGCACGGATTTCAACATCCCGACTTTCGGAGATGTTGAAGTAGTGCTTCTGGTGTTGCGGTGTTTGAATGGAAGCTCAGGTAAGTATGTATGTTTAACGGTGTTGGTTAGGGGCTTTATTGTGTGTCAGTGTGTGTTGTAACTGTGATGTGTGTGTGCAAGGGGAATCTAGGTGTGTGGTGGTGTTTTTGTGCATTTGTCTGTGTAGTGTGACCCTGGAGTTAGTATATTTAAGTATGGGGGTTGGGGGGTGTAGGGGGTTTGCCCCCCTGCTTGTATGTAGTGTAGGTTTGTGTGTGGGAGGAAGGTGTGTGTTTGTGTGTGTGTGTGTGGTGTCTGGTTAGTGTAGGATTCACGATTTCAAAATTCGCACTTTTGGGATTTCGGTAGTTAGAGCTTTCAGCTTTATGGTCTCGAAATTCTGAGATTCGGTATTTCAGGATTTCGGGATTATAAAGTGAATCCATGTATATATTTACATATATATATATATATATATATATATATATGTATACACACACACACACACACACACACACACACACACACACACACTATATATTACTCACTTGCCTCAATTAGAAAACCAAAAATTAAAAGTTAAGTACTCACCAGAACTAGGCATCTGTGTTGTCCATTTTCATTCTTCTTAAATGAGTATGTTAGGGATCCTATCCTCAGAGCTGACTCGGCCTCATACTACAGACTTTGAATTCATCTCTCGAGCACCTCCCTCTACCCATAATGCCTTAGCCCATTCCCAGTACCTCAAATCGAGTTTGCTGCCATAAAACATTCATTAAGTAATTAAACAGGAAAATTGATATTAGAGTAGGGCTCAAACTCGGAACTACAGGTTCCAAAAAAAGACCATCAAGTCACCCCAGATAATGATAGGAAGGAGGGGGAAAGTTAAGAAAGAGTAAAAATGGACAACACAGATGCCTAGTTATGTTGAGTACATAACTTTTAAATTTGATTTTATATTTTTCATTCTTTCTCAATGAATGGGACAGAGTCCCCAACTAAGTAAACCCCGGGTGGCCTCATGGAAGGATATTCTGGAGAACCACTGAACCAGAGGCAGCTCTGCTTCTTGAAATTAAGTCCAGTTTGTAATAAGTAACAAAGGTATGAGCATTGGATCATGTGGCTGCTACACAAATATAAAACAATCCACGGCACACAGGATCCGAAGCAAAATAATCCAAAAGAAGGCAGTAAAATAAAGTTCTTTTAATTCCAAAATAGCACACCTTAACAGTTCGTATTAGAACAGAAACACAAATAAGCCAAGCGCTTTCACCCAGTAAATTACCAGGCTTTTCTCAAGGCAAAAAACAAAGCTGTCCATTACACAAAGCTTTTAAATAGCTAGGTCAATTAGGTTAAAACTCCACCCATCAATTAATTATTTAAACTAATGGTTAATGCTTTTGGATAATATTGTACTAAAAAAGGCATTATACAAATAAAGAATCCTTTTTCAGGTAAAGCATGTCTGTTTGTGTAAAGAATACTTGTTGCTACAGTCAGTAATAATACCATGAAAAGTACCTTGTATAGTGCAAAAATCCATTAAGTACATCATAAGTTAAAAAGTTAAAATTGTTAACTGTAATACAGCAATTAAAGATTAAAATCACATTTCCATCCCAAAAAAGTAAAATAAATAAATAATTACAATGAAATTGTGGTAAATGTAGAGCTTTCTAGCTGATGTCACAACACTGTCTAGTAACAACAAAGAAAGAAGGAAAGAAAAGGACCTATACAGGAGTGACCTAGATAATTCCATTTTACTGGGTGAAAGCGCTTGGCTTATTTGTGTTTCTGTTCTAATACGAACTGTTAAGGTGTGCTGTTTTGGAATTAAAAGAACTTTATTTTACTGCCTGCTTTTGGATTATTTTGCTTCGGATCCTGTGTGCCGTGGATTGCTACACAAATATCACTGATAGAGGTTATTGACCAAAAAGGAGATGAAGGGGCCATGATCTAGTTGAATGGGCTTTAGGCATTCTTGATGGAAAAAAAGCCCTGTTGGGAATAAATCCAGGAAATGCAATTAGTTATCCATTTAGTTATCCATTTAGCCAATGTAACTTTAGAAACTGGAGAACCCATCCAACTTGATGAAAGAGAGACAAACAGCTAGTCTGTTTTTCTGAATTTATTTGTACTGTGTAAATAGAAACTTAATGGTCTGTGCACATCCAGAAGATGCAGCATGTATTCTGCTTTGCTTATAAAAATGGAAGGAAGACTGGTAAATGAATAGTTTGGTTAATATTATATTCAGAAGCCGCTTTAGGAGAGAAAGAAGGGTTGGTATGTAAGGTAACTGCCTTTATGAAAAACAATGTGAGGAGTCTTAGATGAAAGAGTCTGGAGTTCAGAAATCCTTTTACAGTAAGTAATAGCCACTAAAAAGGTTGTTTTCCAAGACAGATACTGTAAGTCAGTTTTTGCTGAGGGTTCGAAGGGTTTTTGAGTCAAACCTTGCAGTACCACTGTTAAATCCCTGGGAGGTGATGAGTCCTTTACTCGCAGTCTAAGTAGGAAGGTGCCTTTTAAGAAAGCCTTACATAACTTAGAAGCTCCCAAACAATACTTTTTGTTCCCTGCATGAAAATTTGATATGGCTGCCAAATGTACTTTGGTTGTGGAAAAACTAGCACCTTCTTTGAAAAGAGAAGCTAGAAAGTCTAGAAACAGCAAAAACAGGGTCAGTAAAAGGGTCAATGATGTTTCTCAGAGCCCAGAATGAAAATCTTTTCCATTTGTTCTTGTAAATCCTATTGGTTGACTCTTTTTGCGAGGATAAAAGTATGGTATGTAGAAAGTCTGGGCTGTCTGGCTATTAATGGAACTGGAAAGAAATCATGCAGTTAGTTTCAGGACTGGGATATTGGGATGATTCATCCCAGAGGGATGAGACAGAAGGACTTGGATTCAGTATCCAGGGAGGATAATGAAGATGAGACAAAAGGAAGAGGAACCATACCTGGCGAGGCCAAAAAGGGGCAATGAGGATGACCGAACACTTCAACTGACTGGCTTTCTGTAAGAATTTTGGAATAAGAGGTACTGAAGGGAAGGTATCAGAGACCGGAAGGCTAAACATGGACTACAGCATCTATTGGTGACTCCCCAAGGGGGAATCAGGGCAAAGTACCTGATGAATTTGTTGTTGCGGGAAGATGCCTGGTGCAAAGAGATCACAGCATGGTTGGCCTCAATGGTGCAAAATCTTCTCTATCACTGATTGAAAGACCACTCGTGAGGCTTCAGAATTAACCTTCTGAGTTTGCCCACTAGTACACTGGTTTTCCATGGAATGTGTGTTGCTACTAGAAAGTGGCTGGAGGAGATCATCCATTGCCCCACCCTCGGGACTTCTCGGCAAAGGGGGTAAGATTGAGTTCCCCCTTGTCTATTGACATAGACCACAGACCACAGACATATTGCTAGTTTGAATTGCAATGGTCCCTGCAGGAAGAGCATCTTGGAATGCATGCAACGCTAAAAGGACTGCTCTCATCTCCAGGACACTGATATGCAAATTGGACTTTTGGGGGCACCATGTGCCCTGGACTGTCCTTCCTAGAAAATGACCCACCCCCACACCAGTTGAGAGGTGTCTGTGGTCATTGAGGCCAATGGGGGAGAAAGACCAAAAGGCTAACCTACAGTAAGTTTGACTGGAAATGATAGGGGTTGTCTAAGAAAAGGTCATTGAAAAGCTACAGTCCACTGAAGGGACAAACTATTGCAGCTGCCATATAACCTAAAGCTTGAAGAATCAGTCTGCCAGAGGAGCAGGATGAGATAGAACTGGATGAATCTGAGATCTGAGTGTGCACATACTGTGAAAAGGTACGAAAGCAATCTGAGTTGTTGTGTTCTGATGGGCACCAATAAACTCCAGGCTCTGTACTGGTGTCAGTTTTGATTTGGCAAAACTGACTGTTATACCTAGTGACTGACAGATCTGGAGCAAATAGTCTCTGGACTGCCCTAGGAGTTGCATGGTTGGGGCAGTTAGAAGCGGGCCATCCAGATATGGAAACACATGGAATCCTTGTAGGCTCAGATAAGCTGGTACCACTGCTATACACTTGGTAAACACCCTGAGAGCTGTGATGAGTCTAAAGGGCAGGTCTCTGAACTGATCGTGACTGGTTCCCAGTCAGAAGTGTAAGTGTCTCTATTAGTGCATCTGTTTTGATGTGATAATATGCATCTTGAAGATCTATGGAGCACATACAATCGTACTTGCATAGAAATGGCAGAATGGACTGAACCATGACCATTCAGAGCTTTGATTGCTTCATGAATTGGTTTAATTTGCTTATATCGAGAATTAGCCTCAGGTCACTTGTCCTTTCTGCCACTAAAAAGAATCATGAGTAAGTTCCAAATCCTGTTTGGTATGGTGGGAACTCCTGGATGACTTTTCTAGTAGCTTTTGAATTTCCTATGCTGCAGTTTCCCTCTGATTAGGTGGAACATCAGGAAGTTTCTTTCTTTTGGAATTAGTGATTCTGGGAAAAGGGAATTAAGTAACCTCTGGATATCATTTTTAGCACTCAAGTATCTTGTTATAGCAGCCCATGCTTCAGGCTGCAAAGACAAACATCCTCGACTGTCTCCAGAGGTGGGCAGTCAGGCAGCACTTCAGGAGCGTTGAAAGGGTCTATCCAGAAAAGAATCTCAGGAACCTTGATTTTGTGGACCTCCTCTGCCTAGAAGGTAGTGTCTTCCATTCAAACTTCCTCCTCTGCCTCTGAAGGAGTTGTCTCTGCATGAATCCTAGAAAGGTCCCTGGGATTTGTGAAACCACATTTTCTTGCCACCTCTCTAATTCCTTGAAAAAGCTTGTTGAGGGGTAGAAATTTTAATTCCTGCTCTAGACAGTCTTTCCTTCTTGTTCACTGCAGGTAAGCTCTTCCTTCATAGAAGGGCCAAACAACTCTGTTCCACCAAAAAAGGAATTGATGAAAAGACTTGAAAGGCAGCGTAAAGTCACATAGCCGCATCCAGGCATGTCTCCTTAAAGCAATGCTTGAACCAGCCACCCGTGAAACACCTTCTGCTGCATAAGAGATTAACCTCATGGACACACTGGAAATAGATGAGAGTGGCCAACTGAGAAGATGATCTTTTGAAATCCTCTGCAGACTAGGACTCAGTGAGAGAGTCTGATAGTTCTTTTGTCAAATCTCTCTTTAGCCTTGTATACATCTGCCAGGTAGTTCAGCGACCTCAGGACGAAGGCCACTGATGCAAATACATGCTTTCCAAATCTGTCCAGCACCCTAGACTCTATGTTAGGGGAGTGGACAGAGCAGCTCTGCTCCTTTTTGGTGGCTGACTCCACAACCATTGCATCACCAGGGACTCCTTTGCTCTAGTAGGGTTTATCCTTAAGCAGAGCTAAAAACTTGTCCAGGTGACATGGGATACGTTTAACAGAATCCAGCTCCTTCAATGCCTGGCAAGAGACTAGGTCAATGAGCTCATCAGCCAGGGGAGTCACCCGAAACATAGATGGGCTAGCATCAAAAGCCTCCAGAAATACTGACTCCTCAGGAGAAGGATTATTATTGGACCAACAACCTTTCTTAAGGATTTCTAAAATGTCTCCAAATCAGATGTCACCAGGTGGTGATCTGGGGGATCTTTCTCCTTCCATGAAATCAGTATCTTCAGTGGGAGATTCCAAAGGGGAATCTATGTGCCTCCGCTTGCATGTTCACTTCAAGTAGACCTCCTCAGGGGGATGTTCTGGGGACATGTCAGAAGACTGGGGAAGTTCTTCCATGGGAACCTACTGGAAGCTAGGTGGAACTGGCTGCCCCTGTGGAATAGGTCTGACAGAATCAGAGCTTGGAACCATAGAGAGAATAGGGGTAGGATCTGAGGAAGGATGAGAGATCAGATTCCTAAAACGAGAAAAGACCCCTTTCATGACCTCAAAGGCAGATGTACATGGAGAAGCCGTGGTCACCCGCAATGGAGTCAGATGTTCCAGCACAGGTAGATCACGACTCTGACCTGATAAATGCCTTGAGGAAGAAACCAGACCAGATTGATATAACACCAAAACTCCAAGGGGCAGGGATGGATCTGACATCATTGGAATAGACCTCAGCCCCACGGATCTGACACAGACACTTCGGCACAAGGACTAGTCCTGATTCAAAACCATAGGAACAGAACTGGTCAGGGATACTGTCGGAGTCAAAGAGGTCATTTTCTTCGGGTCTGACACTGGAACTCTTAGAATAGTTGGATCCTGAGGTACCAAAACTGAAGGATGGATCAGTGGAGGAGATAAAACTGCGTGGGTAGTGTCAAGAAGGCTCCCGGATCCAATGCAGGAAGGAGCTGAGATAACCCACCCCCCACATATGGATCTGAGCTCTGAGAAACTTTTGCATTACCCTATCCACATCCGCTTTGGAAAGACTCCTGGAGGACATAATGAATAAAGTAGCAGACTGAGGTCTGGAATAATTTTTAGGTGGCTGCATAAAAGGAGAATGGACCCGAGGGGTGACAGGGTCTATCACAAACTCAGGTGTGAGACATGCTAGGCTTAGGATCCGATGATTTAGGATCCATAATTTGGGTGCTATGACTGGGTGAAATAACAATGGGATCTGAAGGCTTAGAATCTGAAAACTTAGGGTCCACAGTCTGTCTTTTTGGGTCACACAAACTCTGATCCGACAATTCTGGAACTTTTAATGGAGGCATCAAAGAAATCTTTGGAGACTTTGGAGGTGAATGCTTCCTGTGCTCTGACAAGGCTTTTCATAGGTTCATAGGTAGGTACTAGGCTATTGGCCCTAGGGCCTATACAAGCCTAGCCAAACAGTACCCTGGATTTCGCCACCCAAGAAAATTATTTTCCTGTGCCCCTGTCAAGCAGAGCCCCAGAAATGATCCCTGGGGTGAATTTCCTATCTCCCATCCAATCATCAAGATTTTTCTTGAAGAGTGCTAATGAGGAGCTTTGTTTGATATAGATAGGTAGTTTGTTCCAGAGTATGGAAAGTCTCTGGGACAGGAATCTATCCTTCCAGCATGTTCTGTTTACTGTGGTGACAAGGTTTAGGTCCCTAGAGCATGAAGACTTACTGGGGGTTTGAGCCCCTGACAAGGAAGAAGATGAGGGAGGAAGCAAACCTTTAAGAAAAACGTACTGTACCTGTCAGCTATGGCTCTTGAATTAAAACCTGCACACGTTGTACAGTTTGTATTTAAATAAATTGCACCTAAGCAATGGACACACTCCTTGTGGGCATCCAAGTTAGAGATTTTATACCACAAGAAGTGCATTTCTTGAAACCTGTCAGCTTGTCAGCTATGGCAGAAAAAATTTAAATTAGCTCAAGCAAGGACAGATTTTTTTTTAAGTAAGAAAAATATCACCAATGGTAAAAACGAATACCCCATTTAATTGGTAGGAATAAGAGAAGATGGAAGAAGGGCAGAATACCAACAATGGTATGTTTGATAGACTGCTTTAAAAATATTAGGAGGCCTAACACAGAAAAAAATCTGAACAACTTAGAGGGAGGTTCTAAATATTATCGTAAAGGTAATAATAATAAAAAAGAAAAAATACTGAATAAGAGAATTAAACTTAGCCACTTATAAATACCTAAAAGGTAAGTAAACATTAAGAGAGAAGGATTCCACATCCATACGCAATGGCAGCAAATGAGATCTGAGGTATTGGGGATGGACTAGGGCATTGTGGGTAGAGGGAGGAGATCAAGAGTTGGATCCAAAGTCTGTAGTATACGGCCTAGTCCTCGATCTGTAATCCATTTGTTGGGGAAGAATGAAAGGACATCAGATTAAACATATTTTCTATGAAGAGATTCTAAAGACATCTGCATTACAGATGCACTGAAATGATGATAATAATGTAATAACCTGAAAGCTAGAACAAGTTTCTATAGTATAACAAACACAAGTTTCAGACTGCTTTGCAGATTTACTATCACAGTAGAAAGTTCCCTTTCTGATAGGGGTACATCTCCTCTGATTGTGAGGAAGTCAAATAAACAGAGTATCACAGACAGCATAGAGGGATAAAGCCCTGCCTATAACCAAGGTGACCCAAATTTGATTAGCAGCTCTGGTACTTGGCAATGCAGACTGCATGGATGTGTGTGCCTGTCTTGAGGGATGATTTGGGTCCCAGCCCGTCTATGCCATTTCTCCCAGTCATGACCTTTGCTAGAGGGCAGGGAAAAAGTGAAAAGGGCAAGAGCCAGAGACATCTAGTACGGTCACGAGGGAGTAGCATAGTAAAATCACAGCACACCACACTATTGTTAAAAACTGTATAAAAATCAAAACTCTACCTGGAGTAAGCACTTTAACTATTTAGATTCTGTTTAATGTCCCCAGTTAGCCAATAGGAAAAAGGCTACCCAAAGAAAGAGAAGTACAGTCTTGAAAAATCCAGATCGGGACCTAAGCCATGAGGTATTTGCAATGCGTGGGTGGGAATCAGCACAGAACATGGATGACCTTCAGTGAGAGTCAACTACAATTCTGGAAGCAAAATCAGTCAAATTCAGACAGATTTTTTTTTTTTTTAATTAGTGTAACATTAAATGAAAGTTATGTACTTATAAACACTAAAGCCGTGTTCTCTTCTTCCATCGGGCTCAACAGACATATTATCTGATCGAATCAAACCTCAGTGCTTTATTCAAGCTGTTGGATCCAGGGTTCAGACTCTTCTCCTACCCATAATTCTCTACAGTCCCAAGAGCTTGAGAAAAACACTGAGGTTGATACGATAACCCATCTGTTCAGTTCAAAGGAAAAGAGAACATTGGATAAGACTATACTACATCCAGTAACAAAAACATCAACAGCTGAAGGATTCACTGTCCAGTCAATCTAACACATTGATTAACCTGCAAAAATTTGAGTATGTCGTGAAGGAGAATCTAGCAAAGCTGGAGACATCCCACAAACTGCTCCGCAAAAAACTGATCGAACTGGATGATGGAAGTAGAAGATAAAATACCTGTTTTTCTGCAATACCAGAACAAATTGAAAGGATGCTTGAGGGAAGTGGACAGATATTCATAGAGAAAATATTCTTATTGAGAGAGTGCACAGAGTGGATTATTCATATAAGGGCCTCAAAAAGCAGCAAGGACTGATTTTGTGAAATTTGGATTTTACACTCAGAAATAACACACTTTCCATTTCTTGGTGGAAGGGCAGTATGCATAAAATTAGGAATATGAGAATTTTTGTGAACAATGATTATTCCCTGTATACCAGAATATAAAGGAATGCCTTTCTTCCAGCCATGAAGAAATGCAAACTGATGCATCTCTGACTTAATCTGATGCATCCCACACTTCTAAGGGTCTTCCTTCCATTGAAAGTAAAGATATATGCAGATACAAGGCAAGAGATGGAGGAGTTCTGTAAATGAGAGCTCTGCATGGTGACAGAAACAGCAGCAGGCACAGCAGGTCCACAATGTGACAGAACAAAAATGAAAAATGTTAAAAATAATGAAAGGATGTCTGAAAATGTTTACCCCATTTTATTTACTTATTTTTATTTATCTGACATTTGTTAACCGGGTCGATCTAACTGAGACAGTGGCCCATTTTCAGTGGAGACCAGAGGAGTAAAGCTCCACAGATTTTATAGATACAATAAAGTAATAACAAAGGTAACAGTTTCAACACAGTTTAAAAAGAGGTACTAACACAGTTATCAGGTATTTATATGTACAGAAAAAGGAAAAAAATAGAATATAATTGTTGTAATATCAACATGGTGTGGTTTTTTTTTTTTTTTTTTTTTTTAGCAAACAGGTAAAAAGATAAAGAACCATAAACAACAAGTTAGGTAGAGATAGGTATCCCAGCTAGATGGGTTATTGATTAGAGAAGAGTGAATTGTAGGTGTATAGGATTGGGGAGTGTAAGGGTGTAGAGGATTAGGTAGGGTCTTGAAAGGGGCAAGACTTTATATTAAGTAGATACAGTCTTAGCTCTTTTTTGAAGTGCTTGGGGTGGGAAATGGTTCTTATATGTGAGGGGAGTTTATTCCAGGCTTGAGCTATGCTGCATTTGTAAAGCAGCTTTCCAAAATGTTTATTAGGTTTATATATGTCAAGGAGTTGTTGATTAGATGTACAGAAGAGTGCGGGCTGGAGTGTAATAGGATACAACGGAGGAGACAGAGAGAGAGAGAGACAGGAGGAAGGTTTATATAGAACAGAATGCAAGATTTGAAGCTGAGACATTAAGAGTTCTTGGGGGAAGTCTAGCCATTTAAGTGAGTTCAGTGCAAGGCAGTGGTGTGAGTTGTGTGGTGAGAAAGTGGCAAATCTAGCTACTTTGTGGTAAGTTAGTTGGAGTTTGGCTAGATATGTGGAGTGAATGGAAGTGAGGATAGGGGATGCATAGAGAAGGGATGGAAGGAGGAGAGACTGAGCTAGGGACAGTCTAGTGTCTGAGTTACACAATTTCTTGTTTTGGTATAATAGATCCAGTTTTTGGTGGGTTTTCTTGATATTTTGCTGTATATCCAAGTTAAATTTAAGTTCATCATCGATAATTGTACCTACAGCACAACACAAGATGCTTGCCAAAATGAAGCAAATGCAAGAGCACACTAAAAGAGATGAGCACACTAAAAGAGATGCGCAAATGGAAGTAAAATCCAATTTGGGAGAACTGAGGCTAGAGGCAACGGACTATGAATACGTGCTATAGTACTACTTAAATTATCAAAATAAGCGGCATAATCTCCATGATTAATAATCAGTAAATTGTGAATATATATGTTTTAATTTTTACTCATAGCAATATGCATTCACAGTGAAAGTTCCTAAAAGTACTAAGTGAAAACTAAAACAGTAAGATAACTGAAAACAAGAAGAGTAGACAGGATAATGGTAGACTACTGGAAGTAATGTTTCTTTACTATATAAATAGCATAAATATTTACAAAATACTGTCTTAGGGAGATTGCAAAAATGAATAAAGCTTCATAAAAAGGAAGAAAGATGCTTGATTTAAACATTGGCATCTGATCAGAAGAGACTATGCCCCCCACCACCACCTGTGTGGTTGAAACGGTCTTGCCCTCTAGGTTGAATTAACAAAGTGAAAGTGACTGATTCCGAGTGGCATACATGCTGTGGGAGAATCAAGCATGCTTGTAACACGATTACAATCTTAGAAAATTTAGGAAGGAGCTAATGCAACCTGTCCACAGAAGTTGCTAAAAAACATAACTAGAAACTCGTACTAAGCAATCACTGATCTAGTAGGACTATCAGCAAGTGTTAAGATAATAGGAAGTTACTAGGCTATTGGTCCTGAGGCCCTTTCCAAGCCTAGCCAACAACTTAGCCCATGTTCTGACAAGTCAACACCTGATGCCCCTGTCCAGCAGGGACACAGGTGGAATCCAAGGGGTGTATTTTCTGTTCCCCATCCAGTTATCCAGGTTGGGCTTAAAAAGGGCTGCTGAGCGGTACATGAGCGGTATATCTGTGTGTCTCACAATGGAGTCTCCTATAACTAATATGTTGGGTTTATGTTCAGGCCTTAGTGGCTCTGAGACAATGGTGTGTGGACTATGTGTGGTGTAATGGGCAGTGGAGTTCACATGTGTTTTTGTCTTGGAGGTCTCTTGTTTGGATGTGTTTTTGTTGAGGACCTCCACATATGTGGGTGTGTGTTGCATAGGTGTGGGTGGTGTTTAAGGTGTAGTGTTTGTGTTACAACCATCTCAGTGCCAGACATACTAGCTTGTGAGGGAGAGAGCACAGACTCTAGGTTCTTAATGTAACTGCATCTCTCAAATTGTGTTCCTAGGCGGTAGAAGTAGAGAGTTGCTATAGGTATGTTAAATAAAGGTTAGAAAATGTGCAAATAATGATAGTTCGTGTGATTCTGAACTCTGTTGTCACTGTGTTGAGTTATTGAGTATTGTCTTATTATTTATTATTAAATATATTTAAACATTTTAATTGCGGCTGGTTTGTTTAGAGATGTTTAAGCTCTTAGAGTACTTGCACATGTATTTGGAGACACTGTACAGGCCATTCTTAAATAACCTTGCTGTTGGTCACACTTACCATTTGGATAATAGTAACATTACACAGTAGAACTGGTCACCCTTTGGGAAGGGCCTTATAGTAGCTGATACGTAACGGTGGTTGGTGGCAGTGATTACTACCTTATAGTCTGGGCAGAAGGGGGCATAGCTAGTAAACCTGTGCCAGCCTTCCCTAAGAGAGTTTGGGTATTTGCATATAAATCATATCACAAAGTGTGTGTGTGTGTGTGTGTGTGTGTGTGTGTGTGTGTGTCTGTGTGTGTGTGTGTGTGTGTCAGCTATTTGGGCAGGGACACGAAGCACTGGTTGGAGAGAGAGGGTAATGGAGGTTATGGCTTGACCACTCGGCTGAGATCTTAACCCTATAGCTGTGCCAATGGGGGGTCTTACTGGGGATCTGGAGAAAGTGGGAGAAACCAGTCCCAGATTGACTGTGATCTCTGTGTGTTCTTAAGGGAAATTGTACTTTACTGTGTGTGTACTTGTCATGCTCCCAATGTGTACATCCCTCGCTGGTGTTAGTGGTGAGGACTGAGGCTCCTTGATTACTGGGCCAGTGCAGGGGCATCACACTAACTACAAGGTTAAATGTGAAAACTAAAGAGGGAACAGATATGTCCATGTGTGTGCAGGCAGACAAGATTAAGCATGGGACAGACAAAATAAATGTAATTAGCAAACATGACTATTTTAACTTATTTATGTGAGGGATATTTCAAGGAATGCAAATGGGATGACAGACAGGAGTAAAGAAAACAAAGCATTAAGATTCAGAGAAAACAGTGTTGTCCATGTAGCAAAGCTCTAGAAGCCCATTTATCGAATAGAGAACATAAAAAGTTATTAAAAAGAACTAAGATGAAAGGATTCTACTCATTTATGGAGGAAGCAAGGAAGAGCAAGGTCTTCATGCTGATCAGAAATATAGTGAGCATAAATGTTGAACAATGCAAGTGATTCAAATGAAAGATATGTAATTTTAAAGGATACCTGGAAGTGCCACATATTTACACTGGTGGCAAAATTTGTCCACCTCCAAAATGAAGACCGCAGAAATTAAGCAAATTCTGGGACAGAAAGTGACATTTCAACAGGGGATTAAAACAACAGCATGCAATTGGAACACAATTAATTGTAATGCAGGTGTATCGGGAGGGCCATGAAGAAAGGGGATTCCACTGGAGGCAAGATACCTTAAGAAACACAAAAAATGATTTGGAATAGTGAATGTATTTAAGATGAACTGGGATGGACAGAGTTTAAGACATGGGCAAGATTAGATAGAGGCTATATAACTAAGGAGCATCTAGATTTAATATAGTGTTCAGCCACACAACATACATCTCTAAGAGATCATGTGTCAATATTAATTGAGCTCATAAAAGGAAAAGAGCCCCCTAATGAAAAACACTGGCAATTCCCAACTTATTTGCTAAGGCACCATGGTTTTGCCAACTGGGTAGTCAATCAGATGCATACATTGCTGGAGCAATTTGATACAGAAAAAAAAACAGCTAGTGCAGGAGTGGGACACAATGAAGACAAAACAAAGGGAAGCAGAAGAAATGTGGTCAGAAGGCCGTTGTAGCTATTTGAATGCTTTTGAACAAATTAGACAGTTACATAATGGAAGGATGTCACCAGAGGTAACGAGAGGGGAAAAAACAGCTAAAAAATGCCAGGGAATAATTGGAAGAATATATTTAACATCTTGAACGAGTTTCAAGCAAAATCATTAATGCTAGACGTCTTTGCAAATACCCCCCAACTCAGTAAATTCCTGCATACAGGTGAAAGAAGAGACCCACAAACAGGTACAGTAACAAAAGATCCAGAAGACATGTGACTAATTATGATGAGATATTATCAGTGTTTACATGAAAAGAATGAGGATGTAGAAGACAGAGTTGGAGACACGAGTGACTATTTGGAAACTTTAAATCTTCTAAAATGTTTTTGAGACAGACAGAAACATTAATGAGAGACTGTACTATAAGAAATGTGAGAAAATATGCAGAATTAAAAAGCTGAGAAAACCCCATGGTCAGATGGTATTTCTACTAAAGTTTGGAAATGTGTCAAAGCAAAGCTCTGGAAGTGGGGCAAAGACTTTTTAATAAAGCTCTAAAGGGGAGTATGAGATCCCAACTGCATAGAAGAGGTTTAAGATCATACAGATCTGGGGTTATATAGACCTATACAGATTCTGAATCATAGCTATATGATGTTTATGAAAATAATGGCCAGAAGGGTAGCAAAGATATTGACAGGCATAATAGGACTTGATAACTTGTGGGTTTACTGAGGGGAGACAAACTTTGGATAATATTCAAAAGGCATTAATAATACAACAAGATGAAATAAAAAACAAAAATAGGCTTATGCTAATACGTTTGGACATGGAGAAGATTTGTGATTGAGTGAGCTGGGAGTTCCTTAGGCAGGCATTGAAGTATGGCCTTATATTGAAATGGGTCAAGTGTTAGTTTTAATATATATATATATATATATATATATATATATATATATATATATATATATATATAAAACGGTTTGAATGCAGTGCTGAAATGTGCAGGGGAACTGTCAAGTGTATCAGTGGCACCAGACAGATGCGCTCTCCCTTTCTCCTTCTGTTTGCACTCTGTCTACAGCCTTTGATACAAAGAATATGGTAGTCAAACATAATATGATACAAGTATCAAGAAAGAATTTCCTTTCTGCAGACAACATTACAACATATGCCACAAATCCAGAAAGGGATTTAAAGCTCATTTTTGATTAAGTAAAAACCTTTGGTAGACCAGCAGGATACAGGATAAATAAAGCAAAAATAAAAACAATAGTGTCAAACGATGTCTCTGCTTATGATATGTGCTATTCTTTTTAAGGGGACATCAAAGACTGAAGTATTTGGGAATTTGGGTAGCACAAGATGCACAGCAAGGAGCATACCTCTCAACTGTCTAGTTTTTCGCAGAATGTCCAGATTTCTGCTTGCATTTTTGGTCTGTTCCTCATAAAATTTGCGGTTTTCTGGCAAATCACTGAGGACTGAGATAACTAAATAATAATACATAATGACAGGCATTTGAGTTTTAGACCCTGTATCTTTCAAAATAAATATGCCCCTATTTTTGAACCTTTGTCGCCCCATTATTTCTGGCTTTGTCCAGATTTCTTGCACTAAGAGGTTTAGTTTAGAGGTATGGCAAGGAGCAAAGGAGATGTGGAAGGAGACTGTGAATAAAATCATAGGCAATCTGAAGACACAAAAATGCTAATTAGGAAAGATAATAAAAAAATATATAAACAATTAAAATGTTTGCAGATCCACTGATTCTGTATATAGGCCAGTCTTATCAATATCAACTTGACGAGTTGCCAGGGCATATAGTGTTAGTGGACATAATTAATCAAAGTGATAAGAAACAAAAAGAGAGCTGGAATGGAAGAGTTATACAACTTATTGAAGTTGAGGGCTGGCGTCAAATTATTTTGGTTCCAAGACATTCCTCCAAATCTAAAGAGTTTAGAATTTTGACTTGGAAGTGCTTGCACCCGTGCTTTTATGCTACACATAAAATATGTGAAATATATCCATGAGTACTGGATGCTTGCTGGAGCTGTAACTTTGGGGAACATAGGAGCATATTTTGTGGAACTGCCCTGACCTAAGGCAATAAAAAACAGGGCTAAGCAGAAGTAGTAAAAAAAACTGGAGGTGTCAGAAACTGTTTTAAAAAATATCTGTTTCTTCTGAAATGGTCTTTAACAGCTGGCTTATAATCTGATGTTACTGCAGTGTGCATCAACCTGCTATTAGACTATATATAGTTCTAGTGTAATACAAGGCATAGTTTGCATCTCTCCTTTAAAGGTTTCCGCATACTGGCAAAAGCCTTTGCTACACCACATAGTGCCTTTTTTAGGCACACATTCCACCTAATGGACATTCCAACGTGGCAAATTCATCTTACCCAAAACTGGACAATATTAAGGTGGTTCTCCTCAACACCAGGAGTCTCAATAACAAATTGCTCAATCTTGAGGTGACCCTACATTTGGAACAGGCCCATGTACATGAAGTTACAGGAACATGGTTTAAATGTATAGAAATCACTCTGTCCATACTAGGGTTTTGTGCCTAACAAGCTTTCAGGCCTACAGGAAGTTGCAACAGTGTGTTCATATTTGTCAAGGAGTCTATCTTATCTAGACTGATACCCAAAAACCCACAAAATGAGCTCCCTGAACTAAAGCTTACCTTCAACAAGACACAATATGCTACAAAACGTCCGATATACGATTAAGTTAGATTCCTGGAAGTTCTTGCAAAAACATTCCTATAAGCAATAAATCCATAATTATAGGTGACTTTTATTACCTAACCATATGACTGGAACACCTGTACCTCCCAACGTAGGGTATACCCAAAGACTTTTGGATTTGATATACAAGAACTCCCCAGATCAAACAGTTGGTGACCCCATTAGAAGCAAACATATTCTGGATCTAGTTGTCACTAATACTGCTTCTACCTGTTCCATCCCCAAAGACCCCCCCCCCCGTTAAATCTGACCACAAACTTGTGACAGTTATTCTCTGAACCACCACCACCCCTTTATCCAACATCTCCATATTTAAGGATTTCAAGGGGGTAAACCTCATACAATTGCACAATGAAATCTCCAAATGTGTAATAGCACTACCATGGACCACAATACAGCAGCCAAATTCACTATGGAATTTTAATGTTCATATGGACAAATGCATTTCTCTAGCTGTCTCAACCATGGCCACATAATCAATTGAAAATTTAAAATCAGCCCCCCAGGTGATCAACTGACAAACTATATCAAGAGAATGAAAGAACTCCCTAAAGGGTATGGTAAGACTTCAACCCCACAACATGAGGACAGTAGAACAATATTACCAAACACTAGACCACCTTAAGGACCAGTAAGGTTGACCATGGGCAGAGATTAGCTTCTAAAGCAAAGGACAACTGCAAGTCCTTCTTTAGCTATGTTAGAAAAGTAAGAAATAACACTCAACATTGTTATGAGCTAATCTATAATGGGTCCCTCAATCTGACCCCAATGAAATTGCAAATATACTATCAAATAAGTTCTCATCAAACTTCACCCTCAAAATCCCCATTCAAACAGCAGTCATCCCTAAACCCCCCCCCCAACCATCACTAAAGAACATGTTCTTAAAAAGTGTTATCCAGAACCAGAAACACTTTCTCCATAGGTCTTGGCAACATAGTTGTGTGCCTAACAGCCTCAAACAGGCTGGACCAAACCTCTACTTAAATTGGTTAACCTAAGCCAAGCCACAGGCTATGTTCCTAAATCCTAGTAAACTGCTGTGGTGATGCACTCCATAAGAATGGCCCTACCATGGGCCATTGGAATTACAATCCAATCAAGCCTTACAAGCCTGATCTGTAAAGCTATGTAGCGCATTATTTATCTCATTAATAATGATATCCAGAATCTCGTAGGAATTTGAACCCAAACAATTTGGCTGTTAAACCTTATTAATTTTTTAAAGGGTCATGCAAACTGTAGAAAATGGTCATGAGGTTTATAAAGCTTATCAAGATCTAGCCAAAATATTCAACACCACACCTCATTCTGGAATAGTAGGGAAACTATCATCCTTAAACATAAATAATTAAGTAGTCAGATGGATAGCCAACTGGCTGAAATACACATCTCACACAGAATGAGAGGCAGGTGCATATTTATATCATGCTAAGGTAATAAGTGAAGTCCCCCCAGGGGTCTGTCCTGGGTCCTCTTCTATTTGACATCTACTATGATCTAAAAATGATAACTACAGTTGGCAAATTTAAAAAATTCCCTACAGAGTACTTTGTCAGAAATGTTGGGGGAGCAAACAGTTGTAACAAAGAAAATTATTATTTTGAGCTGTGCTATAAGACCTGAATTTTATGCACAGGGTAAGGCCTTACTTTGTCTTATGTTACTGGCTGCCCAAAAAACCAATTACTAAAAAATAGAATACCAAAAGCTAAACCACTTGTAACTTAAGTACTGTATACTGCAGGAAACTAATGGAAAGTGTTTCTGTGGTCTGTTTTCTATTAATGTATTTGTATTCGTGTTATGCCTTAAAATGTGATCATTTAATAAAGGTGTGTAGAAAATGATAACTATGACATCTGTTTAACCAAATTTGCAGATGGCCAAAAAGTGGGTTTAACTGTAACCCCCTCAGTTATCTGTACCCTACAGAAAAAAATGTACCCTAGCTAACACCTGGTGTACAATTAATGATGTTAAACTAAATACTGAAAGTGCAGCATCGTACATTTCAGTAACAAGGAATTATTCACATCACACACTATGGATAACACACCCTTGCTAAATAAAAAGTAGTCAGCAATCTGAGCACTTGGATGACATTTCTCTCTCTTTTGATTATTATGTGGCAAATGTAGTCAATAAATCTTTACAACTGGCACAACTAATAGTATTCCATCTAGGTCCGAAGATGTTACTGTTCCCATGTACTAAGCACTGCTCGTGTCCATTATATAGTACAATGCTTCCTTTGATATGTACCTCATCTGACACATCAACAAACTCAAAAAGCCCCAGACGTTCTTAACCAAAAATATCTCCGGCCTTAAGAAACTTAGTTACTAAAACTTAAGTAAATTAGTTATTAAAACTTGGTAATTATTAGTTATTAAAACTTTAGAAATGTAGTTACTAAGTCACTCACTAGACTAGTTTAGTGCAGTATGCAGACAACTCAACAATAAATAAGCTTCATTACCCAAAAATATTTTCTCCTCTGCAGAAACCTGTCTCAAAGAATCAAACCTACTCAGCCTCAAAAAAACTAAGTTAGTGCTTTTTACCTCAAAAAGTTGACAAAATCAAAAGCAATCTTTTACTATAAAGTCAGTCAATAATACTCTCATTGAAACTGTAACTCACAGTAAACTTCTATGCATTATAACAGATGACAGTCTCAAATATGACCAGCATATACTGCACACCATTAAATCTACACACCAGAAACTAGGCTCTCTTTATTGGATCAACAGATTCCTTATAAATGCTGCAACAAATACTCTAGCCATCACCTTCTTATTGCCAACTGTCTTATACGCCTCTCCTATCCTAACAAACTTAAACAATACAAAGAAAGAGACTTGCCTCTTGCTACAATAAAATAGCAAAATTTGCCACCAACTTCCCTCATAGGACCCATCATTGTCATAGCTTAAAGCAATTAAACTGGCTTGAGTTATACAACTACCTAACACATTCACAACTAACTACAGCACACACACACACACACAAAATCATTCACCTTCGAGAAAAATGCCCTGCACTACAAAATTTACCATCCAGAAAACTGCCCTGCACTACAAAACTTATTATTGCCCTAATGTCCAGCAATGGACCTCCGCTCGATTAACAAATCCTCATTACTTACACATAAGTCAAATAATATTGCAGGAGACTCACTCTAGACCCAATACATTGCTAATCTCTGGAATAGCATCCCCACACAAATAAAACTCTTCAACAAACTCAGTAGTTTTAAACCACTGCTTAAACAACATCTTAACCAGTCCTGGTCCTGCACTTACTCATCACAAGGTTAAGACTTTGTATTCACCGTACCATACTCTCTAAATACTTTCCTTAAACAGCATACTCTTAGCCTCTCACTGAAGTGACAACAATTAAAGTTATTTACTCATTATAACTACACATCTGTGTTGTCCATTTTCATTCTTCCTCAATGTATGGGCCTTGGATCTGACTCAGCCAATCTCTTTAGATTCTTGGATCCGACTCTCGAGCTCTTCCCTTTACCCATAATACCCCTTACTTGCCAGATTACCTTGGATTGAGTTTGCTGCTGTTAAATATACCTGAAGGCATAAATACTTATAATAATAATTATAATCATAACAAGAAACAGAACAGAGACAGAGAAGGGTGGGGAGTTAAGGAAGAATGAAAGTGGATAACACAGATGCATAGTTATGGTGAGCACATATCTTTAATATCTGAAGTTGTCACTTTCATTCATTCCTCAGTGTATGGAACAGAGTCCCCAGCTAGAATAACATTTGGTGGCCTTCATGGAAGGATATTCCGGAGAACCACAGAGCCAAAAGCAGCTCTGTTCCTGGGTAAGACGTCCAACTTGTAATAAGCAATAAAGGTATGGGACTGGACCAAGTGGCTGCAGCACAAATGTCATCAACTGAAGCTCTGGCCCAAAAGGCAGATTATGTAGTCATGGATCTAGTCATATGATTCTTTGGAGATTTAGGAAAGAGCAACCCTCTTAGAGAGTATACAAAAGAAATGCAATCTGTTATCCATTTATAAGGTAACTTTAGATACTGGTTTTCCCCAATTCGTTTCCAGCAAAGGAAACAAACTGTTGATCAGATTTTCAAAATCCTTTCATTCTGTAGAGGTTTAAACATAGTTGCCTATGTACAGCTAAAAGATGTAGCAAGTATTCTTCCTTATTGTCAAATTTTGGAAACAAGACTGGTAAACTGATAACTTGATTCATGTTTGAATCAGAAATAACTTTTGGCAGGAAGGAAGGATTTGTACGCAATGTCATTCTGTCTTTGTGAAAAAACAAATAAGGTGGTCTTGAAGAGAGGGCTTGGAGTTCAGAAACTCACCTTGATGATGTAATGGCAACAAAAAAAAACTGTTTTCCAAGAGACAAATTTTAGGTCTGATTTAGCCGAAGGTTCAAAGGGGGATTGAGTTAAAGTTTGTAATAAACCAGTAATATCCCAAGGTGGACTAGGATCTCTTACTGGTGGTCTAAGCAGAACAGTACCCTTCATTAAAGCCTTACAAATTTTAGAAGAAGCTAGGGGAGCGCATTACATCCTATGTGATAATTAGAGATGGCTTCAAGCATTACGGTGTAAAATCTGGTACCTTCTTGAAATGTTGAAGCCAGAAAATCTAACACAGCAGGCACTGTAGCTGCAAAGGGATTTAGATTTCTTTGTTCTACCCAATATGAAATTCTCTTCCATTTGCTCTTGTAAATCTTCCTGGTAGAAGGTTTTTGAGAAGAGGGTAAATCCAACAAACTGGAGAGAAAAGCCTGGAATGTCCAGCCATCAATGGAATTGGAGAAATCATGCAGATAACTTGAGGCCTTAAGTTCAGATGAATCATTCAAGATGTGTGCAACAATAAACAACATTGAGTGCCCAAAGTAAACTCTAACTAAATCACAGAGGTGGAAGCAACAATGCAAGATAACGTCCAGAAAATAGCGTATTAAAAATTTATTCTCCGCTTTCGTCAACAGACTTCATCAGAATAATACAAAACAGTCGCACATTGTTTAAATACTTAAGAAATCAATCAATAATTCAATCAATCAATTAAAATCAACAATAAACCCTATTTGAACTGTTTTTCCTATTATTTAAGTGAAATGTAAAGATACAATGTCACTGTCTTTGTTCACCTGTAGTTTGCGATATTTTAAATAACATTTTACATTAATAGCATCATTTAACCCAGGAGGAAGGTCAGATTTTAATCTTATTTGCCAATCTGTCTCCCTTTGTTGCAAAGAATTTTTATAATCACCATCCCTCATGTCTTTATTGCAAACCTCTAGAACGGAAAACAAAAACTTCTTGAATGAGGAACAAACCAAAGAATGATTGTGTGCAACAATAAAACTGGACTAGGGACCAGTGTCCAACGGGACACAGAGGATGAGACCATAGGAATGTGAACCACACCTACCCAGGCTAGAAAGGAGCAATGAGGATTACCTTGCTCTTCAATCGTTGTGCATTCTGGAGATATTTGGGTAATAAGGGAAGGGGAGGATAAGCATACAGGAAATGGAGGGAGGGCAAACATGGACGAGAGCATCTCTCGGTGACTTCCCCCAAGGAGGAATTAGGACAAAGAACCTACTGCACTTTTTGTGGAGGGGAGAGGAAATGAGGTTGCAGCAAAGTTGACCCCAGTGACAAAAAAATCATTTACATCACTATAGAATAGAACGATCACTCATACAGCACCAGGATGAATCTGCCGAGCTTGCAGGCTAAGATGCTGGATATCCCTGTAATGTACATCGCTACAAGAAAGAGGTTGGAGGAGATTGCCCTCTGCCAGACTCTCACTGCTTCTCAGCAAAGGAGATAAGATCTGGTTCCCCCCTGTTTGTTGATGTACCAAACCACTGACATACTGTCTGTATGGACAGCAATCAAACCTACAGGGAGAGAGAGTTCTGAAAGGCCTGTAACACTAATAGGACCGCTCTCACCTTTAACAGACTGAAATGCAAACTGGTCTCTTCTGGGAACCACTAACCCTGAACTGTCCATCCCAAGAAATGCCCCCACCTCAATTGGGAGGCATCCATGTTGAGCGTGGCTTTTGGGGGAGGAAATATAAATGGGTTTCCCTGACAAAGCTTGTTGGACTAGATCCACCAAAGTACATAATCTTTTAAGACTCGCAAAATCTTTATAGGATACTTCAAAGGATGTAGAAGCATTGACCATTGTACTGAGAGGGTCCACTGGAGAATTCTCATGTGAAAGCAAGCCAGGGGCAATAGGATGATCACTGCAGCCATCAAACCTAAAACTTGAAGAAAAAATATCACAGGAGGAGAGGGATGGTCTAGGACCTGCCTGATATGCAATCTAAGGGAATTCATTTTGCCTGTGGTAAGAATGTAAACTGTCTGACTGTGTCCAGGTGAGCTCTTACAAACTCAAAGACGTGGACTGGTTGAAGATAGTTCTGGAAAGATTTACTGTGATCCCTAGGAATGGACACAACTGTAGTAAGTAATCTCTGGGCTTTACCAGGAGATGCTTGGTTGGTGAGGAAAGGACTCAGTCATCTAAACAAGGAAACATTCTGAATCCGTGTAGTCTGAGATGAGCTGCCACCACTGCCCTGCATTTGAACACCCTGGGGCCTGAGATGAGCCCAAAGGGCAGGGCTCTGAACTGACTGTCTCCTAGCCAAAAGTGCTGTTATCTTCAAGAGTGGCTGTTTATTTTGAAGTGATAGTACACATCTTGAAGATTTAGAGCACATCCAGTTGTACTTCTGCAGAAGGGGCAGAATGAACTGAACTGTGACCATCCAGAACTTGGAGGTCTTCACAAACTGATTTAAATATGACTGAGATCTAGGATAGGTCTCAGGACCCCTGATTTCTTTGGCACTAAAAAAAACCTTGAGTAAATTTTGGATGCTGTTTGGTCTTGTGGGACCTTTTGGATGACTCTCTTGCTTAGCAGCTTTTGAAATTTGAAGGCTGCTAACTCCCTCTAACTGGGTGGAACTTCAGGGAGACATCTCTTTTGTAAGGGATTTTGTGAAAATGTAATGAAGTATTCTCTGGATATGATCCTTTGCACCCAAGAATCTCTTGAGATGGCTGCCCAGGAGTTTGGGTGCAAGGAAAAGCACCCCCCAACTGCCTGTAGAGAAGAACAGTCAGGCAACACTTCAGGAGCACTGAAAGGGCCTGTCTGAGAAGTTCTGCAGACTCCCTCTGCCATGAGGATGGCATCTTCCATTATTATTTTCCCCTCAACCTCTGGGAGAAAAATCACCACATGAGTTCTGAAAAGGTCCTTGAGATTTTTAGAACTGCATCTTCTGATCACCTCTCTGATTCCTAGAAAAAATGTCTTTGTGGGGTATAGAAACGGATTCTAACAGCAGACAAAGTCTTTCCATCTTGCAAACTGTGGGAAAGTGTGTCTTTATCTCTGGGCCCAAAAAGGGAAGATCCATCAAAAGGAGCACTGATGAAAGAGGATTTAAAGGGCTCTGCAAAATCATACAATCTCATCCAGGCATGTCTCCTGATGAGTATGCCTAAACCAGCAGCTTGTGTGGAACCTTCAGCAGCGTGAGATATTAACCTCATGGATGCATTGGATATGGATTGTAGGGTGGTCACTTGGGTGGAGTACATTTTCTCTTCTTCTGCTGACATAGACCCTGGAGTAGACTTAGAGACTTTTTGAGCAAATCTCTCTGTAATCTAGTAAAATGTGTCAGGTAGTTAGGTGACTACAAGGCAAAGGTCGCCGAAGTGTAAATGTGCTTTCCAAATCTGTCCAACACCCTAGACTCTTTATTAGGAAGGTGGACAGAGGAACTCTGTTCAGCTAGTTCCTTTTTGGTGGCTGCCACCACAATCATAGCATCTATAGGGATTCCTTTACTCCAAAACTGCCCAGTGTCAAGGCTCCAAGAGGAAGCAATGGCTCCAAAAACCTCAGAGTCTAAGTCAACCCCCTGGATCCGTTGCCAACGGTTTGGCTCCAAAACCCATCCTACTCAGTGGGGATCTGTGACAAATGGGTCAGGGAAAACATCGGAGCCAAAGATGAAGGTGGTATCCTCTGATCTGACACTTCAACTCACGATGCTTTTGGAGCCCATGGCTCCGAAACTATGGGTTGGATTAGAGAAGGAGTTACTATAGGGTGTGAAGGTGGCTTAAGGATCACAGATCTGATGGAAGACAGAGCTGGCAACACCCCATCTGGATTTGTGCTCTAAGGAATTTCCTCATCCCCGTTCACATCTGCCTTGGAAAGACTTTAGGAGGATGTGAGTGAGGAAGTTGTGAAAGGTGGGCAGGACAACTTCCTGAGTATCCTGTAAAAATGGAGACCTAAGTCTAGGAGACACAAGTTGCAGAGAAAATCTATGACTCTGAATCCGAGGAGACTTAACTGCAGAGATTGCCGGATCTGACTTTTTCTTTTTTTACTTTGGAGGATGGCTTCAAACTTAGAGCAGGTGCAGGAGACCATGCAGAAGAGTGTTCTTGTGCTCCATGGGCTCTGATGACTTTTGCTTTTTAGAGGAAGTGTGAGCCCCAGAAGTAGAAGTAGTGGAAGAAGAAGCTGGCAAAAGGCCCTTCAGAACCAACTTATTCAACCTGTCACTAACTGCCCTCGAATTAAAGCCAGCACAGATCTCACATGGCACCTACAAAGGAAAATAGTCTAAATAATATACGCACTCTCTGTGGGCTTCAGAATTAGGTATCTTATGCTACAGGAAGTGCACTTTTTAAACCTGGTAGGCTTGTCAGCTATACCAACAATTAAGCACAAGCCAACAACAGTAATTAAGCAGAAAAGAGAAACTTCTACAAGTTATTGTATACAAAGAGAGACTTTTTTTGTAGAAAGGAAGAAATAGAAGAAAAATAGATCATCTACCAACAAAGGTAGAAAGAATACCTAAAAGGGTACAGAAAAAAGGGCTAGTACCAACAATAGTATAAAAACCTTCCTAAACGGTATCCCAAAAGTAAAGAAAGAGTAAAGGCAGGAAAGCTAAATAGATATAAATAGGAATTAGAAGAAATAGAAGGAAAAAGAAATTACAATTTTACTCAAAATACCTAACAAGGCACACTAGAGCTTGAGAGAATGCAATCCCGACTGAATCGTTAGAGCGTCAAATGATAAATTAGGTAATCTGGCAAGTTAAGAAGCATTATGGGTAAAGGGAGGCGCTCGAGAGTCAGATCCAAGAATCTAAAGAGATTGGCCAAGTCGGATCAGAGACCAAGAAATTGAGGAATGAATGAAAATGACAACATCAGATCAATTTTTATACATAACTGCTGCCTGTACAATCCACTAAGTTGCACGTTGGTTTTCTCGCCAGTAACATCCACCTCTGTAAAATCTCAGAATGTATACATATAAAAAGAAGATCTGTACTCACCATAATGTTCCATGTGTGTTGTCCATTTTCATTTTTCCTCAACAAATGAGTTGAGATCCACCCCTCAGATCCAACTTGGCTGTTTTTTTACAGCTTGTGCCCTCTAGAACTCTCAAGCTCCTCCCTTACACATAATGCTCTATCCCCTAACATACCTCAGATCTTGTTTGCTGGCTTATAGTTTTAAAAGGAATATTGGCACCCAGGTAAGAGATACCAATATCTAGAACTCAATAGCAGGAACACTGGTTCTCTTGTTACCTCTCACTCTTCCAGAAGATACTGGTGCAAAGGTAGGGGGTTGGCAGGAGTGGAGTTGAGGAATAATGAAAATGGACAAGAGAGATGGAATGTTATGGTGAGTGTTTAATTTCTTTATCTGATGTTCTCAATTTTCATTAATTCTTCAACAATTGGGACAGAGTCCCCAGCTACCTGAAATGCAGGGAGGACACTAAGGAAGGATATTCCTGGGCACTGTTGAGCCAAATGCTGCTCTTCTCCTTGAGACCAGATCCAATTTGTAATGAGTAATAAAAATATGAGGATTATCCCAAGCTGCAGCTGCACAGATATTGTCCATGGAAGCCCTGGATAAAAATACTGACGTTTCCATGGACCTGGCTAAATGGGATCTCAAAGGTTTTGGTAAGGATATGCCCAGTTTGTTATAAACAGAAGATATACAGTCAATCATCTAGCTAAAGTTACTTTTGTAGCTGACTTATCTAATTTAGCGTCCACAAAGGAAACAAACAATTGGTCTGTTTTTCTGAAATTCTTCTGTTATGTGTAAATGAAAATGCAATTGCCCATGAATGTCTAGCAAATGCAACATGTAAATGCCTTTGTTTGTGACATCTGGAAAGAAAACTGGCAGATTAATGGACTGAACCATGTTGGATTCTGACAATACCTTAGGAAGAATGGAAGGATTGGTTTGTACTGCTACCCTGTCTTTATGAAATATTTAGAAGACAAAGCTTGAAGTTCTGAAATCTCTGAGCAGAGGTAAAGGCTACCAAAAATATAGATTTCCATGTTAAAAACTTTAACACACATTTTGCTGCTGGTTCGAAGGGAGAATGAACCAAGGCCTGTACTACTAATAAGTCCCATGGTGGAGATGGATCTTTACAAGGCAGTCTCAAAAGAAGGGTACCCCTTAAAAAGGCCTTACAAAGTTTTGATGAAGCTAAGGTGGAAGTAGTAGAGGAATTAGCCCCCTTCATTAAAGATTGTTGCTAGAAACTCAAGAACTTTATGTATTGGTGCTGAAAAAGGGTCTATATATTTCTGCTGCGCCCTCAAAAAAAGAAGTTATGTACTCACCATAACGTTCCATGTTTGTTGTCCATCTCGCCGTTCATTCTTACAATGATGGGTTCGGAGCCGATCCTCGGCTCTGACTCAGCCGAATACACAGCTGAAAGACTCATACTTGGCTTGTGACAAGTAGGTATCCCATAATGCAGTGGTATAACTCCTCAGATCTTGTTTGCTGCTATTACTAAAGAAATTGTAATGAAGCATATATATATATATATATATATATATATATATATATATATATATATATATGCTATCCCCAACGGAATAGGAGAAACAAACTGAAACAAGGAACTCCTGAAAGGAGTAAGACATCCACCAGGTCCACAAGGAGTCCTTGGAAGGTGGAAGGAGGGAGTGTTCACAAGAATGAATTGCGAGATGGACAACAAACATGGAACGTTATGGTGAGTACGTAACTTCTTTATGTTACGTTGTCCTACCTTGCCTTCATTCTTACAATGATGGGACAGCATCCCTAGCACCTTTTTCCTCGGTGGCTCAAGAGAATACACCGTTAAGCACAGTGGACCCAAAGGAGGCCCTGTCTCTATAGGCCAAATCCACTTTATAATGTGTGATAAATGTATGAGGAGTAGCCCAGGTAGCTGCAGCACAATTATCATCCATACAAATTCTGGCTTAAAAGGCAGAAGATGTAGCCAGTGCTCTAGTGGAATGAGCCTTAACCTTAAAAGGTAAATCTCTGTTGTTTGAGGTGTAGATGAAGGTAATGCAGTTTGAGAGCCAGCTGGAAAGGTTAGTTTTAGAAACTGGCCTACCCTTGTTTGCATCTGAAAAGGATATGAACTGGTCAGATTTTCTAAATTATTTTGTCCTATGCAAATAAAATCTGAGTTGTCTGTGCACATCCAGTTGATGTAATTTGTATTCTGCCTTGTTGCTGTGATTAGTGAAAAACACTGGAAGATCAATAGATTGATTTATGTTAGTTGAAAAAGAGACTTTACGTAAAAAGAATGGATTAGTTTGTAAGGATACCCTAGCCTTAGGAAATGTCAGATATGGTGGTTTGATAGATGGGGCTTGCAACTCTGATATCCTTCTAGCAGATGTTATAGCAACCAGAAGAATGGTCTTCCAGGAAAGGAACTTGAGGTCTGAAGATGAAGAAGTTTCAAAAGGTGGTAACGTTAGATGAGATGGAACAAAATTTAAATCCCAAGGAGAAAGGGTTCCTTAAAGGGAGGTCTTAATAAGGAGGCACCTTTCAAGAAGGCTCTACACAACCTTTGTGACATTAAGTTCAGAGTAGGATCACCAATGTGTTAATTTGAAATTGCAGCAAGTTGCACTCTGATGGCTGCTGCAGCTGAACCCTGTTGGAAGACTTCTGCCAAGAATTCTAAGATAGAGTGAATAGGCGCAGAAAAAGGGTCAATGTTTCTGTTTTGAGCCCATAGAGAAAATCTTTTTCATTTGCTAGAATATAGTTTTCTGGTGGAAGCTTTATGAGAGGACATCAAGATATGTTTAACTGTTGGAGTGAAATTCTGAAGCCTGACTAAATTGGTAAGTGGAGCAGCCAAGCTGTCAAGTTGAGGGTGTGGACAGAAGGATGAAGTGCCCCTGACATATGTGTCAGCAGGTCTGGAACTGGGTCCAGAGTCCAAGGCTTCTCCTGAAGATGAGGCCAAAGGAAGAAGAATCAAACTTGACGAGGCCAGTAAGGAGCAATGAGAATCATCCTGCTTCAAAAGGACTGTCCTTTCTGAATGACTCTGGGTATGAGGGGAAACAGAGGAAAGGCATACAGAAGTCCTACTGGCCAATCGTGAGCAAGTGATTCTCTCGGTGTCTCCCCCGGCTGGGGGAATCAGGGTAAAGTAGTTGCTGAACTTGGCATTCATGGGAGTGGTGAAAAGATCGCAGCAAGGCAGACCCCATGTTCGCTACGTTCTAACTGAGAGACCACTCATGAGGCATAAGAATTGCCCTCCTCAGCTTGTCTGCTATCACGTTGGATTTCCCTGGAATGTGCGTTTCTACTAGAAAGTGCTGGGAAGAAACTGCCCATTGTCAAACTCTTAGGGCCTCATGATAAAGTGGGTAAGATCTGGTTCCGCCCTGCTTGTTTATGTACCAAACTACAGACATATTGTCTGACTGTATCGCAATTGTCCCTAGAGGAAAAGAGTCGTGAAGTGCTTGCAATGCAAGAAGCACTGCTCTCATCTCTAGGACATTTATATGCAAGTGAGCCTCATGTTCTTGCCTTATACCTTGGACTGTTCTCCCCAGATAATGCCCCCCCCCCCAATCTGGGAAGCGTCCGTGGTCACTGTAGCTAAAGGTTGTTGTGGAACAAAGGGTCTCCCTATGGTGGCATGGCTGGAGTGTATCCACCATTTTAAGTTGTTTTAAAATGATTCCGTTATTCTGATCAGGTGAGACATAGGAAGCTCTTGAAGTGACCACTGGGAGAACAAAAGCCAGTGAAGGATCCTCATGTGCATTCTGATAAGGGGAACCAGTGTTACTATGGAAGCCACTGTCCCTAATAATTTTAGAACTATCTTTGCTTTCACCTTGGTCTTGGGAAGAAGATGAAGTATCTGTTGCCTGAGTGCTGAAACTCTGTCGGTTGGAAGAAGTGCTATCAAGGAAGTGGTGTCTAGATCTGCGCCTATAAATGTAATATGTTGACAGGGCAACAAGGCAGATTTTTAAAAGTTGACTGTAATGCCCAGTTGAGTGCAAATTTCCAAGGTCACATCCCTGGCTTGTTGGAGTAGATGCTTGGCGGTGGCAGATAGGAGCAAGTCTTCTAGATAGGGAAACACTCAGAATCATAGATGCCTCAGGTGAGCCATGACTACTACCATGCATTTGGTGAACACTCTGGGGGCTGTAGTGAGACCAAAGAGCAGAGCTCGGAACTGATAATAACTGGCTCCCAGGCTGAAGCATAAGTACCTTCTCAATGTCCTGTTCATTTTTATGTGGTAGTAAGTATCTTGAAGGTCTATTGAGCATATCCATAGGTTTATAGGTTGATAGGTAGGTACCAAGCTATTGGCCCTAGGACCCATACAAGCCTAGCCAAAAAATGCACCCTGGCTTTCGCCACCCAAGAAAATTATTTTCCTGTGCCCCTGTCGAGCAGAGCCACAGAAGTGATCCCCAGGGTGAATTTCCCATTTCCCACCCAATCATCGAGATTTTTCTTGAAGAGTGCTAATGAGGAGCTCTGTTTGACATAGATAGGTAGTCTGTTCCAGAGTATGGGAAGTCTCTGGGACAGGAATCTATCCCTCCAGCATGTTCTGTTTATTGTGGTGACAAGGTTAAGGTCTGTAGAGCGTGTAGCTCGGTGGGATTGGGATTTCGTTAAGTGGAGCATGTCCAACAGCTCTGGGTTTGACATAGCTTTGTATGCTAGGCAGAGATCGCCCCTGAGTAAGCGATATGCGATGGAGTAAAGCTGTAGTTTTTTGAGATGGTCTTCATAGGGCATCTGTTTGAGGCCAGTAATCCTCTTTGTGAGGTATTTCTGTGGTCTTTCCAGTTGTTGTAGATGTCTTGTGAGGTACATACCAAAAGGAGCGTTGTACTCTATAATGGGTCTAATGAGTGATGAGTAGAGGGGAACAATGACCTCTTTTTTTCTGGATGAGAATCCTTTTGTGATGAGATGAGCCACGTAGAAGGATTTCCTGACCACTGTGGCGATGTGATTATCAAAGGAGAGACTACTGTCCACCTGTGTCCCAAGTTCTCATCACATTTTCGGCATTAAGTAGACTACCAGCTATGTGGTAGTTCATGGGCACAGAGTTTTTACCAAAGGCGATGACAATACACTTTTTGGCATTGAGCTTCAGGCCATGGCTTTGACACCAGGTATCTGTCTCAGTGAGGCCCTTTTGTAGTTTGTCCACATCGTTAGGAGTTTCAATTTTCGAGATCCGATCGTCTTTCCCTAAAAAGGGAAGTATAGACATCAGTGTCACCATTCATAACTTTGACTTCTTGACAGATTTGTTTAAATTGCTTAGGTCTAATATGGGTCTCCAGTACCCTGTTCTTTTTGGCACCAAAAAGAATCTTGAGTAAGTTCCAAATCCTATTTGGTCTGCGGTGTCTTCTTGGATGACTCTTTTTGTGCAGCAACATTTGGATTTCTATAGCTGCTTGCTCCCTTAGATTGGGTGGAACATCTGGGATTATTCTGGTCTGTGGGACAGGGTAGGAAAAGGGAATGGAATATCCTCTGGATATTATTCTTAGTACCCACTTGTCTCTTGTGATAGTTTGCCAGGCTTCTGGGTCCATAGATAAACACCCCCTGATTGCCTCCAGAGCAGAGCAGTCGGGCCTCCCTTCAGGAGCGCTGATAGGGGCGTCCGCGAAAGAAATCACAGTCTCCCTGGTTTTCCGGGCCCCCTCTGCCTCTAGGACGGTGTCTACCATTATTACCTCTCCCTCTGCCCCTGGGAAAGGATTCACCCCACGCATCCTGGAAAACTCTCTGGGATCTTCTGAACCACATTTTACCACTCTTCTGACCTTTAGGATAAGGTCTTGAAGGTACAGAAAAACGTACTCCAATGGCAGAGTGAGTTTTTCCTTCCTGTTCGCATTGGGTGAGAGTGTCTTTTGCTTTGGGTCCAAAGAGTGAGGAACTGTCAAAAGGGGCATTAGTAAAGGTAGATTTAAAGGGCTCCGCAAAACTGCAGAAATGCATCCAGGAGAGTCTCCTATGGGAAACTCCAGAACCCGCTGCCCTGCTCGCTCCATCAGATGCAAAAGAGATCAGCCTCATGGAGCAGTTGATGATGGAATTTAAGGTGGATAGCTGGGAGGACACCTTCTCATTCACCCCGCAGCCAATGTACCTTGTAGAGTATCTCCTAGTTCTTTCAGGAGAAGGAGATCTCTCTGTAGCTTTGTGAAATGAGTGAGGTAGTTCAGCGATCGAAGAGTAAAGGTCGCTGATGAAAAGACACGCTTCCTGTATCTGTCCATTGTTCAAGAGTCTTTCTTCGGAGGATGGACAGATGAGGATGTCTCTGAAAGTTCCTTCTTGGTGGCTGCTGCCACCACTATAGCATCTACAGGTTCCCCCTTAGTGAGGAAATCCTTTCCGGAAGGAGCTGATAAGAATTTGTTTGGCCTCCGAGGGACTGGTTCCATTGTGTCAGGTCACTCCCACGCCTTTCAAATGACCAAGTCCATTAGCTCGTTGAAAGGCAGAGACACCCAGGAGGCTGAAGGTTGAGATCCAAAAGCCTTCAGGTACACTGACTCCTTATCAGAAGGGGTGGAGGCCTGCAAGCCGCCTCTCCGCTTCAGGATCTCTAGAATATCTGCAAATGAGATATCATCAGAGCATGACTGTGGGGACCCTTCTGACTCCTCGAGGTCAGTGTCTGAAGTGGCGGACTCATCTGGAGAGTCTACGTGCTTCCTCTTGCAAGTTCTCTTCCGAGGGGGCTCCTCAGAAGGGTATTCTGGGGAGGTCTCGGAAGAGAGGGGTTTACCCAGTGGGGGATCCTGAGACTCTGGATCTCTGCTGTCCTGCAGAATGGGTGGTGCCAAGACAGTAGCTGGTGCCTTAGGGGGACGAGTGCTGACATCCCTATGTGGGGCTGTAGGGGCAGACAGCACACTCCTCATCAGCTCAAAGGTGGATCCCACCAGCTCCAAGGAGACACAGGAAGCCACCGGACCCAGCGAGATTGGACCTGTGGCCGATGTAGGAGCAGAGGTCAACCGGGCCGATGCTCCAAGGGGTAGGCTTGGCACCAAAGATCGGGGTAGAGAATCCCTCTCAGGGCCAACCAGGAAACCCCAGCTCCCAGAATCTCTGGACAGAGCTGAGAGTGTCAGAGCAGAAGTCAGCTCCATGATCACAGAAGGGGGTCTCGAATCAACGGATCCACAGAAAATGGTATCAGGTACTCCGGCTCCGAAGGGCCAACTTGGCTAGGAGGAGGAACAACAGTGGGTACAATGGCTATAGTTGGCTCCGGGACCAAATGGATTGGCACCAAAAATAAAGTGGTTAGCACCAGCGACTTCAAGAGTCTGCACACCACCCATTCTACGTCATCGTCAGATAAGCTCCTGGTGGACCTGGAGGATAGCAACGGAGAATGAGACCTGTGCAAAATGGGAGATCTCAGTGTAGGGGAGACCAGTGAAATCTCCATAGACCGGCTCCAAGAAGAGGTATCTTGTGGCTCCGAAGACTTTGGAGCAGAAGAACCAGGCTTGTCAATCAAAATAACCTCTGATGGTTCCAAGGACTGTGGAACCGAGGAGATAGTAGCCTTAGATATTTTAGGTAACTTGACTGGAGGCTCCAAATGAGCCGATGCAGCAGGTGATTGTCTCTTTTGAGATTTGCTCTTTTTTGAAGCAGGAGAAGAAGAAGAGGAAGAAGAACTGTGGATAGCTTGGCTTTAAGAGCCCTTTAAAGATCAATTTGTTTCTCCTTTCTTGTAAAACCCTGGCACTGAAGGAATGACAGAATGTACAATCCTCTTGCAAATGAATAGCTCCAAGGCAATAAACACATATGACATGACTGTCAGTAATAGACATCCTTTGGGAACATTTCTGGCATTTCTTGAAGCCCGAAGGCTTATGTTCCTTCTCCTTTGGGTCTTTGGACATGATTATGACAAAAGGCCACAATCTAACCACAGAAAATTCTCAAAACTAAAATTATTGATATACTAACTACAACAGGAAACACTGAGCAGACAGACAGGTGAAGATAATAGGGCCTCTAACTGAAACGGCCCTAAATTCCCCCCAAAAAAAACAACAAAACTACAAGCCCTCTAACTAAAATGGGCAAAGAGCTCTCTAACTTAAACGAGCTACTATTAAGCTATATGAAAAGACACACCACCACCACCACTACAAGGGATAAAGCAAGGCCTATGAAAACAACTGCCAAAGGCAGGACCAAATAGGACAAAATAGCTAAAAGAAATCTAGATATACTAATTAAAATGCTAACTATGCAACAACAATGTTAGAAAAACACCCACTATAATATATCAAGAGAAAAAAGGTCTAATGACTGTAATAAGTAGAAAAACAATGACAACTTAGCCATGGCCAAGAAGAGCGCATCCAACCTCGTAAAGCGGCAAATGAGATCTGGGGAGTTACACCACTGCATTATGGGATACCTACTTGCCACAAGCTAAGTTTGAGTCTTTCAGCTGTGTATTCAGCCGAGTTGTAAGAATGAAGGCAAGATAGGACAATATAACATCAAATCTTTTCCATTTACTTCTGTATATTTTTTTAGTGGAAGCTTTATGGGAAGACAAAAATATATGATATACAGGGGAAGACACCCTGGGTTGTCTAGCTATCGATGGAAGTGAAGAAAACAGGTGGTCAGTTTTAGGTTTGAGATGCCTGGGTGAATCATGTCTGTCAGGTGAGACAGGATGTCTGGAATTGGGTCCAGAATCCATGGAGGGTAAACTAGATGAGGCCAAAGAAAGGGGAAACGAAATCTGTTGAGCAAATAAGGGGCAATGAGGGATTTTACTCTTCAACCAGGAAACTTTCTACAGAAATCTGGGGGTTAGGGATATGCAAAGAAGAGACCAGGGGGCCAATTATGAAGGGCAGCATCTCTTGGTGATTCCCCCTTTTAGGGGATTAGCCAAAAGAATCTGCTGCACTTGTTGCTGATGGGAGATGCAAAAAGGTCATAGCATGGATGGCCCCCACTGGTGAAATATCTTTTATATCATTTTCATACTGAGAGACCACTCGTGAGGTAACAAACTAGACCTGCTCAAGTTGTCTGCTATCATGTTGGATTTCCCCAGAATGTGCGTTGCTATCAGAAATTGGATGTGATTGTCCACCGTCACACTTTCAGAACTTTTGGACACATGGGGTAAGATCTGGTCCCTCCTTGTTTGTTGATGTACCAAATCACGGACATATTTTGTCTGCATCACAAATGTTGCAAAAGGGAGAAAGTCTTGGAAAGCCTGCAATGCTAAGAGCACTGCTCTCATTTCCAGAACACTGATATACATGTTGGCATCTTCAGGGGACCATGTGACTTGGACTGTCTTTCCCAAAAAGTGCCCCTCCAACCAATCTGGGAAACGTCCGTGGTCACTATGGCCCTGGGCTGAGGAAGAACGAAGGGATGGCCTTGTAGAATCTGATCTGAGCAGATCCACCTGCAGAGGTATTTTATGCATGCCTGGGTAATTTTGATCTGGGTGGACACAGACTGGTATAGAATGGACCAGAGAGTCACTAACGTCCACTGAAGAATTCTCGTATGGTAACTTGCTAGAGGAACTAGAACTATCACCACAGACATTAATCCCAAGGCTTGTAGAATCAAGAAGGCTAAAATAGAAGAATTTTGAATCATCTTTCTGACTTCAAATTGGACAGTCTATAACCCTGGGAAAGGAAGGGAGGCTGTCACTGATATTGTGTTGAACATGGCTCCTATGAACTCTTAATGTTTGAGAAGGTTCTAACTGAGATTTGTTGATGTTGATTCCTAGAAGACAGCAAGTCTGGAGTACATAATCTTGAGCTCTTATCAGTAGATGCCTGGCCAGAGCAGTTACGAGTCAGTCGACCAAGTATGGAAACACCCGGAATTCCTGCAGTCTCAAATAAGGTGCTGCTACGGGCATGCATTTGATGAACACCCCGGGGGCTGTGGTGAGTCCAAAGGGCAGTGCTCTGAGTTGGTAATGACTGGCTACCAGCAGGAAGCATAGATATCTCCTGGATCGTCTATTCATTTTTATGTGATAGTACGCATCCTGAAGATCTATTGAGCACATCCAGTTGTCCTTGTGCAGGAAAGGCAGAATGGACTGAACCATGACTATAAGGAACTTGGTGTACTGGACTGAGTTGTTCAGAACACTGAGATCCAAAATTGGTCTTCAGTCCCCTGTTTTCAATGGCACTAAAAAGAATCTTGAGTAAGTTCTGGATTCTATCTGATCTGGGGGAACCTCTTGGATGACTCTTTTTCCAGCAGCTTTTCTACTTCTAGAGCTGCTGCTTTCCTCTGACTGGGTGGAACATCAGGAATTGTATTTAATGCTGGTGGGGGTGGTAGGGAAAAGGAATTATACAGCCTCTGGAAATAATCCTCTGCACCCACTAGAGACTCAGGAGTCTTAAACCTCCTACATCTCAACAAGTCAAACAGCTCAGCTAACACTAGAACCACAGACCTAAAGTTTCATCAGCAGGTTAACATAATGTGATGGGGGGATAGATTTATCTCCCAGTGCTTTCCTCCTACTCCAGAATAAAATTTGTCTGCATGTTAAACACCATAATTCAATATCTTCCTTCAAACTTAACCTGGATGACTAGATGAGTTTTCTTAAATTTATCCTGGAATTAACTGACCTCTCCCTCTTTGAGAAAGGAGGTGCAGCCTGAAGGTGGGTGTTGGCAATGCATACACAGTCAACAGAACAAAACAGCCTTTAAACTCCTATGTTTTCTACAAATCCTATGCTACTGCTATATGATTTGGTATGTGTTTAGCAAATATATACTTCTGGGATTATGTAAAGTAAAAGTTAACAGTTCAGTATAGCATTATTCCTTTCTCTTCTACAAGGAAAGACATCTCTTTTTCATTTAACTTCAGTTTGAGGACATCCATTATTGACATTTAAAAAAGGTTTAACACGAAGACTATGTAATCAAATTATTACAAATGCAAATCAGTTTTAAACTATTAAACTTTTTTAAAGTTACTGAGTTGATTCCTACTGTTTTACCTGTAAAACCATGCACCTGATTTAAAATGAGCAAAACCTAGACAACCAGAACCAGTAGTTTCATAAGTTTATATTAGGCTAACAACAACCAGGGTCTTTACAAGTCTAGCCATGCAATCCAACTCTAGTTTTGTCCCAGATTTCCCTGGTCACCTATATGGTAGGGTATATGTTAGTAAAGAGGCAGCTAAGGGTTGTATCAGGAGTATGTTAGTTGGGTATTAATTTACTTACTGTCAACCTCTGTCCATCAAAGACATGGGGGCCAGACAGGAGGTGAATTTGTGATTTTCCATCCAATGATCAAGGTTTCTTTCGAATAGGGTCAGGGATGAACGTTGCTCCATGTAGACAGGGAGCTTATTCCATAGTGCAGGAATCCTTTGAGATGCATATCAGTCCCTCCAGCAGGTTCAATTTATGTCACAGGCAAAGGTCGGGTACTTGGAGCTAGTGTTTCTCGTGTTGTTTGTCTTGTGGATGTGCAAGAGCTCCATCAGAGCTGGATCTGAGGATGCAATATATGCTAGGCATTGATCACCTCTCAGCAACCTGTAGGAGACCCAGTACAGAGATAAGACCTTAAGGTGATCTAGATATGACAGGGTATTCTTACCATGGATTCGACAGCTGAGAAACCTCTGAGGGCATTCCAACTGTTGCAAGTGTCTGGTTAGGTACATGCCAAAGACGGCACTGTACTCAATGATGGGTCTGACAAGGGCTAAGTAGAGTGGTACTATTACTTCCTTGGACCTGGTTGCCATGCCCTTGCTTATGAGTTGGGCGACACAGAATGATTTTCTTATTGTTTTGGCTTCATGTTGGTCAAATGCCAGATTGCTATCTAGATATGTTCCCAGATCCCTAACTATTGGGGGTCAAATCTTAGGGGGATTTTGTCTATGAAATAATTAGCTTACGTGGACGATTTTAATCTGTGGCTTTTGTACCAGTCATTTGTTTGTGTTTAGACCCTCTTGTAGGATGGTAATTTTAAGGGGGGCATCTATGATAGCTACCAATTTGCAGTCATCTGTGAATTTGGTGAGCCAGAGGCCTTTGACATTAGCCTTGACTTCTAAGAAGTAAATGCCAAACAGAGGCAGGCCCAAAATTGACCACAGGGGTACTTGACTGGTGACCAGTCTCTTGGTGGAGGTGGTCTTGCCGATCCAGACTTCTTGGGTCCTATCTGTGAGCCAGTTGGCAATCCAGTGTATTATGCATATAGATTTATCCCTAGTTCTGAGAGTTTGTCAACAATACCTGTGTTGGGTACTGTATCAAACAACTTGGCCAGGTCAAAGTAGGTGGAATGCACTCCTGAAGAAGTCTACCAGGTTAAGGAGGCAAGACCTTCCCTTAAAGCAAACTGTGATGGGTCCAGAATCTGTTGGTCGTCAATGTCCACATTTATCATTTCCATGATAATTTGTTCCATGGTTTTGAATATTAGACTTGTCAGACTGATGGGTCTGTAGTTCACAGGATCAGTTAATGGTCCACCTTTATGAAGAGGGATGACTGTTGCAACCCTCCATTCACCTATCATGTAACATGTTTTGCGGCTGTAGTTGAATGCTTCAAGTGACCCTGCTAGGTCATGTTTTAGGCTATTTAGGAGGCAGCCAGAGATATTGTCGGGGCCAACTGAAGAAGTGTTTTTGGCCTTAGCGAGCTCCTCCAGGACCTGCTCTCTGTTAACAGTTGGGAGGAATATACTAGAAGAGATGTCACAGGAGAGAGAGAGGGGGTGAAGTTAGAGCTAAATTTATAAGCTAGTAGATTTGCTATGTCACCCTGGTCAGTGAAGGTTGGGCCATTTACCACCAGCTCTGCACACTAAACAATATTACCTTTAAGGTTCTTGACATAGCTAAAGAAGGCCTTGTGATTGTCCTTAGCCTTGAAGGCCATCCTAACCTAACTGGCTTTGTTGGACCTTATTAAACCTCTTAGTTTCCGGTTTAAATCAGGGAGCTCTTGTCTCTAGGTTCATAGGACATTACTAGGCAAACAGCTTAAGAGCCATTACAGGCCTAGCCAACATAACCTGATTTTACCCAATATATGACCCCTAGGGACAAGAATAGGGCATGGGCTTGTGCCTACGCCTTGATTATGTTACAGACTGCTGCTGTCCATAAGGGACATAGGCACTACCACAGGTGTGAATTTGTGATTCCCCAGCCATTGATCCAAACTGTGTTTGAAGAGGGCCAAGGAAGGGCTCTGTTTAACGAACAGGAAGCCTGTTCCAAAGAAAGGACAATCTCTGAAACACCTATCCATCTTGCCAGCATGCTTTGTTTGAGTCACTAAGTTTAGATCCCTAGATTGGGTGACCCTCAGGCTGTTTGACTTGTAAATGTGTTGACAGCTCCATCAGGGCTGGATTTGTGAGTGCCTCGTAGGTCAGTCATAGGTCACTCCTTAATAGTCAGCAGGAGACAGAGTAAAGAGATAGAGCTTTTAGTCTATCTACATAGGAGATGTTGTGTCTTATGTTTCTATCTTTGTGAGGAACCTTTGAGGTCACTCCAGCTGCTTTTGTGTCTAGTCATTGTGCCTGAATATTGGTCTAATGAGGGATGAGTACAGTGGGACTACAACTTCTTTGGATCTGGAAGCCATACCTTTACTTATAAGTTGTGCCACATAGAAGGACTTCCTCACCACAATGGACACATGACAGTCAAAGTTCAGGCTACTATCTATCTGTGTGCCTTGATCTCTCACCTCTGAGTTTACTCTCAGGGGTGTGCTACTGACATTGTAATTTGCAACAGTATTTGACTTCCTGCAGGATATGGTAATGCATTTTTTCACATTTAATTTTAGGCCATGGGTCTGGCTCCAATCATTTGTCTGACCTAGACTCTCCTGAAGGATATCTACATCACTGGGGGATTCAGGGATTGCCCCAACTTGCAGTCAGTGGCAAACTCTGTCATCCAGAGGCCTACCATATTACCCTTGACTTCAGAGAAGTATATTCTGAACAGAAGTGGTCCCAGCATTCAGCCCTGTGGCACACCACTAGTAAATGGCCCCTTAATGGATCTGGATTTACCCACTTTAACCATGTGTTTGTATCCGTGACCTAAAATGGCTACCCATCTGGTGAAGTAGGAATTTATGCCCTGTTTTGTAAGTTTACTTCTAATACCTGAGAGGGAAATTGTGTCAAATGTCTTGGTCAGGTTGAGGTAGTCAGTATGTACTGTTTTACCTTCATTTATGGCCTTAGTGACTTTCACAAAGAAATCCACCAGATTTAGTAGGCATGACCTGCCCTTGACAAAGCCAAATTGGGCCAAGTCCAGTGTTCGGAGGTTTCCTATGTCATTATTTATCAGGTCCATGATTATTATTCCCATGGCCTTACATATAAGACTAGTGAAACTTATGGGTCTGTCATTTTCCTGGTCAGTAGATGCTCCCCCTTTATGCAGAGGGATGACTGTTGCTGCCCTCCACTCTATCAGGACAAAGCCATCCTGGAGGCTGTGGTTAAATAAAGATCCTAACTGGCCTGATGAGTCCTGTTTAATAGGCAATGTGGTATACTGTTAAGCCCCACTGAAGCCGTGTTTTTAGATTTACAAAGTGCAGTGGCAACCTGTTCTTTGGTGATAAATGGAGGTAAAGTGGTGGAAGGTATTTTTTGGGGAGAAATCTGGTGATACGGAGGTGAAATTGGAGCTGAATTTATTGGCCAGCAGATTTGCTATATCTTCTGGCTGGTTACCTATTACAACCGCGAAACTGCAATTGCACGAATATGGAAACGTCGACACATATTGAGTGAACCGCAAAAACACTGAATGTCCTGAAACGAGAAATTCGAAATGTGGAATCATCATAGTTGGCCCTTCTCCGGTATAGCTCCTTAAGGTAAGTCTGCAATAGTTACAGACCTTAGGGTTAGGGTAAGTGCATACATAATAATATGTGTAAGCTTTAGTTTAGGGTTAGAAGTAGGGTTTTGTTAAGTGTATGTATGTGGATTATTTATTTTGTTTGGGTAGGTAGTACGTAGTGGGTGGTGGGGTTGGCCAACTATGCAGATCTGACTTTTTGAATTTCGTGATTCAGCATGTTCGGTGTTTTTGCAGTTCGCTCAATATGTGTAGACGTTTCCATATTCGCTTATGTGAGGTTTCGTGGTTATAATATAGACCCCTTCTGGCTGAGTATAGGTGATGCCATCTATAACTAATTGTGCACATTGTTGGGTGTTGCCCAACTGTGGACATAACTGAAAAATATCTTATGGCTATTCTTAGCTTTGGAAGCTATTTTTACCTCAAAGTCCACTTTCAGAGGCTTGACTAGTACAGTGATATGCTTGTTTAGACTAATGAGGGACTTCTTGATCTGTTGTGCACATTCCAGCTTACATCTCAATAGGATATTCTCTCTTTTCTTGTACAATTTATTAATACCAGGGTCCACTAGGGTGGCTTGTTTTTGCTTTTTGACCTGGGTTTATTTGGGTCTAGTATTACAGTTTCTATGCAAACTAAAAAAGAATATGGAACAAGTGCTGAACAGTACTATAACACCAAACCAAAAGCACTTGAAGGAAATAAGGCTGCAGGCAATAATTCGGTAAATTTAATCAGGTACGAAAAGGACGTTAACGCCAACAACACTCCACACTGCGTTTTCGTTTACAAAAAACTTCATCAGACAATCATGACACTCCATACTAACTCCTTAAATACAACTCACTTAATTGACTAGCCATCAATTAAACCAACATTTAATCACTGCCAGCTGCTCTATTTAAACATGAATATACACAATAGCAGCAAAGCTCTGTTTAACTAAAAGAAACATCATAAAAAAGGAAAGAAACTTTTCCTTCTAAATGTTGGACAATCTTATATATATATACCTGATCAGTCACTAAATAATACACAAACATTAATACAAATAATTAATAGTGCACAAATTCTCAACCACAAAAACAAATAGACATAAAACTATATAAAATTCATAAGAATTAATGATACATTGGTGCCATCTAGTGGAAGAAACCATCATTTGTATGAATTTTTTAAAAAAAATAGTAAGAACATACTATGCAATTTCTGAAGTAGTTCACAAAACATTCTATCTATCTCACTACATAAATAATTAAATAAATTAATTAATTAGATAATAATACAAATCCATATATAGAAAACCAAAATACATACATTAAAATATTTAATAAATTTATACAGTTTCTATGCAGTTGTTTATATGGTCATACTGGGCTTTTGTGTATGCTTCTGTATAGGTTTCTGTGTTTTCTTGATTTGGGGGAGTTTGGAAAATATCTATGCCACCCCTTAAAAGAGGGTTAATTTACCTTACAGAACTTCTTAAAGTTTTTGGGGTTAGGTGGAGGGACTAATTTTACCTTTATTTTAATGGAGACCGCTTTGTGATCACACTGGGAGAGGGGGTGCAGCACTCTTCCATATTTGTGAGTACCAAATCTAGGCTATTTGTTCCCCTAGTGGCAGTACAAACTAGCTGCTCCAGGTCATTTGAATTTACAAAGTGGGCATTTGAATTTACAAAGTCAAGAAATCTTTGAGCCTGCATGTTAGTGGTTGTGTATGCCTCCTAATTAATCGAGGGGTAGTTAAAGTCACCCATGAGTATGGTACTGGGCTGGATGGTGAGTTATTCTAGTAAATTCAGGTGTTAGGATTTGATGTTTATCTGATGAAGTTTTACTACTGAATAAAACAAAAGCACTTATCAACAAGTTTTGGATTGCTGGAGCTGGTTTGTCAGAATCTCTGCAGCCTTGAGTGCGTAGTTTTATAAGTTTTTTGTTTTTGTATTTGGTTTGTATGATGTATGGGTTTCCTGGTTCATGGTGGGGAAATTGTAGCTACCAAGATTATGGTAATGGATTTTTCCCATGGTTGGATGGAAATGGAGTACGTCAAGCATGTCGTATTGTTTGACCAACCTCGAGGTGTATTTATCCATTGTATAGACAGATACACCTCCACCTTTTGTTCTTTCATGTCCGGAGGGTAGTCAGAATGTATGTATAAAGGCATTATAGCCATGTACTGTCAGAGTGCTTTCCATGGCTTTGAACCATGTTTCAGTAACTGCACAGATATCAGCATTCTCCAGGGTGAAGACAGCTTCTAGGGAGTGCAGTTTCTTGTTGAGACTCCTAGCATTGAGCAGTAACACTTTTAGCTTTTTAGCCTGGGTAGCTTTTGTTATGTTGGAAGGTTTGTCTGTTAGGCAATGTCTAAAAAGGCACTACAGGGATGGGCAATGTTTTGGCCAATATCCAAAAGTTTAGAGGTGACAGGTAAAGACCATCCCTGGCAAAGCAGCGTGGCCTGTCAACCATGTCCTCCCAGGCTGACAAGTATTGGACCCCTTTGGAATGACACAAAAAAAAAAAAAAATCAATAAATAGCACAGAAAATTTTCACACAGTATCACTGGAGCATTAAAACCAGACCTTTTGCATTAAGAAGGCCCCCCGCCTGCACCCTTGTTGCAGAACTGTGCAGCCAAGAACCCATCTGAGTTGGAGATTGCTGGAATAATGATGAAAATATGCAACGTTTCTAGATGTTTGCGTCTGTATACAGTTCTGGCATGCTGAGCAGCTTCTTCCAAATGTGCCTAATTTATACTAGTGGTGGAAATACAAAAAAACTGAATAATGAGTCTCTGGTCAATAAAACGACTATACCAGGAGCCCTTTTGTGTGCTTACCAGTTCAGATAGACCAGACCTACTGCTACTAGATGAATAATCCCAGTCCTCAAAATGTAAAACCACAGTAAAAGAATGCCACAGTGAAATTCTACCACAAACAAACTTACACTTAAGGAAAGGGAAGAAGTAATTCAAGATAACAGCAGTGTACTTTAAACAGATTACAAACGTATAATTATTCAATAAAAGTACTTTGCTTGTTGAAATTAGCCAAGAACCACTCAACTGTGTAGAATTTATAAAGGCATTAAAAACAAGGTAAGCTGATTAATAAGCCCTTTCGTCAATAAAGAAACTACATGCAGGAATCTGTAGTGTGTTCCCCAACCTATACAGACCAGGCTACCACCCACTGCCACTAGATGGAAAATCTTCTGTCCAATTGATGTGAAAACACAGAAATACACTACCTTATCCAACAACTAGCTAAATAATGAATTCAGAGCAAGCAAATCAGAAGAACAGACAATGAGAGGAAAAATGCATTTTTTTTTCAAAATAAGCACAAGAAAGGCAAATAAATAATTCAAGATATCAACAGCAGTGTAGAAAGGCAGGAGCTCATACAGCTCAATTTACAGTAAGGGTGGGCAGCTTAAAAATCACCAAGTTAAGAAAGCATATCAAGGAATGTGATGTGGGTGGGAAAAACAACCAGCAGGGAGTCACCAGCAATGCTTGTAATTTTTTCACTCCTTGAGTCTTAACCAGAAAAGACAAGGCCACAGACATATTATAGGCAAGTTGATCCTTCTGATTTCAGCAGTGACTTTTTTATTTTGTTATATATCTTGTTAAGTAAGGATTCCACCTGTGTGGTTTGTTTTTGGTGCTAGATCTGAACTTACTTCTGGTAAGTACAGCAGCCTCAATGCAGCAATTTACATGTTTGTACAGAGTTTCTCTAAATGATTCTGCATTGGTAGCTGAATTCTCGGAGTTTTGGGGAGCTGTGAATTTTGTCAAACTGTCAGTTAACAGGGTGGGTGTAGCTTGCTTTAGAATAGTTCCTTACTGTTATGGGTTTACTTGAGTTTTCAGGCTTAATTTTTTTTGAGGGAGATACCTCTGTGGTCCAATTTCACCAATAAGGATGTGACATGTGTGTGGTGGTGGGGGAGTTTGCAATGCTTTCTCGTGTTGGTGAGTACTAGGTTCAATATGCTTGATCCTCTGGTTGGAGAGTGCACTATCTGGACCAGGGTGTTGTGTTGATAAAGTCCAGAAATTGCTGTGCCTGTAAGTAGATGTAGTGTACTTTTCCCAGTCTATAGAGAAGTAGTTAAAGTGTCCCATGAATAGGGTATTTGCTTAGATGGAGAGCACCTCTAGTAGGTCTAGGTAATAGATGTGAGCTTAGTGGGTCACAGAAGGTGACTTGTAGCTGGCCATGACATGATAAGGAACCTTGTTCTATGGAGACTTGGATGTGGATGAACTCCAGGGCATCACCCTGTTTAACCAACATAGAATTGTATTTGCTGCTAACATAGATCAAAACACCTCCACCTTTAGTCCCTGTCTGTGCTGCTGTTGATCTAAATATGTGGAAGATACTGGAGCCTTCCACTGTTGGAGTACATACTGCAGCTTTAAACCAAGTCTCAATGACAGCACAGATGTCTACATTCTCTAGAGTAAAGAGAGCTTGTAGGGTATGGAGTTTCTTGTTTAGGCTCTGAGTCTTAGCATTGAACAGGAACATGTTAAGAGTTTTGTTTTTTACTACGTTGGTAGTTTTGTCATTTTGACATTGCCTAAAAAAAGGCTCTAAGGGGATGGATAAATAAAGTTTCAACCAATATCCAAAAGCTCAGGGGGGGGGGGGGGCAGGTGCAGACCTGTTAACCATGTTCTCCCATGCTGAAAGATATCAGATTTCCCTGCAGTGACACCAGAAACTAAGCCAATTATTGAAATCAACAATTTTCTGTTTATATTGTGGCATCATCCTTGGTAAAGGTAGAATGATACTCAGTGCAAGACACATAACTGTGTATGACACATATTCATACAAATCCATACTGTATCTACTAATATAGTCCAGTAAGTGCATTTCAGATCATTTACATCCACATGGACTAGGACAGAATCATACTGGCACCTGTGATGCAGTGACTTGAATGCGTGTGCAACTTGGTGGATCCTGGCTGCAGATAAGCAACTGACTGTAATCTTCTCCTTGTCCAGTGTGGTAAGAGGGGCATCTGTGTGTTGCACAGTGGAGTCCCCTATATCAACAGTCCCAGTTAGGCTGTTTGTTTGCCTCATGGGCTTTGTTTTTGAGGGTCCATTGGGTGTAGGCTTATATGTGGTGTTTTGTGTTACTTTTGGAGTTGGAGTACGCTTTAGAGATTGCTGAGGATAGGCATTGTTGTTTGCAGGTTTAGGAGACCTTTGTGGCTTGAGGAGATTGCTTTTTAGTGCCTCAGCATAAGATGCTATATGTGTGTGGACACTGTGTGGTGGATATAATGTGTGTTCTTGACAACCTTGTTTATATGCCAGATTTTTGCCTCCAAGAAAATTGTGTATGTACTTCTTCAAATACAGTGTTGGCTTCTTCAAGGATTAAAATGTTGTTAGTGAACATGAGACAATTGCTACACTGTCTCAGGATGTCCATATCTACCAAGCTGACTAGTCATTTGAAAGTTGCATATTCATGTTGTCTGGGCCTGTATTAGTGTGGGCTATTACAGTTTGAGGACTGGGTTTTACAGAGGACTTCTAGAGTGGTCTCTGCCATTAGGGACTAGAGTTGAACAGTGCTAGGATATGCTATTAGATAGTGCTAGGTATGGTAGTAGTACTCTGTGATGTGCAAGCTAATTGCTCTGAGCTTGACTTTGTGCAATGTGTTACTAAACTATAGGTTACAGTCTCAGTGCTAGTTTTATACGTTAATTTTTGTGTTTTCCAACACAGATAGATCAGGCTACCACCTCCTGCAACCACATGGAACATCCCAGTCCTCTTACTGTAAAATCACAAAACAGATTGCTTGAGAGTATATGCTACCACAAAATAACTAACAAACTAGCTAGACAAGGTGATTTCAAGTCAATCAGACCAATACAAGACAGTTTGAGCAAATGCAGCAATTTTAGCCTTAAATATAAAATAAATACATAAATAAAACAAGAAATTGGTGGTTGGTCACTAAAATGGATTCTGGAAGTGTGATTTTTAAATGCAAGTACTTCGCTTCTACCTGGTTGGCACATGATGCAAGGAAATCATTGCAAAGACTCAGGTGAGGACATCAAGAGGTGCTAAGCTCTGTGGGAATCAGTCAAGAGCCTCTTCAAACACGTCACATTTATACTGGTACTTAAAACAAAGCAAAGTGTGTAGAATCCCTTTAGCAGAGTCAAAATTGCAGGAATACAACAATTAAGTACCAACAAAAATACAATGTAGCAACTTACAAAGCAACACAGCCAGAAAATCTTCTCAAAAGTGCAGTTCTCAAAAATCAGCAAACAGAATATTGGGGTATTTAGAAAAATATTTAAAGTGCAAAAAATGACAAAGAAGTTAAATCAAGTGACAAACGGTAAAATAAATCTTTTATCTGACAGGGATGGCACAGGATTTATTCAGGACTCTCTCAAAGGGTGGCTAGTCTGTTAAGCAGGTGGGAGCTTTGTGAAAATGATTTGTAGTAAAGGAGGCTAGCTGAAGAGCAATATTTGTTTGCTGAGAGGGCCATCAGTATGATGAATCTGTGTAAAACAATGGGTAGGTAAAGTACTTAATCTGATTACACAACTGACAACAGCAATCAAAGGGAGAGGGAGAGACTCTAGTAGTCAGATTACCATAAAGGTGAAAGCCAGAGACACTATCTTTTAAAGCAAAAACAGCAAAAGGTTGGGAGGTCTGAGGAAAAATTCAAGCTGATGTAAGAAGCCAGACAAATCAGACACTACAGCTTATCATCCATAGTATCAGCATGTGAGCCAAAATGCCCAGGAATATGTTTTGGATCAGTGATATATAGACTTAAACAAACACCAAGACAGCAATCAGTTTGTAAAACAGATGTGTACAAACCAGAAAAAAACAGATCCATGAACTTTTACAAATCATCCAAGCTCTCACCAAAACAGAATGCAAATGCTATGGCCTTTCATTTAAACAGTATTTTCTCAGGTAAATAACAAGTTTACATACAGAAGATTCAAGCTGATGTAAGAAGTCAAACTAGACACTACAGCTTGTCATCCACGCTATATCATGTCAGGATGTGAGCCAAAATGCTTTATTATCAAGCTTCCAATTTTCCAGCAGTCCCAAGCTAACAAATCTTGATTTGAATACTAAAAAAGGCAATAACCTAAGCAGATTACCTGTGTACATGTGTGTCTGTGGGGGTCTATTCTAAATATTCCTCCCAAATTAAAATAATTACACCTAAATGTGTAGAATTTTTTGTACCTTGGAGACATATCCAGCTTTATTACAGTTCGCTCTGGCAAGGAGTCGTGGTTTAATCGTCTGTCATCCTGGAAAGAAAAAAGACAGAAAAAGATGTTAATGACACAGATATAGAACATAAGAACTATTAGAAAACGATGAGAAAAACTACTTACCTAACCTATTTATCTAACCATCTAATCAAAAAAAACTACAGACACACAGCACACTTTGCAAACCTAATTATGTTAACAATTTCCTAACTACTCCAATACTACAAAGCTAGAAAAAAGGGTTAGGGAAGGAGAAATCTCTAATATTAGAAAAGGAAATAACTATTACTTAGAGTGAAAACTCAAAGCCCTCAGAAAACACATCTGAAAGATCAGGCAGTAAATGAGATCTGAGGTATTTCAATGGAAAGGAGGTAGTGGAGGAGTCACATCCTTGGATCCACAGCTTAAAGAAAAAGCACAGAGTTTGGATCTAATAACCCAAAGGTTGAATTGGATGAAAACAGAAAACATCAGATTAATGTTATTTTCCACCGCCATTAAAACCACTTTCTAACAGATGATGTCTTCAATTCAGTTTTTAACTCTATAACCTTTCCATGAAAGATGATACAGTCATTCACCACCCATTCTGCTTAATTAACTTTTGTATCACAGCTGATCCATCCCACCTGTATTAGCAAACTAGCTTCTTTTTTCATATTTAACTTACCCTGACAGGGTGTTATCTACTGTCTACAGAGAGAGAGAGAACAATTTCTTCTGGTGATACTTATTTTTTTCTTAATGCCAGTATCCTATTGCCTTTCTTTCCTGCTTTCTCATAATATTTGCATACCATCAGATTGATCATCTGATATGACTACCACAATTTTTCCTTTTACCATATTTGTTGCTGCTACAACACCTCCAGCTGTGTATTCCTTTCCTATGTTACTGTTCCACAGATGCATTTTTTCTGAAATAAGTTGCCATGCTATGGAACATTCATATCAATCCTGTCAAATTTATTTTTCATCATTTCTACAGCTTCTCAATCAACCCTGCTGCATAACTTTGTGTTCATCAATAAAAATGCATACTTTTTATATCTATACCTTTCACTATGCTGTTCATGCAGACACTAAAAAGAAACAGTACCAATAGTAACCACTTTGGTACCTGATACTAACCATCCATTCACCTGAGCATAGCCCATTTACTCTGAACCTGTTTCCTTTTGGCCAGCAGCCAGTGTTTTACTGGAGCAACTACCCTATGACACCATGAAAAGCTAATCTGTGCACTAACCTTTACCTTGTGGAATGCCCTGGTTATCCATTCAAAGAACCATTCTAAACTGCAAAACAGTATCTGATGCAGAGTGCCTTGACTTCTGGCTTTTATGTAAGAAACTTCATGCAAAAACAAAATTAAAAAAAAATAAATAAATACAAGATGTCAGAGTGTTTTGATGAACTAACTTTTTTACATGAAATACTGACAGGTGTTATTTTTAATGATTTACTTTAAAAGTGAGGAGAAAACACTCAGACTTGCATGGCATGCCACTATGAACCCACTACATCAGGTCCACTGGCCTAACAACTTCCAAATATTATGAAATTCTTTTACTCAGCATGGACAGACTTCAATGTTTCATGTCTTATCAAATAGAACCAAACCTTCCCTTTCCTACTCTTTTGGAAGTGCTACATGCATCCAGTCTGGCTCTGTTGCACAGAGGGATGGAACCCTGGATGTGACCAAGTGACTCGGGTTCCATTAACAGCCCCACCACAGGAGAAGCCAGGCAGGAAGGGAGGAGTGGCCTGTTCAGCACCCTCAGTGGGTGGGGAGGGTTGTGCACACTTGTAGGCACACTGATTGCTGTAATTTTTCTCATGGAGACCAAAGAAACTGCTACTTGTGCTTTGAAGGGAGAGGCAGGACTGCTTTGAAGCACATCTCTTGCAGAAGTGGCAGTCCCTGCAGTCAACCCATTGCACATGTCTCCCTTGAGCTTCGCTGAGTGCACACAGGGGATAAGATGGAAAAAAAAGCAGAAAAAAGTCTCACACCACCCCTGATGGCTGTCCAAATGACAGCTTCACCCAGAAAACTCTTACCACAGTGGTGGAAAACAAATGGGCCAGTTGACCAGACGGGAGGTGAAGATCAAGAGTCGGTGGTGGCAAAGGCAGCCAGAAAAAAAAATCCTACATGCACCATCTTGGGATCAAAATCCTCACTCTGTGCATTTCTACCAAATGGATGTGAAAAATCATCCTGTTCCTCCTTTATAAAAAAATGAATAGAAATAGCCTAGTACTTACCTATGAACCTATCAGCCCGAGGACATCTATAAGCCTAGCCAGAATGTGTTGGCTTTCACCACGCACTTAGATTAGTTCCCTGTGTCTCTGTCCAGCAGAGCCACTGCAGTGATCCCCGGGGTAAATTTTCTGTTTCCCATCCACTCGGCAGGGTTTCTCTTGAAGAGTGTTAGTGAGGGGCTCTGCCTAATGTAGATTGGAATCCTGTTCCAAAGCATGGGGAGTCTCTGGGACAGGAATCTATCCCTCCAGCACTTCTTACTTATCGTTCTGGTGAGGTTTAGATCCCTAGAGAGTGTGGCTCTCGGGGATTTGTTTTTTTTTTTTAGCTGGAGCGCGTCGATCAATTCTGGGTTGGACATGGCCTTGTGTCAGGCAGAGACCACCTCTGAGTAAGCGGTATGCAACCAAGTACAGCTGGAGTTTCTTCAGTTGGGCTGCATAGGGCATCTGTTTGAGGCCAGTAATCCTCTTGGTCAGGTACTTCTGTGGTCTTTCCAGCTACTGCAGGTGTCTTGCATGGTACATCCCAAATGGGGAGTTGTACTTTATGATGGGTCTGATGAGTGATAAGTAGAGGGTCACAATAACCTCTTTTGTTCTAGATGCAAACCATTTTGTGATTAGGTGGACCACATACGAGGAGTTTCTAAACCACCTTGGCAATATGATTATCAAAGGAGAGATTACTATCTACTTAGGTCCCCAGATCCCTTATTACATTTTCTGTATTTAGGGGACTACCACGTATGTGGAAGTTCGAGGGTACTTTGTTTTTTCCAAAGGGGATGACTATGCACTTTTGGGCATTTGCCTTGAGGCCATGATATTGACACCAGGTATCCGTCTCAGTAAGATCCTTTGGAGGATGCCTGTTATCAGCTGGAGAGTCAATTATGGCCCCTAGTTTGCAGTCGTCTGCAAACTTTGTCAGCGATAGTCCTCCTGTGCTTGCCTGTACCTCTGAGAAGTATATACTGAACAGGAGGGGTCCCAGGACTGAGCCCTGGGGGGCGCCACTTGTAACCAGTTTAGAGTCAAATCTAGAGCCTGCAACTCTCACCGTGTGGGTTCTATCCGTGAGCCAACTGGCAACCCATCTCATGACGTAGGGGTTTATGTTCAGGCTGGTGAGCTTGTCTATAATACCAGAATGGGGAATGGTTTCGAAAGCCTTTGCGAGGTCTAGGTAGGCTGTGTGGACCTCCTTTCCCTCGTCTAAAGCCTTGGTAACTGTCTCAAAGAAGTCCACTAGGTTTAGGAGGCATGATCTGCCCTTAAAGCCAAACTGGGTAAGGTCCAATGTTTGGAGGTTCCCAATGTCTCTGTTAATGAGTTCCATGATGATGCGCTCCATAGCCTTGCAGACCAGGCTAGTCAGGCTTATAGGGTGATAGTTCCCGGGGTCTGTTGTAGCTCCACCTTTGTGGAGAGGGATAACTGGTGCTGTGCGCCACTCTATGGGTATGTAGCCTGTAGAGAGGCTGAGTTTAAACAGTGTGCTTAGGTGAGGGGTTAGTTCATTTTGGAGTTCGTGTAAGACACAGCCTGGGAGTGTCTTACACGGTCCTGGGAGGACACCGTTCGGTCCCACTGAAGTTGTGTTTTTGGCTTTGGATAGGGTTGTTTTAACTTGTGTGTCAGTGATTGCCGGGGCTCTACATTCTTCTGGTATGGTTATGGGCCCTTCAGGGGGTGAGAGGGGGGTGAAGTTTACACTAAACCTGTCTGCCAGAATGTTGGTAATATCAGTCGGTTCAGTGTATTTTGTGCCATTCTGCACTAACTCAGAGCAGATCTGAGAGTTTCCACAAGGCTAATACTCAGGTGACTAGACATATAATTTGGGGCACTCTTTGTGTATGTTATATACACACAAATCCCCCCCTTATACACAAGTACATGCATTTATGACATTCAACTGAAATTGATTCAGGTTGATTAGTGACATGTAACAATTTTAATGTACACAATAACAAATATTGTTTTTTGGATGTTTCAGCTGGCTTTTTCATGTATATTTATGTATTCTTTGTATATGTACATATGAATTTGAGTATTAAGTCAATAGGAAAGTGTATACACATTTTTTACACAATTGTTTATACAATTTTTAAATACATGTGTTATAGAGATGAGAATTGTATCAGGTGACATGGTGTCATGTGAGGTGACTGAACATGTGACTATGAATCTGGTTTTAAATATGGCTACCATTCTTTTAACTAGTGTCTGATGAAGTTGAGTGTAAGAATACTTGACGAAAGCGTTAACCATAAAAGTTTAAGAATTACTGTTGCCTGCCTATTTTTTGTTGTTTTTCAGTAGTTTGTTTGCAGTTTGACTCTACGCTGGTTTCTTTATAGATATGGCAACTTTTGAGTCTTTAACAATCCCCAGTGGTTCATCGTCCCCCTTGGGAAAGGAGAACGACCGGGGGGCTGGAGGATCTGAAATAAGTTGGTTAATGGTTTTTATCACCAACCTAACTAAAAAAGTGGATGATTTGACTGACCTTGTGAACAGCGAATGGCTTCCTAACAACCGGGAGCAGGTTACAGTACAGTGTAACACTTTGACCCGGGCTGGTTTAACCCCACCAGCCAGTTCAACAGTTTCAATGTCACCTCAAGGGAATATTGGGAATCCAAATACGATTACTCTTACTAATTCAACATCTTTAATACTTAATGACTGGCTGCAACCAGGCATTGGTTTGCAAAATGAGGTTAACCAAGCTGATGTTAGTGCCAGCTTTTCCAACAATAACATCAGCATTGTGGACAACCTCAAGATTTTGGATTATAAGTTTTTCAAGCTAAAGAAGTTACAACTCGAAATCTCCTATTTTAAGGAATGCATCAAGCGGCGCCAGGTGCCGAGAGGACTTTGTACCTGGAGTTATCTGACAGGGCTGATTTCCATTTCAGCCTTCCACGTGGAGCTCTTGAAACTGTTCGATCAACAAGGGCTCGAATTTCTGGAGGTGCTGGTTAAGCACTACCAATTCATGGTGGACACCCTAGTGCAGGAGATCAAGGATGTGGATAATGCTACCAGAACGGACCTTGATTTCCCCTGGTAACAATTCGATTACCAGCAAGTTTTCGCTAGTATCGACAAGCAAATGGAGAAACTAAAATTTTTTAAAATCAAAAAACTGAAGCGAGATGAGGACGAGTACAAAAGAGGGATGTCTTATCCGGAGCCACCCCCCTTACAGCAATGGAACGCTCGAGTGGAAGTGAATAACAATTTTCCAAACACCCGGGCTAACAGTGACAACGAACCATCCAATATAGGAGAAAACAACCACTTCTCCTGCTTAGACCAACAGGATTTGGTTGGTACAAGTGAGGGAAATGGGGGAATAACCCTACAGGATACCCAGGAATGAAGAAGAAGCAAACGGCTTCAAAATCGAACTGAAGCTGTTCACTCTCAGGCAAACATGAATGCGAGGTCAGCAGGTTTCGGGCAACCTAGAACAGTGGACACAACGGGTGGAAGACCAACAACAAGCGTTGAGGCTGCAAAAGGTAACATCTAATATGGTGTTGGAAGCAAATACTAATTTTCAAAATCCTGTTTCCAACTGTAATTTGCAACCCACCTTAGGACAGCCCGAGTTGGTACGTTTACCACATGTAATAGTTGACTCTGGAGGTGACTTTATGATTTTCAGCTACTCGGAATATACTGTTCAACTGGAATTAGTTAACGTCCTTTCTAAAGGCTTGACATTTGTACCAACTAAAAGAATAGACATTTGTGGTGTTATGATTGACTTAAAATTGTACTTACTGAAACTCAATTTAAACCTGTTGTTCAATAATGAGTTGAGTGTAAATGCAGAGCTTAAAGTAAACAGTGTTTACAATCCACCCTTACATCCATTGTTGGATATATTTGAAAGGATGTGTGACATTGACCTTAGGTGTTTATCGGCTACCAAAAGGAATAGGTTCAACAATGTGAATAATCCAGGGAGTGAATCCTTTAACATGTCAAGAGATGAATGGGTTTTGATAGACACCTTGAGGAATGCTGATGTAAGAATTGTTAAGGCTGACAAGGGTGGTGGTTTGGTGGTGTTTGATCGCACAAACTACATACAGAGAATGGAGAATATGCTTAATTTGGCTACATATACACAGGTTTCTCTAAACGAGGTAAACCAAGCATACAACCGTATTAAGGTGTTTGTTAACGACTTGGTCATGGAGAATAAGACTGATCTAAATTTGGTAAATTACTTAACTACGGTTTCCCCTAAAATCTCTGTGATTTTCAGGATTGCGAAAATCCACAAATGCTTGATGGACCCTCACATGCACCCAATTGTGGATGGAAGGGATTCAATGACATACCCATTGGCAAAATTTGTGGACAGTTTGTTGAAAAAATACATATCAAGGGAACCCTTTATTTGCAAGGACTCCTGGTCTTTTTTGGAAGCAATAAACAACCATGTCTTTCACCCTGATTTTAACTTTACCACAACTGACGTCAAGGATTTGTACACCGAATCCCATGTGATGTGGGTATTGAATGGCTCGAGTTACTATTAGTAAAAAGAGGGGCACCTGCATCTGAAATCGGCCTAATAACAGAATTGTTGGACATAATTTTGTCCAACAACTTCTTTTTGTTCAACGGCCAGTTTTACTTACAGAACAGTGGGGTGAAAATGGGGTCCCCAGTGGGGGGCAGTTTTGCTAACTTAGTAATGGCCTTTTGGGAGGACCAATTTGTGCATAACACCATAAATAGATTTAAGGGTGAGATTGATTACTATACCAGATTTTGGGACGATATTTTTTTGATCTTTAAGGGAGAAGAAAGTATGTTTAAGGAATTTATGATATACTGCAACAACACAGCGGATTTTCTGGTATTCACCCACGTATTTCTTACTGAAAGAATAGCGTTTCTTGATGTAGAATTAAGGAAGGATAACGCCAACAAACAGTATTTAGCCAAAATACATCGGAAGGGCACTTATTGTAACTCCTTCCTCCATTACAGTAGTGCCCACCCCCAACATCAAAAAAGGTCCATAGTAAAGGGACAACTGGTCAGGGCCACAAAAATGTGTACTACTGCTATTGACTTTGAGGAGGAGTGTAGATTGTTATTGCAAATGTTCACAAACAGAGGATACCCTGTAGACATGTTGAGCAACCTATTTGAGGAAGTTCAAAATAAAAGGACAAATGGCCATTTTAAAGCCATTTTAGACAACAGCAATCAGGGGATGAGATAGCGTACCTGTTGGATGTGAAAGTAACCTAATGGTCGATTACAAGTACGCCTTCATTACTACATTTAGTTCAGATGGTGAAAACATTAGACAGATTTTGCAAAAGAATTGGAATATTTTCCAAATAGACAAAGAATTTATTAAATTTGGACCTGCACCAAATGTAGTTTACAGGAGGGGGAATAATTTGAAAAACCTCTTGGAACTGCCACTCCCAAAGATGATACATATTCCAGGTATGTACAAATGCGAAGTCTGCTCTTATTGCAGGTTTATGCAAACAGGTAACCGATTTAACATCCTGGATGAAAAATTTGCTTGTAAGGGCAGATTTAATTGCAATTCCACTATGGTTGTTTACCTCGCTTCCTGGCAGTCTTGTACGGGTTTTTACATCAGCAAGACTGAGCGTAAACTAAGGGAAAGAGTGCACGAGCATATTTACCACATTAGGAAAGCCAAAACAGACAATGCTCTCGCAAAATTAGAAGTTATGTAACTACCATAACGTTCCATGTTAGTTGTCTTCTCTCGCCTTCTTTCTTGCTGGATGGGTTCGGAGCCGATCCTCGGCTCCGACTCGGCACTTGCTAAGCTCGAGAGCTAATTTTACCAGCTCGAGGCAACCCTATATCCCATGATGCAAGGCGGAGACTACCCAGATCTCATTTGGTAGCTAAAGAAATAGTAATATTTTCTTCCAACTGAAGAGGAGGAAGAAAAATAACAATACTAAATAACATCATAACCCTCTAGAAAGGATCAACGTAATCTAGTGACACTAGGTTGAACAGCTAGAAAAAGGGAATAACCTCTTAATAGAAGATGCATAATCTTCCCGGTTTGACCAGGATAGGGGGATGGAGGCGAGGCCGGGACGCAAGAAAGAAGGCGAGAGAAGACAACTAACATGGAACGTTATGGTAGGTACAGAACTTCTAAATGTTAAGTTGTCAATCTCGCCTTCATTCTTGCTGGATGGGACCGCGTCCCTAGCACCTCTATCCTGGGTGGCTCAATGGAACAGACTCTTGAGAACGATGGAACCAAAATTAGCTCTGTCTCTGGAGGCCAAATCTAATTTGTAATGTGAAACAAAGGTATGAGGAGAGGCCCATGTGGCTGCTGCACATATAGTGTCTATTGGAAGTCTAGCTTGAAAAGCTGTAGATGTAGCTAGAGCTCTGGTAGAATGGGCTTTTGGGTTAGAAATCAACTCTTTGCCTCTGAGCTGATAAATGTAAGTGATCACAGAAGACAGCCATCTAGATAAAGTTACCTTAGAAACTGGAAGGCCTTTCCTGTTCTCTGCATAGGATAGAAACAGTTGATCAGATTTCCTAAAAATTTTAGTCTTGTCCAGATAATATCTGAGCTGGCGGTGAACATCAAGAGAATTTAACTTTTGTTCCGCTCTATCAGAATAATTCGGGAAAAAAAATGGAAGATCAATGGATTGATTTAGGTTCATCTGCGATGCCACTTTTGGTAAGAAAGACGGATTAGTCCTTAGAGATACCCTATCTTTGTGGAATATTAAATAGGGAGGGCGAATGCAGAGAGCATGAAGCTCAGATACTCTCCTGGCAGAAGTAATGGCAACTAGAAAAAGTGTCTTCCAAGAAAGCAATTTCAAAGAACAGGCAGCTGCATGTTCGAACGGGGGAAGAATCAAGGATGTTAAAATTAAATTTAGATCCCACTGTGGTGGGGGGTCTCTAATCGGAGGTTTCAATAAAAAGATACCTCGAAGGAACGCCTTGCAAAGTTTATGTGACATAATGTTGTGGTCCAAAAAGCCTATATGAAAATTTGAAATGGCTGCCAGTTGAACTTTCACTGTGGAAGAAGAGGATCCTGAATGAAAAATGTCAGCTAGGAAGTCCAATACCGAATTAATTGGAGCAGTATAGGGGTCTATGTTCCTAGCTTTTGCCCAGAAAGATAAACGTCGCCATTTACTAGTGTAAATCTTTCTGGTAGAAGATTTTAGGGAAGCTACTAGGATATCCCGTACAGGATTAGAAATCATAGGAAGCCTGGCTAAGGATGGAAGTGGAGCAACCAAGCAGTGAGGTTGAGAGAAGGTATGGATTGGTGCAGTTGACCCGACTGGTGGGTCAGAAGATCTGGAACCGGGTCCAGATGCCATGGCTGTACCAAGAGGTAATGATGTAGGAACGGAAACCATATCTGTCGAGGCCAATAAGGTGCAATGAGAACCAACTTGGCTCTCAATGCGGTTGCTTTCTGAATTAGCTGAGGTATCAGCGGAAAAGGGGGAAAGACATAAAGAAGTCCCCGGGGCCAATCTTGGGTTAGAGCGTCTCTGGCGGGATGGCCTGGAAAGGGGAAGAGAGAGAAGAAGTCTGGGCATTTGCTATTTTGAGGTGTAGCGAAAAGGTCGCAGCAAGGAAGGCCCCACTTCTGAAAAATCTCTTCCGTCACTGAGTGTTTGAGAGACCACTCGTGAGGCATGAGAATAGCTCTGCTCAATCTGTCCGCTATGATGTTGGATTACCGGGGATGTGCATTGCTATCAGAAACCGGTGAGAGGAGATTGCCCATTGCCAAAGTCTGACAGCCTCTCGACACAGTGGATAGGACTTGGTTCCGCCCTGTTTGTTTATATACCACACTACGGACATATTGTCCGTTTGGACTGCAATAGTTCCCAGGGGAAGAGAGTCGTTGAGGGCTTGCAACGTTAAAAGCACTGCTCTCATCTCCAGAACATTTATGTGCAGATGGTACTCGAAAGGTTGCCAAGTGCCATGGACCATTCTGCCCTGATAATGTCCCCCCCACCCGATCAGGGAGGCGTCCGATGTAACCGTGGCAACCGGAACAAAAGGTCTGCCTTGATGGATTTGAGGGGACGATATCCACCAAGTCAGATGCCTTTTGCAAGTTGGAGTTACTATGATCTCGTGACGCATGGGAAGTTGTTGAAAAGACCATTGGGTGAATAGCATCCATTGTAGAAGACGCATGTAAAAGCGGGCAAGGGGAAGAAGTGTTATGGCGGCCGCCATAAGACCCAATACCTTCAGAGCAACTCTGGCCTGAATTTTGTTGCTGAGAAGAATCACCTGGACGTGTCTTTGAATGTCCAGGATCCTTTGGTCTGTTAACTTTGCTGAAAGTTGTACTGTGTCCAATCTTGCGCCTATAAAAGTAATAGATTGACAAGGCAGATTTTTCGAAATTTATAGAAATTCCTAGCCCTCTGCAAGTGTCAATGGTGTAATTTCTGGCTTGGAGAAGCTGATGCCTGGTGGTGGCAGTGAGGAGCCAGTCGTCTAGATATGGAAACACCTGGAATCCTTGACGTCTCAGGTGAGCCGTAACTACTTCCATACATTTGGTGAACACTCTGGGGGCTGTAGTGAGTCCAAAGGGCAGGGCTCTGAATTGGAAGTGACTGGTCCCCAGCCGAAAGCGGAGAAATCTTCTGGAGCATCTGTGAATTTTTATGTGATAGTACGCATCCTGAAGATCTATCGAGCACATCCAATTGTTCTTGCCCAGAAAGGGCAGAATGGACTGAAGCGTGACCATCCGGAATCTTGATTTCTTTACAAACTTGTTGAGTTTGCTCAGATCTAATATTGGTCTCCAGTCCCCTGTCTTTTTTGGAACTAAAAAAAAACCTTGAGTAGATTCCGGATCCTATTTGGTCCTCTGGGACTGGCTGGATGGCTCTTTTTACTAGCAGTTTTGATATTTCTAGTACTGCTAGTTCCCTTAGACTGGGTGGAACGTCTGGAAGGGTTCCCTTTTGTTGAATTGGGGTTTGAATAAAGGGAATTTTGTAACCCTCGGATATAATTGACTGTACCCATTTGTCTTGAGAAAGGGAAAGCCAGGCTATTGGGTACAGCGATAATTTTCCCCCGACTGCCTCCGAAGGCGGACAATCGGGCAACATCTCAGGGATGCTGGAAGGGTTTGTCAGAAAGAGGCTCTCTGCTACCCTGATTCTGCGGACCACCTCTGCCCCTAGGGCAGCGTCTATTATTGTTACCCTTTCTGCCTCTGCGGGTAAACTGACTTCGTGTGTCAGGCGTGACTCCTTGAGATTTGCGGAACCACATTTTCCCTCCCTTCTGTCCTTTGGGGTAAGGTCTTGAAGGGGTGGAGAAATGGACTCCTACGGCAGAATGAGTCTTGCCATCTTGTTCGCATCTAGTCAAAGTGTCTTTCACTTGAGGTCCGAACAAGGTCGACCCATCAAAGGGGGAGTTTGTGAAGGACGCCTTGAAGGGGTCTGCAAAATTACAAAGCCGCATCCAGGACTGACGCCTTAAAGCCACTCCTGTGCCTGCGGCCCTACACGCTCCATTGGCTGCATAAGAAATGAGCCGCATGGAGGAGTTAGCAATGGAGTTAAGGATTCCTAGCTGTGAGCTAATCTTATCCTGAGACCCAGCAGCTGACGGATCCTGTAAAACTTCTCCCAACTCTTTAAGAACATCTCTTTGAAGGCGGATGAAGTGGCATAAGTAGTTCAGCGATCTCATGGCAAAAGTCGCTGAAGAAAAAATCAGCTTACCGTACCTGTCCATAGTCCTAGAATCCTTGTTAGGAGGATGGACAGGTACTGAAGGATCAGCTAATTCCTTCTTGGTGGCAGCAGCCACCACCATGGCATCAACTGGGACACCCTTTGTTAAATATTGTCTATCTTGTGGGGCCGTAATAAATTTTGAAGGCCTCCTAGGGATAGGTTCCACCGAATCAGGAGCCATCCACGCCTTCCGAGCCACTACCTCCATGAGAGGGTCGAAAGGCGGAGACACCCAGGAGGTGGAGGGTCGAGATCCAAACGCCTCCAGGTAAACTGACTCGTCCTCGGAAGGATTAAGGGAGGGCCAGTTCCCCCTCTGCTTAAGGAGTTCAAGGATGTCTGAAAATGAGACATCTTCAGAGGAGGACCTTGGGGATCCCTCCGACTCATCCAGGTCAATATCTGATGTAGCAGACTCAGGGGAGTCTAGATGTTTCCTCTTACATGTCCTCTTACGCGGGGATTCCCCTGACGGATCAGGAGAAGCCTCGGAAGAGGAAGATATTCCCAATGGGGAAACGTGAGGCGTTGGATCTCTGGGTCCGGGAGCAAGAGAGTGGGAAGAGACATCAGCAGGCACTGTAGTGGGAGGAGCTGATGGAACTGTCCGTTGACTAAGCCCAGGGGCTAGTACACTCCTCATCACCTCGAAGGCTCCCCCGTCAGAGAGACCAGAAAGTTCCCGCTCCAAAGAGATAGGAACCCCAGGCCTCACCGAGAGAGAAGGCTCCGAGGGAAGGCTCCGAGGCAGATGTCGGGGCCAAGCTCACCAACACCAAAGCTCCGAGAGGGAGAACGGGGTCGGACAAGGGTCTGATACCACTCGCCCCCTCGGAGCCGACGACAGAGACCAGACGCCCGGATCCCTCCAATGAAGGTCTCAAGGAGGAAATCGGAGCAGAGGACGATGGAGCCGAAAGGGGTGGTATCTGCTCCGAAGCCACAACAGTGCCGGTTCCGAGGAGGTCCGGCTCCGAGCTCTGAAAGAGTCGAAGGAGGAATGTTTGGTGGATGTGAAATAGCTACCGTCTGTTGAGATGGGCTATGGAGTATTTGGGCCAATGCCTGAGACTTTAATAGTCTACTCACCACTCTCTTGAGGTCGTGATCAGACAGCCTGGACGACCGAGAAGAACGGCTCCGATGGCTCTGCTCCGAGAGCAAGGGTGATCTCGGAGCCGAATGTATGGATTCCACTGAAGGGGATCGAGATCTCTTTTTTGAGATCGATGGAGCCAACGGAGCCGAAGATACGTCGGCTCCAGCCGGAGCCGACACTGAATGTCTGGATTTGACAGTATCGGCGCCGGATGGGGCTGATACTGAGACTGGTAAGGTGGAAGGATCGGCTCCGGCCGGAGCCGATCTCGACCCTGGTGAGAATGAACCCGAAGCCGATGGCTTGGAAGGCTGAGCCAAAGGCTTAACAGGTTTCAAGGGCTTCCCCGGCGCCGACTTAGTCGGGGAGCTCTCGGGCTTTAATAAGCCCCTTAATATCATCTTATTTTTTCGCTCCTGCAGGACTCCTGGGCTGAAAGCATGACAGATAGCACAAGAGTCCTGCAGGTGCGAAGGTCCCAGGCAATAAACACAAGAAGTGTGACCGTCTGTCAGAGACATCTTCTGATAGCACAAGTCACACTTCTTGAAGCCTGAGACCTTAGTGTCCTTCGACATAACTGTGTCGAGGAAACACAAAATAGTAACACACACACACAAAAACACTCAATCCAACAATTTAAAATAAACAGGGATAACACACAGTCATACACAAACAAACCCTGAAAGGAAAAAATTTAGGGAGGGGAAGGCCTAAGGCCTAAGCTAAGGAAAGGGAATAAAATACTCGGAAAAAAGGGAACACTGACGGGAATAGGGCTAAAGTAAGTCGTTAAGGTTAACAAAACACAAATATATATATAAATTTAAAGGGGGGTAGACGAAAAGTCTCAAAAACTATTCACTTACCTAGAACTGGTAAAAGAAGGCACCTCATTAGCGAAGCGGCAAACAAGATCTGGGTAGTCTCCGCCTTGCATCATGGGATATAGGGTTGCCTCAAGCTGGTAAAATTAGCTCTCGAGCTTAGCAAGTGCCGAGTCAGAGCCGAGGATCGGCTCCGAACCCATCCAGCAAGAATGAAGGCGAGATTGACAACTTAACATCATGTGGTAGAAAACCCTGGTCATTCCTTCACATTCAGGGTGATCGACCAAATTGAAATTGACATCAGGGGCGGTCCATTAGGCTTAAAACTTGAGGTGAAGGAGCTGATTTGGCAGCTTAGAACTAGGGCCTATGTGACACCAGGGTTGAATAACGTATGCTCTTTGGCATGTGTCTTGAAACTGAGGAGTTTAAAATGTTAACACGAGGCTAATACTCAGGTGACTAGACATATAATTTGGGGCACTCTTTGTGTTTGTTATATACACATAAATCCCCCCCCCCCCCCCATACACAAGTACATGCATTTATGACATTCAACTGAAATTTATTCAGGTTGATTAGTGACATGTAACAATTTTTTTATGTACACAATAACAAATATTGTTTTTTGGATGTTTTAGCTGGCTTTTTCATGTATATTTCTGTATTCTTTGTATATGTACATATGAATTTGAGTATTAAGTCAATAGGAAAGTGTATATACATTTTTTGCACAATTGTTTATACAATTTTTAGGGGCATGTGTTATAGAAATGAGAATTGTATCAGGTGACATGGTGTCATGTGAGATGACTGAACATGTGACTATGAATCTGGTTTTACATATGGCTACCATTCTTTTAACTAGTGTCTGATGAAGTTGAGTGTAAGAATACTTGACGAAAGCACTAACCATAAAAGTTTTTTGTTGTTTTTCAGTAGTTTGCTTGCAGTTTGACTTTATGTCAGTGTATTTTGTGCCATTCTGCACTAACTCAGAGTAGATCTGAGCGTTTCTACTTAGGTTTTTGACATAGCTGAAGAACGCTTTGTGGTTATCTTTGGAGTTCTTGGCAATTTTAATTTTGAAGCTAGCCTTGGAAGATTTTTGAGGGATCGTAGTTTCTTGCTGATACTAATCAGGGATGTCTTTCCTTCTTCCTATTGTATAGTTTGTTTATGGCAGGGGTCCACCAGACTGGTTTCCTTTTCTTGGAGGAGTGAGTCTTGGTTTTGCTTGGGATAGCACGATCCATGCATTCTTGCAGGTGCTCACAGAGTGCCTTTGTAAGGGATTCAGCAGTTTGGACAGCATTGTCCTTTAGCATGGGGGCTGTGAACCTTTCCATCTCAGTTTTGAATAATGTGAAGTTTGCTTCTGAAACGTTTTTCACGGTGGTTTCCTTGATTGGGGATGGGGGCGGAATGTGGCTGTCCAGAGTGATTAGTCTATGGTCTGATCTAACCAGCAAGGGGTTGACCTCCGGTGTGAAACAACGCTCGCCCATGTTGGTGATGACCAGGTCCCATATGTTGTCACCTCTGGTGGGGGTGTTGACCAGTTGATCCAGGGCGTTTGAGTTTATAAATTCTAGGAAGCGTTAGGCAAGGAAGTTAGTACTTGAGTAGTTCTCCCAGTTAATGTTTGGGTAATTGATATCACCCAATATTAGGGTGTTTGGTAGGACCTTCATATTTTCCAGTGTCTCCAGAAATGCGGAATGGGGGTCCTGGGTCATGGTGGGTGATCTGTAGCAAGCTACAATTTGAATTGCAGTTTTGCCCATTGTTAGTTGTACATGGATGATCTCTGAGGCATTGTGCTGCGCCACTAACCCAGAGGTGTGGATATCCTTGCTGAATATGGATACACCCCCACCTTTTGTGTTTCGGTCCGGGTTCCGTGGCTGAAAAGTATGGTATGAGTTATAGCGTGGTAGTGCTGGGGTGCTCTCTGGGGCCTTAAACCAGGTTTCTGTTACTGCACAGATATTGATGTTCTCCATACTGAGGAGTGCCTCGAGTGAATGCATTTTGAGCTTTAGACTTCTGGCGTTGAGTAGCATTACCCTCAGTTTTTGGTTACTCGTGCTATTTACGGTGATGGGTTTGTCTTTTGAGCTTTGCCTAAAAAAGGCACTATGGGGGCGGCAAAAGCCTTGGCCAGTATTCGAAAGCCTAAGGGTGACAGGTGCAAACCATCTCTTGCGAAGCAATGTGGCTTGTCGAGCATGTCATCCCAGGCGGACAGATACTGGATCCCCTTTGAATGACACCAGAAACTTAGCCAATTGTTGAAATTGATCATTTTTTCTTTATACTGTGGCATCATTCTTGGTGCGGGCAGAATGCAACTCAGGGTCAGGGTCATACCGGCCTGGGCTACGTGATCAGAGAGCTCTTCCATGTCTCTTTTCATGTAGTCCAGGGAGGTACGTCTCAGGTCATTCACACCAACATGGGCAATGACAGAGTCATATTTGTACTTGTTCTAGAGCGATCTGAGTGCATGTGTTATGTGGCGGATCCTGGCGCTGGACAGGCAACTAACTGTAACCTTCTCCTTGTCCAGCCTAGTTAGTGGAACATCAGTGTGCCTGACTATAGAGTCGCCTATTACTAGTGTGTTGGGTATGTTATTTTGCCTTAAGGGCTGTGATTTCGTGGCACACTGATAATGTGAAGTATGTGTTTCATGGTTTGTGATGGGGTGTGGAGGTTGCTTGGATGTCTGCTTTGGAGGTCTCTGTTGCTTTTGCAGATTTTTATTTAGAGTCTCCTAGTATGTTTTTGTGTATTTGTGTGTGTTATTTGCCGGTGTTGGTTTAGTAGGTCTATGCGAGACTGATGGTGCGTTGCATTTCCCTTCTCCTCTTGATTGTCAGTTCCAGTCTTGGGTTGAGAGAGTTTGGCTGTATAATTGCATCTCTTGCATATATTAGTGTTTGTTGGTAGGAGGAAAAGGTTGTCTGTGTACATGAAGCAGTTGTAACATTGCCTCAAAATGCTCAGATTCACCAGTTGGACTGGAGAGTACACCTGAAACTGCCCTTTGGATATGCCTGAATAGGTAAAGTCCAGATTTTCACCATCCTTTTCTGTTAAGCCCAACAAATATTATTATTTCTTTTCTTTTGCTCTTACCAGCTTGCTCATCTAGCCCCTCTAGTGTTTTCCGACCAATTTGTTTCCCACATCTACCCAATACATCAACCAATATCACTCTGTCAGAAGGACCTTGTTTTCCAACGAGGAACAGTCTTTCAGCAACCACACTGTGTGTGTGTGTGTGTGTGTGTGTGTGTGTGTGTGTGTGTGTGTGTGTGTGTGTGTGTGTGTGTGTGTGTGTGTGTGTGTGTGTACTTTTGGTTCCCATTGCTGCTCTTCTTTCTACATATACTTGCTGCAGGGGAGGGAGGAGCTATTCTACATCTGGGAAATCTGGCTTACAACCCTAGACGAGGGCTATCTCTTTTGTCATGCAGCTATCAGCCATTGCTCTCTCAAATGGCAGCCCAAATCATGATTAGTAGTATAGGGTGGTTTTTTTTTTTACCTAACTTCTACTCACAAAGTACTGATGTCTAGCTAGGTGGACAACAAGGCATTCCCAAGCATATACCCCTCCTAGGCCTAAAGGATGATCATACATGTCTGATGTCCTTCCATATCACTGTTGCAGTATTCAGTACATAAGGGATGTCTCTTTCTGGGCAGTCTGTCACTTGACTTGGCCAGTATAGATAAGTTTCAAAATGTGTGGTACATCACATTTATGCTCCCAGCACAGAATGTAGGACATGTGAAGGCTGCTAGCCCAGCTAGTTAGAATTTTGTAAATAATCCTATGTTATTTGTAAATATCAATATGATCCACAGGCTTGCTTTACAAATGTAAGAGAATTATATGTTATGATTAAACTATATGTGCTCAGCCAAAAATGTAACTAGAGTGCCCTCTGCTGGAGAAAAGCAAAAATGTATATGGACTATATGCCTGTGCAAATGTATGTTTTCATAGCAGCAGTTGGGACATACAGAGTTAACTTGCAAACTTGAAAATAAATAAAGAATTTTACGAGTGTGTTTACCAGAACTAGAAGACAGAATGCCTGCAGCTGGGAATTCTTTCTATTGTTTGAGATAGAGATAATTATAGGTTTCGAGGGTAAAAGTAATAACAGTTTTATGATTCCCAGTTCCAAGGAAGCTTCTAAGAGATAAGCATTCTTGACACTGTGGTGCTAAGTTTTAGGTTTCTGTTGGCCTGGAAACTACAGACAGAGGTGACAAGAATGATGTAATCTGAGATAACCCAGCAGAAATATTTGATAATAATTTAAGCACTATCTCAGAGAGAAACTCAGTGCATTTTGTATCTTGTTTTGAACTTGTAGACATTCTACTCTTCAGCACTTCTCATCTATATCTGCCTGGCTCTGTAAGTAAGACATGTAGGGCGTAGTGTCTCGTAGAGATAGATAGGAATATAGCAAGAGTAGTCTATATGTTTTCTGTATTTATGTAAGACTGTTCTGCAATGTTTTTTTTTAAATATTTCCTGTGATTTTGAACTCTGTTCTCACTGTATTGAGTTCACAGGTTCATAGGTAGGTACTAGGCTATCGGCCCAAGGGCTTAAGTAAGCCTAGCCAATAAGGTTCCCTGGCTTATGCCAACCCAAGAAAGTTAATGAGTATTGTCTTGTTCTATTATTTATTATTAAATATATTTAAACCTTTTAATTGTGGCTGGTTTTGTTAGATATATATAAGTTCTTAGAGTACCTGCATATGTATTTGGTGATACTGTACAAGCCACTCCAATAGCCTTCAAGTCTCTGTCACACTTACCATTTGGATAATCATAGCATTACACAGTAAGATTGGAAACCCTTTGGTAAGGGCCTTTACAGAAGCTGATAAGGGTGGCTGGTGGCAGGTGGTACTATCTTATAGTCTGGGCAGAAGGGGACATAGCTAGAGAACCTGTGCCAGCCTTCCCCAAGAGTGTCTGTGTATTTGTATATAAATCAAATCTCAAAGTGTGTGCGTGTTTGCTACTTGGGCAGGGACATGAAGCACAGAGAGGGTGCTGGAGGTTTTGCCTTGACTACCCGGCTAAGATCTTAACCTTATAGCTGTGTCAGTGGGGAGTCTTATTGGGGATCTGGAGAGGGAGGGAGAAACCAGCCCTAGACTGACTGCGATCTCTGTGTGCTCTTAAAGGGAAGTTGTAATTTACTGAGTGTGTACTGTTCATTCTCCCAATGTACACATCCCTCACTGGTGTTAGTGGTGAGGACTGAGGCGCCTTGATTACTGAGCCAGTGCAGAGGCATCACAGGGCATAAAAGGGATGTACGGACGCAATTAACCAGAACTTCTTTTTCAGTCAGTTTGAATGTTACTGTTGCCAGTTGGTTTGATGTTTTATTTATTTATTTATGTATTTATTTTGCTGTACTGAATATTTAGCAACGCCAGATAAGGGTTAGGTTGGAGTTATTTTTCTTTTTCATTTTGAATTTACTTTCTCAGTTTTCTATGTTTTATCACTACTTAGAGTTCATGTCATCCAAAAGAGGAAAATGTCAGTGTGGGAGGCAGATTCCCCATAAGGATTGTCACAAATGGTGTCTTTTTTGTTTGTGCACTTCCCGCAATTATACTTCTTGTAGTATCTGTAAGGCATTTGTGCCTAAGACAGTCAGAGGTAATTTGTCTTCCCTGGCCATTTACTTTGAAAACCAGTGGCTTAGACAGTTATCCCAGGGTACCATGACAGAATCCTTTAACCCAGAGACGCTCCCGTTACGTAAGAAGAAGTCCAAGAAGTCTCAGCCAGATTCTTTAGTTGTCCAGCCTCCACTGGACATCCCTCTAGAAGCAGGTAATAGCTCTGCATGTCATTCAGTGTTTACATTGGATTCCTCTGCTATGACCCTGATGGAGGCAAGCATGGATCCATCTTTTCGCACTTCCTCTGAAGCTTTGCAGGATCTACTCAGGCATCGAGGGGGAAACCATAGCTGGTTATCTCGGAGGTTCACAGAGGGATTCTGCAGATGTTGGTCAAGAATTAAGTTCCAGGTTCTGTCCCCTCTAAGAAAAGACAAAAACTGAAGCATGTTTCCATCTCACCTATGGATCCTCAAAGGGAATGACAGGAATTTAGCCAGGGCTTGTTCTCTGCCTTAATGGCCCTAAAGCCTCAAGGAGTTTCAGTACCCACTCCTCCTTGGACCCCCCCCCCCTAAACAGTTTAGGGAACCAATTCAAGTGCAACTTGGACAATTGGATGGGAAACCGGAAATTCATCACTGGTTTGGCACCTATGTCTTTAATAGACAGAGGTAACCTGTAAATGTTTCATCTCTCAAGCCCCTGCTTACACTTATCAAGGGTATCAGAACTTGCCAGAGATTTGGGATGCATGGCTAGGCTTAAAAAGGCCCTTGTGGTCATTAGCCTAGTAAACATCTATGAACCAAATTCCTCAGATGAGGATTCCCTGTCTGGTGAGGGGTCTGTGTCTTATTCTTCCCAGATGTCTTTGCCTTTAACTTATGGTTCTGACGATGTGGAGACTCTTGACCCTCAGTCTTCTTTCAAGGAATTGTTCTTTGGGGCACAACTGTTTGGATGATGGAATTCTTCTCAAGTGTTAGATAAGCAGAGAAGATATTATGAGTTGCTTCAGGTGGATACTACAAAACCATCGGCAGTTCCTCTCGTGTTGGGTGCCTTGTTACAAACTTTCATTGCTGCTTCAGAGTCCCCTGATTCTCGGCCTACTACTCCTAAGAAACCTGATAGGTTCCTGAGGATTGTCTTTTTTCTTTAAATATCTTTCTGCTGATCCTGCTATGGTGTCATTCTCTTCTGACAGACATTCTAACCTTTGCTCTCCCAAATGTTTGCTTTCTGAAAAGGATAGCAGGGCAATGGAGAGCACTGGCAAGAAAGTTTACACTGCTTCTACTTTGGCCTTTGGGGCTATTAATTACCAAACCCACATGATGAGGTATGTTCTAGCATTGATTGCTAAGGCTTGTCAGGTTATCTGTGCCCTCTCTGATTCCGATGGTAAATCCTCTGCCTTATCTTTTTAGGTTCTGCTTCTCAAGTGGCTCGCCACTCTACTTAGTGTAGCTATGATGCTGCTGATGTCTCTTCTAGGGCTATGGGCTTTTGGGTCCGTCATGAGGCATTATTATTGGCTTTGTTTCCAGTCTCTTCCTGAGGACATTAGGGCCAAGTTGTTGGATGCTCATTTGGAAAATACTAATCTTTTTGGGACTGCTGTGGCTGACTTGTTTAAGTCTCTTCAAGAGAAAGGAAAAGCCTTGCAAGACCTTAAACATATTTTTGTCTCTCCTATCTACATTCCAAAGGAATTATCCTTCTAGATCTGCATTTTTTTTGCAGGCAACCCTGCCAGACTTCTAAAGGCAGGAAGGGTGCGAGATGGGCCCCCTCTGCTAAGGGTTCTCAAATTTCTGTGGTCCAAAAGAATCTTTTATTAATCATCAGGATTACTTCATGGTATGGAAATCTCTCCCTCCTTTTTCTGGGATTCCTCAACCTCCTCTAGAGCAACTTCCTCATTTCACGGAGGATCTTGGGTCCATGTAGAACCATGGGACCATTCAATTCCCCCCTTTCCAAGTAGGACAGGGTTTTTATTCCAGGATGTTCCTGGTTCCTCAAACCAGGGCACTTGGAGACATTTTGGATCACTCCCGGCTCAACACCTTTGTCAAGATTTCTTCTTTTCAGATGCTTACTCTTCCAACTCTGTTTTCTCTTTTATTACTCCAGGCTTTTCTGGTGTCCTTGGATCTGAAGATGTTTACCTGCATATCCCTATTCAACCATCTCTTCAGGAAGTTTTTACGTTTCTCTGTCTTCCTCTCATTTTCAGTTCACTGCTTTGCCCTTTGGCCTCTCTACTGCTCCAAGGGTATTCACAAAATGCCTACCTCCTGTGATTGCCTTCTGCAGGCTCCAAGACATTCAGATTTTACCTTATCTAGATGACTTGTTGCTTCAGGCACCTTCTCCAAGTAGACTGTTGCAGGATCTACAGTTCACTATCTCTCTTCTTCAAAGTCTGGGGTTTATTATCAACTTCCAAATGTCTATTCTGTTTCCCTCTCAGGATCATGTGTATCTAGATTACAGGATTCAAATGGTGCCAATGTTAGCCTCTCTTCCACCTCCAAAGGTATTGTTGTTGACAGCCTTCTTTCAGTCTCTTCTTCTCCTGACTGCCATGCCAGCCAGGGAGTTTCTTCAGGGCCTATGATTTATGGCTTCTTCTATCCTGATACTTCCTCTTGCATATGCAGAAGTTTGAATGGTACATCAAGTTGGTTTTGCTGCAGCACTGTCACCCTCTGGACTTCAGTGTTCATCTCCTTGCCTCTCTCAAGAAGGAATGCGAGTGGTGGATTTGACAGTTCACGCTCAACCCAGGCTGGCCCTTTCAGGCTCCAGTCCCTTCTCAAGAGCTGTTCACTGATGGCTTGGACATGGCGTGGGGAGCATCTCTTGGTCAGCTGAAAGTTCAGGGTCTTTAGACTCCCCATCAAAAGTCAGACCATATCAACATCAAAGAGATGAGGGCTCTGATTCTGGCCCTTCAGGCTTTTCACCCCATGGTCTCTCTCTGGGTCCCTTGAAGGAGTACACAGACAGCACTACAGTGATGTGGTATGTCAACAGACAGGGGGACATGAAATCTGATCTCATCTGAGGGATGGCACGTCAGGCTTGGGAAATGGCTCTCAGTTGTCAGTTAACTCTTCAGACAGTACACATTCTTTCAGAGCACAATCTTGTGGCAGACTCTCTGAGCAGGTCCAGCACACAGGCTTACAAACTGATGTGTCACAGAGACATGTTTCTGGACATTGACCATCAGTGGAGTATTCCTCAGGTAGATCTTTTTGCCTCCTCTCTGAAGAGGTAGCTTCCTCTCTTCTATTCCAGAGTGTCATGCCATCTGATCTGGAAGATGGACGCCCTATCCTTTCTGTGGATGCGGAGATTTCTTTATGCTTTCCCTAATCATCTTCTACTTCCAATATTCCTGCAAAAGACTCAGATGGACTCCCTGTAAATCATGCTAGTGACTCCCTTTTAGCTGCAACAGCAATGGTTTCCCCTCTTAACACAGGGGCAATCATCACAGGTTACCTCACAGGTTGGATCTCCTCACACAGAAGAAGGGGCCTCTCATCCATCCGCACTTGTCCACTCTGCAACTGATACTGTGGGTAATAGTGTTTTGATCCCTCTCAGGCACCTCTTTTCTGAGGATGCACTCAGAGATTTACAGGAGGAAAGGAAGCTCTCAACCAGAAAATCTTATATGTGAAAGGCAAAGAGATTTTCAGTCTGGTGCCATGCTCGTAACCAGAACCCTTTTTCAGTGGGGGGGGGGTCCCTCTGCTCTTCTCTTATGTGTGCGAGTTGCTCCTGTCTTGTTTGGCCTATTCTTCTGTGAAGACCCATTTGTCAGACATTTCTGCTGGTCTTCCCTTGACTCCTCCTTTGACTTCTTGTTTTGAGGTCAAGCAATTTCTTAAAGGTGTCCTGCATATTAGGCCTCCAAGAAAGCCTATGGGACCTGAATTTTCTTGTAAAAATTGACTAAGGCTCCTTTTGAGTCTGCAGATTCTGCTTTTTTTGCAACTTTTTACCTGGAAGAATGTTTTGTTGCTGGCTGTTATTTCTGCTCAGAGAGTTTCTGAGCTCCAGGGCCTTATGGCCATTCCTTCTTTGTTTTTTTTCATGGGGACAGGTTGTCTCTTCTTACTTATTCTTCTTTCATGCCCAAGGTAGTTAATTTGTTGTCCTTGAATCAGTCAGTAAAATTCCCTTCCTTTTTCTCTTCTCTTAAGTCTGCTGCTGCTGAGAGGGTCCTACATACTTTGAATTTGCACAGACAGGTCAGATACTATTTGGATAAAACAAGGCTATTCATAAGTCTGATCAATTTTTTTTTCTTTCATCCTAGATCTTTGGATTTGGTGTTTCTAAGCAAATCATCTCCTTCTGGATACAAAACCAGTGGCACAGACCCACCGTTTTATTCTCTAGCACCTCGGTATAAAACCTTCAAGGAGTAATAAAATACAACACATAAACAGTACTTTATATATACAATCAAACAATCAATTATTCAATTACAAAATCAAATAATTAAGTAAAACAGTTAAATAAAATACCTCCAATTAACTTCCCCATTTAACCGTGCGGGGAATCATTGTATCATATTTTAAAATGAAGACAGATTCTTAATATAAAAGTTTTTCTTTAAGCAAAATCTCATCTTCGTTTTTTAAATTTATCTGTTCCAAAATATTACCTTGTAACAGTGAAAAATCACTGTTATGCTTATCCTTAAAATGAGCAGCTATAATTTTATCTTCTCTCTGATTTTTAATGTCTCTAATATGTTCCATCAATCTTGTTCTAAATGTCCACTTAGTCTCCCCGATGTAAAACAAATTACATGGACATCTTAAAACATAAATAACCCTTTTACTACTGCATGAAAATAAACCTTTTGGTGTAAACCTAATCTTATTAATATATTTAAAAAACACACTATGTTTGCAAACCAAGCAGTTATTACAACAAACAGTTCCAACAGATGCAGGGACGTTAACTATATTAATATTTGGCAAAACAAAATTGCCATGTACTAACGTCCTTCAGATTTCTCCCCGGGCCTCTTCTGGAAATTGGCTTTGTTCTGAATCGGACTTTCCCAGTTAACAAATGATAAATAAATTAATAAAGTTCTCTCTCACTAATAAGATATCAAGGGTTGCACATCCAACAAATTACATAATCACCCAGAAGAAAATTTCAATAACATTTTATTATTCTGCAAATTTCTTCACTTTTAATGTTGTAAATAGAAACAAAATACATTTGTTCTTTTTTGTTATTCCCATAAATAGTGCGCATTCTTTTCTTATATCGCCCTCTAATTGACTTCTCTCTCACACCTATCTCCAAATTTTTTTGTATGGCTTTATTAATGATATCAAAATTATAGCCCCTATTTTGAAACAACTTGGCAGATTTTTCTATTTATTTTAATTATACTTCTCTATCGCTACAAATTCTGGACAATCGTAAATATTCGCCATATGGCAATGCTAGCAGATGATGGGGAGGATGACAAAGTACAGTTGTGTACACTTACCATAAATGTAGATGTTCGAGTGTCTTCACTGCTGCAGTCATGACTGTAGGGTTCTCCCCTGCCGGCAGGCAGTCCTCGGTCGGCCAGAATCCCAAAGTCTGGGTCCTGCGTCGGCTGTTCAACCATGCTCCCCGACGTCAGAACACCAGGAGTACAAAGCTGACAGCCGACGCCATGTTCTCCAGTTTTTCTTGCCCCAGATGTCAGGAGTCCCAAAATGAGTAAGGTCCCATATCCTTTGCAAATACACCTCAGAAGAATGGTGAAAAAAGGAACCATACAAAAGTAAAAATAAGAGGGGACAGGAGGGAGGGAAACCCAGACTGCAATAGTGAAGACACTCGAACATCTACATTTATGGTAAGTGTACACAACTGTACTATGTTCATCGTGTTTCACTGTTGCAGTCATGACTGTAGGGTAGAATCCCAAAGCAGAATGAAAGGGAGGTGGTCATAAAGTAGAAGGGGTGGCTAAAAGGCCTTGCAAGACTGCAGAAGCAGAGCCTGCCCTAGACTTAGAGTAGAGAGGTAGATTGTAGTGCTTTGAAAAAGTATGCACTGAACTCCCAAGTTGCAGCTTCCAAAATGTCTTTGGTAGGAACTCCCCTGAGGAAGGCAGCTGAAGTGGCAGAAGCTCTGGTGGAATGAGTCCGTATACTCCCTGGGATTTGCTTTCCATGGTTTGAATAACAAAATCTGATTCCATGAACAATCCATTTAGAAATGGTCTGTTTTGAAATGGCTTTACCTTGGGAACTTGAAGCATAAGAAACAAACAATTGCTCTGACTTTCTGATGTCCTTGGTTCTGTCCAGGTAAAAACGTAGTTGTCTGTGTACATCCAAGGAATGTAAGATCCTTTCCCCTTTATTTTGAGGAGTGGGGAAAAACGTTGGCAAGTGGATAGTTTGATTTATAGCCACTTTGGAAACCACCTTAGGCATGAATGTAGGATTAGTCCTTAAAGACACCCTGTCTTGATGAAAAATAATATAAGGTTCCACAGCCATAAGAGCTTGCAACTCTGAAACTCTCCTGGCAGAGGTCAGAGCGAACAGGATGGCTGTTTTCCAAGATAAAAGCTTGATGTCAGAAGAGGCCGCAGGCTCAAAAGGAGGTAAGGTGAGTTTTTCCAAAACATAGTTGAGATCCCAAGCAGGAATGGGAGGAGATCTAGGAGGTCTTAAGTTCTTAGCTCCTCTGAGAAACTGTCTCATGAGCTGGTGGGAAAAGATTGGAGGGTCTGTATTATAATGAGCGGAAATAGCAGAGGCATGTATCTTAATGGAAGAGAAAGAGAGACCCTTATGTAAGAGATCTGTGAGGTAAAGTAAAATCAAAGGAATGTTAGGAAGAAGAGGATCAGAATCCTGAGCCTGCATCCAGGAACAAAATCTTTTCCATTTTCCTGCATAAGATTTTCTAGTGCTAGGACATCTGGCTTCTAAAATGACATCCATAACCTGCTTGGGTAGGAGAGAATGAATCAAAGACCCTGGATTAACCAGGCCGCCAGGCTGAGAGTTCTGACCTGGGAGTGTAGAACCTGACCCTGATGTTGGGACAGAAGGTTCGGAGTCTGTGGTAAAACCCAAGGGGGCTCCAGACATAGGTTTTTCAGAGTAGGGTACCAAAACTGTCGAGGCCAATTTGGGGCCAGCAAGATTATCATCTTGGGCTTGTCCTGTTTGATCTTTAATAATACCCGTGGAAGAACAGGAAGAGGCGGAAAGGCATATCCCGAGAGGTTTCTCCAACTGAATGATAGGGCATCCACTTTCCAAGCTTGTTCGTGGAAAGTCCTGGTGCAGAAATTCTGTAATTGATGATTGAGATGGGATGCAAAGAGGTGTATGTGAGGACATCCCCAGACTGCTGTTATCATCCTGAATATTTCGGTGTCCAGCATCCATTCGTGTGGATCCAAAAGGTTTCTGCTCAGACTGTCTGCCAGGAAGTTTTGCTTCCCTGGCAGAAACTGAGCTTGAAGGTCCAGATTGCAAGCTAGAGCTGTGTTCCATAGATCCATGGCTAGTCTGCAAAGGGGGTAGGAATGAGATCCCCCTTGCTTGTTTATGTACCACATAACTGTGGTGTTGTCTGTCCGTATCAGTAGTTGTCCTGGTTGTAGAAAATTCCTGAAGGCCAATAGAGCTTTCTGAACGGCTAACATTTCCTTTAAATTGATATGCAGGTGCTTCTGATCCTTTGTCCAAAGGCCCTGCAGACAGTTGCCCTGAAAATGGGCTCCCCATGCATAATCTGAGGCGTCTGTGGTTAGGATCTGAGTGGCAGGAGGCAGACAGAAGGGTTTTCCTTTGTTTAGAGTACATGCCTTGGACCACCAAAGGAATTCCTTTTGAAGACAAGGCAGGACGGAGATCAGTATGTCTAAACTGTGGCAATGCTGAGACCATACATTTTTTAGGTACCACTGTATTTTCCTCATATGTAGTCTTGCATATGGTACGAGAAGGATGCAGGAGGCCATGTAACCCAAAGCCTGCAGGAATCTCCTTGCAGATAGCGGAGTTAAAGTTGCCAAGATTTTGAAAGTTGAAGCCAGCTGAAACTGTTTTTCGTATGTCAGAAATGCCATCTGGGTTGTTGTGTTTAAAGAAGCGCCCAGAAAAATTATCTGTTGTGAGGGTGCCAAATTTGTCTTTTTTATGTTTACAGTGAATCCCAGGAACCGAGGTTTTTCTTTCATCATTCATTTTCATTATTTACTAAGGACTCCTTGGCTGGTGCAGTGTTTTCGTTTGAAACTTGAGAAGATTCTGAACAAACTGTAGATGCTGGAGTAAGACCTCCTTGCTGTCTGCCTGAATAAGACAGTCATCCAGATAAGGGTAAATCTGAATTCCCTTGAGTCTGCAATAAGCTATTACTGGAGCCAGGCATTTAGTGAAGACCCTGGGCGCAGCTGACAATCCAAAGGGCAGCGCAGAGAATTGAAAGTGCCTCGATCCGGCCTTGAACCTGAGGTATTTTCTGCGTTCCTGCCTGATGGTAATGCGTAAATATGCCTCCTTTAAATCCAAAGTTACCATCCATGCATTTTTGGTCAGCAATGGAAGTGGCTGCTGTAGAGTAAGCATCTTGAATTGTGGTATATCTAGAAAAGTGTTCAAGACTGACAGATCCAGAATGGGTCTCCATGAATTTTGCTTCCTGGGGACTAGAAAGAGCCTTGAGTAAAAACCTTGTCCCATCTCTGAAAGTGGAACTAGTTCTATGGCTTTCATAGCCAAAAGAGCTTCCACCTGGTTTAAGGCCTCTGTCCATTGATGTTTTGGAAGATCTGGCCATCCGCTTGGCCTTGGTAGGGTATGAAAATGGAATTTGTAACCTCTTGAAACCACATCCAGAACCCACTTGTCTTGGGTTATACGAGTCCAATTTCGATGAAAAAGAGAAAGTTTTCCTCCGAGAGGGGCTTCCAGGCAAGAAGTTCCTGCAGCCCAACAGAGGGAGTCATTGAGTCTGTCTCCTTTGAGTTTGCGACCTGTCCTCTCCTCCCCTAGGGGTGGAAGCAGTCCACTGTCTTGGTCTATAAGAGGTTTGTGTTTGAGGCCTTCCTCGGGAGTGTCTGTATCTACCCCTCTGAGGCCTGTCTGAATTGGGAAAGGACCAATTTTTTGTAGGCCAATTTCTGCTAAATCTGGGTGGCTGTTCTTGTAAGAAATCTTTAACTGTTTGCATGGATTTCGCCTTGTCCTCCATCTTTTTAATCACCTCTTCAGCTTTAGATCCAAACAAAACATTATGCTGAACAGGAGCATCCAATTATTTAGCTTTTACTTGATCTGGCAAATTTTGTTCCTTTAACCATGCATGCCTTCTAATTACTGTGCCAGAGGCAGCAGCCCTACAAGAAGCCTCCAAGGCATCAAATCCACAGTGTAAACCATGCTTCCCAACTTGTTCAGTGGCATGCATTAAGTCATTTAATTCCTTATCATCTGCACAGGCGGAAATGGAAGTAAGCTTTTGTTTTAAAACAGGCAGGAGAAATTGCTGGTATTTCAGCATATGAAACTGACAGTTTAAAGCCCTAATAGATAAAGTAGCAGAAGTGTACACTTTTTTGCCCCATCTTTCTAAAGATCTGGAATCCTTCTCAGTGGGAATGGGGTTTTTAGCAGAAGCGGCCTTAACTCCCTTAGGACCCTGAGAAATGGTTTCAGGGTCAGCAGTAGGGTTCTTGTATAAAAACTGGTGGGAATCAGGAACCCTGTAATATCTGTCAGGCTTAACAGGAGCAGGAGGAAAAGAGTCAGGCGTTAAGTTAGCCTCTGAAAAAGCATCATCCACAATATCCAAAATAGGAGGAATAGCCAGGGGTCTATGTTGGGGAAGAAGAAGAAAATCCCTTAGTCTTTTCTTAGATTCCGAATACTCCTGTCCTTCCCAGTGGGAATGTTCCCTCATTTCATGCAAAGTTTCCCCAAAAGAGAAATCCTCAGGGGGAGAAGCTGAAGGAATGGATTCCTCAGCATCAGAATCCTCATAAGAAGGGAAAGAATATTCCTGGTCAGAAGAAGAAACTGAAGAAACAGAAGCCTGATCAGAGGAGTCATAATAAACTTCCTGCCTTGGCCTTTTATCTGGAGGGGGATGTGAACCCCTAATCATAGTAAGTAAATCCTCCGCCATCTTAAGTAACTGTTTCTGTGACTTGGGAGCCGGATCAGAAGAGGCCTGTGTTGCAGTCTTTGATTTGGAAGGAGTCTTTGCCTTTGTCTTTGGCTTTGCCTTTATCAGAAGCTGAGTAGGCCTAAAAACCCCTTCGGAAGCCGGTACCTGCACAGCGGCTCCGGACCCATCCGAAGGAGCATTGTCCGAAGGTCCTGCAATTGAAATATTCAAAGGCCTAGTTGGCTCCCCGTGGGAGTCCGTTTCGGCCATCGGTTCCGAAATGGCCAACGACAGGGGCTGCAAAAGCACCTCACTGACGACGGCCGAACCTGAAGCTGGCTCTGCTTGTGTGGTATCGTCAGATTTGGACCTCGGAGGCCTGTCTTTGTCCTTGCGTCGTTTGTGAACTCCGGTAGCCGGAACCGTATCCGACGACATTTTGTAATTAAAACGCCTACCGAAGTAATGAAATGCAAAATTGTACATTCGTTTAATTGTACATTGATTGAATCTAGCACAAAACCGACAACTAGCTACATCGTGGTCAGGGCCTAAGCAAGGAATACAGTAAGAATGAAAACCCTTATGAGGTATTTGCTTCCCACATGAAATACAATTATTAACTTTTTCTGACATCGGACTGGAGCAAGAAAAAGTTTCAACGGGTACTTAGCTTTGAGTAGGAGAAGAAAGTCTTCGGACTGAAGTTTGTTCAGAAAAGATTGTCAGGAGTCAGCCGACCGGCACTTGCGAACTGCTATCACCAGACGGCAAGAAAGACTGGAGAACATGGCGTCGGCTGTTAGCTTTGTACTCCTGGCATTCTGACGTCAGGGAGCATGGTTGAACAGCCGATGCTGGACCCAGACTTTGGGATTCTGCCCGACCGAGGACTGCCTGCCGGCAGGGGAGAACCCTACAGTCATGACTGCAACAGTGAAACAGGATGAACATCTGGTAGCGTGCAGATACCGACTCCCATCCAAAAACTTTCTATGTACTCCAGAGCAGATTTTACCACTGTCCATTCCATACATCATCATATCTAAATATGTCACTCTCTTCCCATATTGTAAACCATCAAAGGATAAATTGTATGAATTATATTGTAGATCTAAAACAAACTGGGAGACTTCTGCCATGCCACCTTCACAAATAAAAATCAAATTGTCATTGTAATGATATTTAACATATTTTTTCATAAAATTATATTTATATAGACATTCTAATTCATAATGGCCCATAAATACACTTGCATACATGGGGGCAGTGACCTGTTTTTGCCTATATAAATAATTGTTTATCAAACAAAAATCTACCAAGTCTACAATACAGTTGGTCAATGGGCTGCTCCCCAAAAAGTAGAACAAAGAATGTAGCCCATCTTTATGTCTAATAGATGTGTATAAGCTTTTAACATCTAAGGTCATCCAGTACATATCTTTGTTCCATACTACAGGGAAAAATTTACTTAAAAAAAAAATCAAAGTTATCCTTAATATAAGAGGGAATTTTTAAAACATAAGGGAGAAGTAACCTATGTAACAGAAGCCCAATATTATGTAGAAAATATCTGCATACCGAAATAATCGGACATCCTGGTGGATTGTTTAAATCTTTATGCAATTTAGACAAACAAAAAATGTAGCTTAAACACAACTTTCACTACTACATTTTTTTGTACATCATCTTGTGATAAATAACCCAATCTGACACCTTTCTGTAATAAACTTTGGAACTCTATTATAGCATTTTTATAAATTTTATTCTCACTAACTTCATAAACTTCTTCATTCAGCAAATGGTCTAAACACATTCTATAATACTGATGAACATGCATTACAACAATTTTGTTTCCTTTGTCCGCTGGCTTTATAATCAAATCCTTCCTTTCTTTAAGCTCCTGTAAGGCCATCTCCTGCTGCATATCTAAGGCCATTTCCTTTTGTTATTCTTTTTAATGTCTGCTTCTGTTAGAGCTCATTCCACTGGAGATGTTGCCTCTTCTGGTGCCTTCTTCAAGAGGTTGGACACCAATTCCATTGGTCATTCGTGCATACCTTTACTAAGCATTATAAGTTGGACATGGTTTCTACTGCCAAAAGTACAGTTTTGTACCTACCATAAATGTAGATGTTCGAAGATCCACATTGCTGCAGTCCTTACTTATGGGGTAGTCCGCTGTCCTCGGTCGGCCCGAATACCAAAGTATTAGGCTGACGTCGGTCATGGGCGCACAGCCCTGACATCAGAGCGTCAGGGTATAAAAGCGCATGACCGACGTCATATCCTCAGTCTTTTCTTGCCCCAGATGTCAGAAGGCCCTAAAAGAAAGGCCACAGCCAAAAAACAGAGTACCTTCCCAAAAGATATGCCCAACTACAGCCATCACCCAAACCATATAACCATGCTAAGCTACAGAGGGGAAGGAGGGAGGGAAAATTGGACTGCAGCAATGTGGATCTTCGAACATCTACATTTATGATAGGTACAAAACTGTACTATGTTCTTCATCTCACATTGCTGCAGTCCTTACTTATGGGTAGAATCCCAAAGTAACGGGAAAGGGAGGTTGGAAAAATCATAAAGCATTAGGGGCTGCTAAAATGCCCTGTAAAATTGCAGTGGCAAATCCAGCCCTAGACTTAGAATAAAGAGGAAGGTGGTAATGTTTAGAAAAAGTATGTACTGAACTCCAAGTGGCTGCTTCCAAAATATCCTTTGTAGCTACCCCCCTTAGAAAGGCAGTAGAAGTTGCAGTAGCTCTAGTGGAATGAGGTCTGATCCCAGTCGGAATCTCCTTACCATGATGGGAATAACAAAAGAAATACAAAACCCAATCCATTTAGAAATAGTTTGTTTCAAACAGGTTTACCCTGTGAACCCAAAGCAAAAGAAACAAACAACTGCTGAGACTGTCTGAACTCCTTGGTTCTGCTCAAATAATAACGCAACTGCCTGTGAATATCCAAAGTATGCAAAATCTTCTCCCTTTATTTTGAGGATTTGCATAAAAGTAGGCAAATGAATAGTTTGGTTTAAGGCCACACTAGAAACCACTTTAGGCATAAAGGAAGGATTAGTACGCAAAGATACCCTATCCTTATGAAAAATCAAGAAAGGCTCCACTGCCATAAGGGCCTGTAATTCAGAAACCCTTCTTGCAGAAGTAATGGCCAACAAAAAAGCAGTTTTCCATGACAAATACTTTAACTCGGCCGTAGCTGCAGGCTCAAAAGGTTGTAGAGTAAGCTTTTCCAACACAAAATTGAGATCCCAAGCAGGAGTAGGAGCTCTACGTGGGGTCTTATGTTCTTTGCCCCTCTGAGAAACTGCTTAAACAAAGGATGAGAGAATAAAGGAGGGTCACCGTCATAATTAGCCGAAATGGCTGCAGCATGAACCTTTATGGAGGAGAAGGACAAACCTTTATGTAATAACTCAGTAAGATATTGTAAGGAAGCACTCAAATTAGGCTTGGAAACATCAAAGTCCTTCCCTTTGCTCCAAATAAAAATCTCCTCCATTTATCAGCATAAACTTTCCTTGTACTAGGCCTCCTGGCCTCCAAAATAACATTCAAAACTTGTTGTGGAAGCTGAGAACCTCCAGAATCTAAAACAGAATATGCCAGGCTGTTAGATGCAGAGACTGAATTCTGACATTGAGAAAGTGATTGCCTTCCTGAGACAAAAGGTGTGGAATCAAAGGCAGAGGCCATGGAGGCTCTCGGACCAAACTCCTCAGTAGTGGGTACCAGTGTTGTCGAGGCCAATCCGGTGCTATCAGGATCATGGATGGCTTGTCTTGTCTGGCCTTCAAGAGAACCTTGGGCAGAAGAGGTAGAGGTGGAAAGGCATATACATGAAGATTGTTCCAACTGAACGACAGAGCGTCCACCTTCCAAGCTGTGGGATGAAACCTTTTTGTGCAAAACTTTGGCAACTGGTAATTTAGTGGGGAAGCGAACAGATCTATGTCTGGAGTTCCCCATGACACTGTCAACTTTTGAAATACCTGAGGATCCAATTTCCACTCGTGAGGATCCACTATTTGTCTGCTCAATACATCTGCTAAGGAGTTCTGTGCTCCTGGTAGAAATTTTGCCTGAAGATTGAGGTCGTAACTGAGAGCTGTTTCCCACAAAATCATCGCTTGTCTGCAAAGAGGGTACGAATGAGTTCCCCCTTGCTTGTTGATGTACCACATGACAGTTGTGTTGTCTGTTAGAATCAACACCTGCCCTGGGTGAAGTAAATCCTTGAAAGCCATTAATGCAAATTGTACTGCTAACATCTCCTTCAAGTTGATATGCAAATGTTGAAGTCTGGCAGGCCACGTGTCTTGCACCCATTTCCCATTGAGGTGTGCTCCCCAAGCCTTGTCCGAGGCATCAGTCGTTAGAATCTGACTTGCCTCTGGTCGGGTCACAGAGAGTCCCTTGTTTAGGTGACATTCCTGAGCCCACCACAAAAATTCCTTCTGAATGCAAGGTATTATTTGAATGACAGTGTCTAGATCCTGGCAGTGTTGTGTCCATAGATTTTTGAGATACCATTGAAGCTTCCTCATATGCAATTTGGCATTGGGAAGCACCAGAATACAAGATGCCATGAACCCCAAGGCTTGAAGGACTGTCCTTGCAGTCAGCCAGGACTGTAGAGACATTTGATGGAAATAAAGTGAAAGACTTTTCTGTTTGTCCGGGGTCAAAAAGGCCATCTGGGAAGCTGTATTCAGTCTCACACCCAGAAAGCACATGTCTTGAGAGGGTACTAGACTGGACTTTGTTTCGTTCACAGAATACCCTAGGCATCTTAACACTACCATCACATACCGTAGATGCTGAAGAAGCTTGTCCTTGTCTTGTGCAATAATCAGGCAATCGTCCAAATAAGGATAAATTTGTATTCCTTCCATCCTGAAAAAGGCTATCACTGGAGCCAGAACCTTTGTGAACACCCTGGGCGCAGTAGATAAGCCAAAGGGCAATGCAGAGAACTGATAATGTAAATTTCCAGCTCGAAAATGCAGGTACTTCCTGCAACTGGGCCTGATAGGAACATGAAGATAAGCCTTCTTTAGATCCAGAGTTACCATCCAGTGATCTTTTCCCAGCAGAGGCAAAAGCTGTTGTAATGTCAACATTTTGAACTTTGGAATGTCCAAATAAGTGTTGAGGAGAGATAAATCCAAAATTGGTCTCCACGTGTTCCCTTTCTTTGGTACTAGAAACAGGCGGGAATAAAACCCTAGACCCACTTCTGAAGGAGGTACTGGCTGTATGGCTCCCATGTGAAGAAGTAATGAAATCTGTTTGTGAGCCTCCATCCTTTGCCGAGGAGGAATGTCTGGCATACCTTTGAAAGGAGGCAATGTATGGAAATAAAACTTGTACCCTTTGTTTATAATGTCCAATACCCATTTGTCTTGGGTGACTAAAAACCAATTTTGCTTGAAGAGAGCTAGCTTTCCTCCCAAAGGAGCTGCCAGGCAAGAAGAATCTGGCAGCTGAAAATGCAGGTCATTGGGCCTGTTTACGAAAGGACTGGCCCCTACCCTCACCAGCAGATTGAGCAGGCGAACTCCAGGTTCTAGGCCTAAAGGTACTCTGAGCTCTGCCCCTACCACGCCTAGATCTACCCCTAGACTGGGAATCAGAAGAAGGGTACGTCCACCCCTTAGCAGGCCAATTTCTACTAAACTTAGGAGGTTGAACCTGCAAAAAATCTTTAACAGTCTGCATAGACTTAGCCTTGTCCTCCATTTTCTTCAAAACAGACTCCACAGGAGGACCAAACAACACTTCGGACTGTAAAGGGCATCCAGAATTCTAGACTTAACATGTTCAGATAAATTCTGATCCTTAAGCCAGGCATGCCTACGAAGAACTGAACCAGTGGCAGCCACTCTAGAAGAAGCCTGCAAAGCATCAAAGCCACACTGCAAAGAATGTTTCCCACCTGTTCAGAAACATGCACCAAATCTTGCAATTCTTTACACTCTATGCCCTCCGCCAAAGCATCCACTTTAGATTTTAGCTGAGAAAGGAGGAAATTCTGATATTTCAACATATGAAACTGGCAATTTAAAGCCCTCATTGCCAAAGTAGAAGAGGTGTACACCTTCTTACCCCATCTGTCCAAAGCTCTAGCTTCCTTATCTAGAGGAACCGGATTCTTTACAACAGAAGCCCTAACACCCTTAGGCCCCTGACTAACAGTTTCTGGGTCCGCCCTAGGACTCTTATATAGGTATTTATGAGCCTCAGGTACCCTATAATACCTGTCCGGTTTAACTGGTGCAGGAGGCATAGAATCTGGATTAAATGAGGCCTCCCAGAGCATCCTGAACAACATCCAAAACAGGAGGAATAGCCAAGGGTCTGTGCTGTGGTAAAAACAAGAACTCTCTAAGCCTCTTCCTGGAATCTGAGTAATCCTGTCCTTCCCACTTAAAATGTTCCCTCATAGAGTGTAAGGTTTCTGAAAATGAAAAATCCTCTGGAGGGGAAGCAGAAGGAGTAGAGTCCTCTGCATCGGAATCCGAATAAGGAGGAAAATCTTGAATATCCTCAGCAGAAGACTCAGAATCATCTGAGGCCTGCTCCAAAATTTCCAACTCTGGCTCGACCCTGGGCCTCTTATCAGGAGGGGGCATGGAACCTCTAATTAAAGAAATCAAATCTTCTGCGATTTTAAGCATATGCTTCTTAGGTACAGACCCAGAAGAACCAGAACTAACTCCAGAAGAAGGCAAAACAGTCCTGCCCTTAGAAGGAGCCCTAGAAACAGTAACAGAAGGCCTAACGCCCTTAGGCAAAGAAGGGAGAATAGTAACCTGAGAGGCCCCTTCAGCCTGACCTGACTCCTGTGATGCCACATCCTGTAAAATCAAGGTTTCCCCCTGAGACTCAACAGAAACTTCAGCCGGATCCACCTGTTCCACTGCAGTCTCTAAAGGACCGGCGTCCGAAATGGACGAATCATCCTGTCTAGGCTTTACAGATTTGTCTTTACGCTTCTTGGAAGCGGGCCGGAGGATCCGACGGCATATTATAATTACACCGCTTGCCAAAAACTAACCTAGCGCCAATCTAGTCTTCTTAATAGTGCTTATTAAACCTAGCACAAAACCGACACCCAACTACGCCGTGCTCTGGTCCCAAGCAAGGGATACAAAGCGAGTGGTAATCCCTATGCGTATCTGCTTCCCACAAGAAATACAATTATTCACTTTTTCTGACATCCGGTAAACAACTGAGGCAAGAAAAAACAAAAATGCTCCCCAACGGGGTACTTAGCCCAACTTGGTATGTCTGAAACTCCGAAAACGAAAAATTTCAGAAAGCCGAACGGCACTTGCAACGCTGCTTCTGCATCGGACCATGCGGCAAAAAAGACTGGGGATATGACGTCGGTCATGCGCTTTTATACCCTGACGCTCTGATGCCAGGGCTGTGCGCCCATGACCGACGTCAGCCTAATACTTTGGTATTCGGGCCGACCGAGGACAGCGGACTACCCCATAAGTAAGGACTGCAGCAATGTGAGATGAAGAACATCAGGCTTTGCTGAAACCATTTTGTGTGGGGTTGTTGAGGACTCATCTCAGCCTTCCATCTCCTATTCTGTTTCTTGATTTTTTTTACTCTTCCTTATGTACCGAATACTGCAACAGTAACATGGAAGGACAATGTACAGTTGTGTAAAATCTTACCATAACAGTAGATGTCCTTTTCTTCACTGTTGCAATATTCACTCCCTCCAACCCCTCTTGTTTATTCTGCATTTTTTTACTTCTGGATGAGCATGGACTCCTTTGTCCTAGGACTACTGTTCTCTTCTGGAGCAATTCAGTTCTGGGTATTTGTGTCCATATGTCCCTTTTATGCCTTACGTTTTGTGTGGGGAGCATAAATGTGATGTATGGTGCAAACAAGATCCTTTTCAAGCTTATCTATACTGGCCAACTGATGGTCTGCTTGGGAAGGGGCATCCCTTATGTACCGAATACTGCAACAGTGAAGAGAAGGACATCTACTGTTATAGTAAGATTTTTAGACAACTGTATTTTCTACCTACAACTCCCAGCTTAGCATTTTCATGAGCTTTGACCTATGTCAGAGCCACAAGAAACCCGCCAAATAAGCTCCCTCCCCTCCAGTGAAATTACGCATCGAAACATTACTAAACTCAGGTCAGCTGGGCTGCAGTCAGGGCTTCATCCCTCTACTTCAACAATGTAAGTTAAATCTTCAGCTAACAACCATACTTATTAATGGTGTTACGAAAGGCAAAGGCAGGCAAAGGTCAATAATCAGAAGCCACCATCCATAACTAAACTGAAACTGCATTAATCCTATGGGTTGTTCCTGCATGTCACCAGTCCCACTGCTGCCTCCACAGCCTCGGTGCTTTTTGGGAATGTGCTGTCTTCAAAAAAAGAAAAGGCCCAGCTGAACTCTTGCACTTATGGAATTATCCTGCTGGCTTTCACTGCAAGACCCCCCTCCCCCACTAAGTTAGGAAAGCTGGACATTAGCCACTCAGTTTTACTTCTTCCAGATAGTTTCTCAGGTTCCATGTCACCTACAACAGCCCTGAGTGTCTGCTTTGCAGTGTTGTCTACAGTGTCATAACAAACCTGTATTTCCATTTTATTAAGCCTCAATACATCTTTCTTTTGCTCTTCTCTGCCCATTTACATTATCTAAAAAGGTAATATCACTCTTCTTAACAGAACTTGCTGGACTTTCCTCAGATTGGGCTTTTCATATCTTTCCCATTTTTGTCTATTTTAGTTATTACTGCTGTCTACTTTCCACACTTCCTTATATTTCCTAAGTGGTACAATTTTCAAAATTTTTGAGTTTACCTTGTCTGACAACTACAGTATTTTCTGCTTGCCTATGGTAAAGGAAAGCTCTATTAAGGTGGGTAGAACAGGTGGTCTAGACCCCAGGAGGATGCAGAAGCATGCACGATCTGACACAGATAGGCAGCCTCCAGGAGACCAGAGGGTCAGATGGGACCATAGGCTCTTGCCCATCTGTGATGAAAGACATGTTCCCTCGATGTTCCAGGGGCATGGCTCTCTCCACTCCATGAAGAGTTCTGGAGAGAACCAAAGCAGTATTCCACATATGGCCAGAGAGACACAGGCTTGTGTAGGAGAGGTCTTGGGGCAGCCTTTCCCTTGGAAGTCCCAGGTGGTACATCAGAGCAAGTCACCCCTATGGAAGCCTCAAGGGAATGGATCTGCATGCCTGCAGCCAGGGGGAGTTCCACAAGGGTGGATTGAATCAGAGGGACAGTCCCCAAGAGAGCCAAGGGGCATCTATAGTTCCTTCTTTTTAATTTGCACATTAACTTCACAGAAAGACATGCTGTTTCTGTGACATCAGATTTTAAGCACCAACAATTTTCTTCCACACTACCTACACACCAGCATGCTAAAGACTTCCTGGTGCACAGCCCCATCCGGTCAGTTCCCTCTCCTGAAGCAACAAACACTGAATTCTGACTGGCTCAACTCCATTCAAGTTGTCACAGCACTGATATAGTTTTACTAAATGGCTGACCACTTCCAGATCCAAGAGTCTCCACTCCATGCAAGACACCATTTTCTTACATACATTTTACAATCAGCTTTCTGAAATGCATTTCCAAAGGTATGAAAAAGCCTTCTGATATTAAAATTAACTCATGCATATTAAATACACAGGACTAAAGCAGTTTGGGCATTACTGCCTTACAGTATTTGCTTCTCCAGTTCATTTCTTAGCTGTGTGGAGTCTGCACTTCCTCCCTGTGTCTGCAAGTATTTTTGAAGCTGCTCTGCTTTTCTCCAAAATCCAAAAGACATTTAGTAGATGAATTTGCTTTTCTCTACACTACCTGCAGATGTGTGTCTGTGTAGTGTCTGCGTGTGTCCCCTGTGATGTGTTAGCACCCCATTCAACATAAGCTTCTGTTCTAGGCACATAATGACTGCCAGGATATGCTCATACTACCCTACAACCCTGCACTGTAGTAAGCAGGCAAATGGAGAAAAATATTAAAGTTTATCCATCGACAGCACCCTTCCTTGCTCTATCATCTATATCAGTGCTGTGACAACTTGAATGGAGTTGAGCCAGTCAGAATTCTGTCTTTTCCTTTAATCTACAGCAACACAGGGTCAGATTATGCATACAGCTTCTGTGCAAAGTGAACTATGCTTCCAGTGTGATCCACAGTTCGGCATGTCCAATTAGTTTGTTTCTCTTACTACAGACAAAATTTAACAGGCTGTTTAGTGCCTTTGTGGACAAGATGGAGGATAGTAAAAATACGTCCTCCCATCCTCCCACCTAATTTAAACAGATGCACAGCTGTCTTCATGAATGACCTTTCTAAGACAAAGTTAGTAACTCTCACATACACAACTGGTTAACCTATGCATTCCTCAAGGATTTACCATGGGTACTTTTCTTTATTTTTGTTAATACTTTCAAGATCACATTTTCTGTAATCACTGTCTTGTTGTACGTAATGATATGGGTGCATGCCTTTCTGACTCCTCACCTATTAACATTAAATCTGCATATGGAGCCTACCTCAAGGCTAATTGCTCATGGTTTCTCTCCTAATCACAGTCAATGACTGTAATACATGACCAAAGCCATGATTTCTGGAACAGTCACATTTTTTCTCATGTTCCTTAGACTTGGTCAGTAATCTCATCATTCCCTCAACAAAGTGCAATAATGAAAACATTTAGGTTTCTTGCTTGATGAACAGTTCAACCTTTCCTCCTACTTCAAATCAGTGTCAGCTAAACTTAAGGGTCTCTTGGCCACCTGCCATAAAATTTCTCACCTGTGAAACACAAGACCACCCAAAGTAAAATGCACCACTGCAGAAGCTGTGCATATTTTAGGCTTAAACTACAGGTATTCAATTGCGTCTGCAGGGTCCTTTACCAACTGTAATAGTTAGAATGGTTGTAAATACTCAAAGATTAAGAATCAATAATACCCCAATATACTAAAATCCACCTAGGAGGAGACATTCACCCTAATTCTGACCCCAACTATCACAACCAACAACATCGAAACCCAGTAATTTAACTTTTGCAGCCATAATTATTAAAAGAAAAAAAAAACAAATACTACTACTGAACTACATGCCTGGATTATGGAGCACAAGCCTGGCATTCTGCTATAACTGAAACTTGGCTTAAAACCAACATAAATTACTCTGAAGTTACACTCCCAAAATAACATTCGTAATAACCATATAAAGTATAAAGGTGGTGGTACTGCTTTAACATTTCCCAACTACTATGTCACATTTCAGCCTAAAAGAAACAGATACCAAAATTCAGTTCAGCAGAATTTCTTATTATTTTCCTATAAATTAACAAATATACATAAAAAAAGAAGTTATGTACTCACCATAACATTCCATCTGAGTAGTTAAACGTAATTTTTCTGCAGCCTGTGTGTATTCAGATCCATATCGCATCCGAGCCGGCAACTTTTCAAGCATCTGTTCTGAGCTCTGAGCTCCGAGCTCCTCCCCCTTACCCATCACCATCTCCTATCTTCCTTCAGATCGAGCTTGCCACTACTCAATCAATCAGCAACTCAATTTTATCACAAACCTTGAACAGGTTCGGGGGAAAGAGGGCGGGACGGTTGCAGAAAAATGAAGTATAACTACTCAGATGGAACGTTATGGTGAGTACATAACTTCTTTATTTGAAGTAGTTAACTTCATTTTATCTGCAACCTGTGGGACAGAGTCCCCAGCTACTAAAACTCCTGGGAGGCCCTCATGGAAGGATATTCCTGAGCACTGCAGAGACAAAGGATGCTCTCCCCTCTGGAGATGAAATACAACTTATAATGAGAAATGAAGGAATGTGACCTTGCCCAAGTTGCTGCCGCACAAATATCATCCAGTGAAACCCTAGACCAAAAAGCAGCAGAAGTCGCCACAGATCTGGTAGAATAAGCTTTATCAGGACCAGGTGAGGACAGACCTTTGTCTTTATAAAGTTGCAAAATACATTGTGTAATCCATCTAGCTAAGGAAACCTTGGAGATGGCTTTGCCCAGAAAGGGTTTAGAGAAGGACACGGATAACTGGTTAGACTTACGAAAGGGCTTTGTTCTCTGTAAATAAAAACAAAGCTGTCTATGAACATCTAGCAAATGCAGCTTATATTCACCCTTGTTCTGAAAATTTGGAAAGAAAACAGGCAGGTTAATAGTCTGGTTAATGTTTGATTCAGAAGCTACTTTTGGTAAGAAGGAAAGGTTCTTGCGGAGCAAGACCCTGTCCTTATGGAGGATTAAGTAAGGGGGCACACCAGACAAAGTTTGAATCTCAGAAACCCTCCTAGCCGACGTAATTGGCCACTAGGAAGGCTGTCTTCCAGGATAAGAACTTCAAATCTACTGATGCTGCAGTTTCAAAGGGAAGAGCAACTAACGCCTGCAGAACCAAGGTAAGGTCCCAAGGAGAAACAGAATTCTTAATCGGGGGGCATAAAAGAAAGGTGCCTTTAAGAAAAGCCTTACACAGTCTCGAAGAGGCCAGAGCATTCATGTTTTCACCAACATGGAAATTCGAGATAGCTGCCGGTTGCACTTTCACCGTGGAGGAACTAGCCCCATGTTGGAAAATATTGGCTAAAAAATCCAATACTGCAGGAACAGGGGTTGTAAAGGGAACTAGGTTCCTCTGAGAAGCCCAAATAGAGAATTGTTTCCATTTGCTGTGGGAAATCTTCCTAGTGGAGGCCTTAATGGACACCACCAGAATAGTTTTTATTGAAGATGAAAGACCGAGAGTCCTGGCAATCAAGGGAACTGGAGCAACCAAGCCGTCAGCTTGAGGCTGTACAGGTTGGGTGGACAAGTGCCTGAGGGATGAGAGATGAGATCTGGGCAAGAATCCAGAATCTAAGGATGAGCTAGAACATGAGACCAGAGGAAGGGGAACCACACCTGAAAAGGCCAGAATGGGGCAATGAGGATCACTATACACCCGCGTTGGCAAGCTTTCTAAAGAAACTTCGGAATGAGAGGTAACAGGGGATACGCATACAGTAACCCGGGAGGCCAAACATGGACTAGAGCATCTCTGAAGGGATCCCCTGATGAGAACTTGCTGTACTTCGCATTGGAAGGAGATGCGAAGAGATCGCAACTAGGCTGACCCCACACAAGGAAGATCTCCTCCGCTATCGATTGTTTCAGAGACCACTCGTATGACATTAGAACAGCCCGACTCAATCTGTCCGCTAAAATGTTGGAGCGTCCCGGGATGTGCATTGCAATCAGAAATTGACTGGTAGATATCACCCACTTCCACACTCTCATGGCCTCGTGACAGAGAGGGTAAGATCTGGTTCTCCCCTGTTTGTTGATGTACCAGACAACCGACATGTTGTCTGACTGAACTGCAATTGTCCCTGGGGGAAGAACAGTGTGAAAGGCTTGCAATGCTAAAAGCACTGCTCTCATCTCCACACACTGATATGCAATCTGGTCTCGGTCTGGGACCATGTGCCTTGGACCGTCCTCCCCAAATAATGCCCCCCCACACCTGAGCTGGGAGGCATCCATGGTCACTGTGGCTTGGGCTGTGGGTGAAACGAATGGCCGTCCTGCTAAGATCTCCAGTGATTGGAGCCACCAGAGAAGCGATGCCCTGCAGGCTTTGCTGATTTGAATTCGATAGTCCATGGGAAGAGCTAGCCAAGATCACTGTACTGCCAGAGTCCACTGATGAACACGCATGTGAAGACACGCAAAGGGAAGGATCGAGATTGCTGCGACCATAGAGCCTAGGGCTCGGAGAACGTCGCCCGCCTTTGGTAGCCTGGGGCTAAAGATCACTGATATATGGGCCCATAGGCTCTGGACCCTGTCTAAAGTTAGGAAGACTTTCAATTGGAGGGTGTCCAGCTGTGCCCTGATAAAGTCCAAGATCTTCACCGGGTCCAAGAGGGACTTGGAAACATTGATAGTAATCCCTAGCTGGATTGCAAGATGAAGGAAGGAGTCTCTGGCTATGCAGAGAAGATGCTTGGTGGAAGAAGCAAGGAGCCAATATCCCATGAAGCCTCAGGTGAGCTGCTATGACTGCCATTACCTTGGTAAATACCCTGGGGGCTGTGGTGAGACCGAAGGGTAGGGCTCTGAACTGGAAATGACTTGTCTCCCAGATGGAAGTGAAGAAATCTCCTGGAGCTTCTGCAAATCTTGATGTGGTAGTAAGTGTCCTGGAGGTCTATCTAGCACATCCAGTCGCATTCTCAATGATAAGGTAGAATGGACTGTAGGGTGACCATCTGGAATTTCTGCTTGGCTAAAGCCAGGTTCAGGGCTGACAGGTCCAAAATGGGCCTGAGGTCCCTCGTCTTTTTTGTACTAACAAGAATCTGGAGTAAATGCCTGATCTGGACTGATCTGGGGGGACCGGTTCGATGGCTTGTTTGCGAAGCAGCTTGAAAATCTCTAGCACTGCCGCCTTGCTTTGTGTGGGTGGGACCTCTGGGAGGCGCTTTGGTTGGACGGGAGGGGAAACGAATGGGATGGTGTAGCCTCTGGATATTATCTGAAGCACCCAACGGTCCGCAGTTATGGACTCCCAAGCCGTTGGGTGCAATGATAATATTCCCCTTCTGTCTCCAGAGTAGGACATTTGGGCAACCCCTCAGGGCTGCTTCGAGGGCCTGACCAAGAAGGTCTCCCTAGACCCAAAGTTCCTCGGCCCCCCTCTGCCTCTAAGGCAGCATCTGTCTTGTCCCCCTCTGCCTCTAGGGGATGAGTTGTCCTGAGAGTCCCGGGAAAAAAAGAAGTTATGTACTCACCATAACATTCCATCTGAGTAGGTAACTTCATTTGTCTGCATCCTGTGGGTATCGGATCCGAGTCGGCAGCTTTCCAGGCTAATAGATCCGAGCTCCAAGCTCCTCCCCCTACCCATAACGCCCTGCCATCTCCCTCTAACCCTCAGATGGAGTTTGCCAAAGGACAATAAGGAATTCCATAACCTAGGAGTGGTTCCAATCTGTTTCAATGACGTCCATGAAAGGAAGCCATATCCTGACTCTTAGATAACGAACTAAGGGTGCAGGGGATGGAGGGCGGGTCGGTTGCAGACAGATGAAGTTACCTACTCAGATGGAACGTTATGATGAGTACATAACTTCTTTATCTGAAGTAGTTAACTTCATTTGCTCTGCAACCTGTGGGACAGAGTCCCCAGCTACCAACAACTTGGGAGGCCCTTATGGGAAGGATATTCCGGAGCACTGCTGAGTCAAACGATGCACGTCCTCTGGAGATCAAATCCAATTTGTAGTGTGTAATAAAGGTATGGGAGGAAGCCCAAGTAGCTGCCGAGCAAATGTCATCCAAGGAAACCTTTGGCCAGAAGGCAGGAGAAGAGGCCATGGATCGGGTAGAATAGGCTCATACTCTCTGCGGCTCAGGACGACCAGAGCTTTTGTAAGCTAGGAGAATGCACTGTGAAATCCATCCAGCTAAGGTTACTTTAGTAACTGGCTTGCCCAGACAAGATTTTGCAAAGGAAACGAAAACTTGGTCAGATTTTCGAAGATCTGCTGTTCTATTTAAGTAAAAACGTAACTGTCTGTAAACATCCAGACAATGAAGTCTGTATTCTCCCTTATTCTGAAAATTTGGAAAGAAAACAGGCAGATTAATGGTTTGGTTGATGTTGACTTCCAAAACCACCTTGGGAAGAAAAGAGGGATTAGTCCTGAGGGAGACCCTGTCTTTCTGAAAAATAATATAGGGAGGTTTACTGCAAAGAGCATGAAGCTCCGATATTCTTCTCGCAGACGTAATGGCAATCAGAAAAGCCGTTTTCCATGACACATATCTCAAATCGAATGAAGCCGCGGGCTCAAAGGGCGGCCCAGTCAGAGCTTGAAGAACTAGGGTAAGATCCCATGGGGGGACTGGATCTTTAACGGGAGGTCTTAAAAAAAAAGTTCCTTTCAAGAAAGCCTTGCATATTTTGGAGGATGCTAGCGGCCCTGAGCTGTTACCAACATGGTAGTGGGAGATAGCTGCCAACTGAACTTTAAAAGTAGAAGCACTGGCTCCTTGATCGAAGGTATTTGAAAGAAAGTCTAGGACTGCTGGAATCAGAGCCGTAAAGGGATCTAAGTTCCTGTGCTCTGCCCAGATCGAGAAACATTTCCATTTGCTGTTGTAGATCTTCCTGGTGGATGGTTTATGGGCAGCCATCAGGATGGCCTTAACCGAAGATGATATACCGGGAGTCCTAGCCATCAAGGGAACTGGATCAACCAAGCTGACAGCGTCAGGTAGCCCAGATTGGGGGTCTTCAATCCTAAAGGCTGAGAGATTAGATCCGGTTTGGGATCCAAAATCGAAGGAGGATGTACTTGATGAGACCGCAGGTAAGGGAACCAAGTTTGGCGAGGCCAGAATGGGGCTATGAGGATAATTCTGCTCCCCAACCGACGAGCTTTCTGCAAGAATTTTGTCATCAGGGGAAGAGGAGGATAAGCATACAGAAGACCGGATGGCCAAGCATGAACTAGAGCGTCTCTGGGGGTTTCCCCTGGTGGGGGAATCAGAGCGAAGAATTTGCTGCACTTTGTGTTCGAAGGCAAGGTGAAGAGATCGCAGCAAGGTTGACCCCATTGGAGAAAGATTTGTTTCGCTACAGCAGGGTTCAGAGACCACTCGTAAGGTGAGAGGATCGTCCGACTCAACCTGTCCGCTAAGATGTTTGACCGACCCGGTATGTGCATTGCTATGAGAAAGCGGTTGGTGGATATCGCCCATTCCCATACTCTCATTGCCACCCTGCAAAGTGGATAGGATCTGGTTTCCCCCTGTTTGTTTATGTACCAGACTACTGCCATGTTGTCTGTTTGAAGTGCAATAGTTCCTGGAGGGAGAAGGGGATGGAGAGCTTGCAACGCTAGAAGCACCACCCTCATCTCCAGGACGTTGATATGCAGTGAGGTCTCTGTGAAAGTCCACGTGCCTTGGACGGATCTGCCCATGCAATGCCCCCCCCCCCACCCGAGGAGAGAAGCGTCCGTGGGCACTGTGACTTGGGGAGGGGGTATAACAAAGGGGCGACCTTCTCGAAGGTCTCTGGAGTGGAGCCACCAAAGAAGCAATTCCCTGCAAATCCTGGTGAGAGGAATAGGTGTGGTCAGGGGTTGACAGAGGATGGACCATTGCACTTGTAACGTCCACTGAAGGATCCTCATCTTGAGGCGAGTGAAGGGGAATAGATTGATGGCCGCTGCCATAGATCCCAGGGCCCTCAGGACTAGTTCCGCTGGTGGGGCTGATGATCGTAAGAGATCTAGAATGTGAAGGCTCAGATTGCAAAGCCTGTCCGTAGTCAGAAAGACTCTGGATTGAGTAGTGTCTATCCTGGCCCCTATGAATTCCAAAATCTGAGTGGGTTGAAGGGAGGATTTCTGGAGGTTTATCGTAATCCCTAGGTGGCGGGCTAGGAGTAAGAAGTAGTCCCTGCCTGAGCAGAGTTGATGCCTGGTGGGGGCTGTTAGGAGCCAGTCGTCCAGGTACGGAAAGACCTGTAGTCCCTGAAGCCTAAGGTGGGCCCCTACATCTGCCATGACCTTGGTGAACACCCTGGGGGCTGTGGTGAGACTGAAGGGTAGGACCCTGAACTGATAATGGCCGGCTTCCAGCCGAAAACGGAGAAACCTCCTGGATGGTCTGTCCATCAAAATGTGGTAGTACTCATCCTTGAGGTCTACTGAGCACATCCAGTCGTTCTCCTGCAGAAGTGGGAGAATGTATTGAATAGTGACCATCCGGAATTTTTCCTTGGCAGTTGACAGGTTCAGTGTTGACAGGTCGAGGATGGGTCATAAGTCCCCCGTCTTTTTTGACACCAGAAAGAACCTGGAGTAATAGCCTGATCCGGATTGTTCGGGGGGGGGGGGGACGGGGACGCGCTGGATGGCTCTTTTTCTTAGCAGCCCTAAGATTTCTGATGCTGCTGCCTCCCTCTGATCGGGTGGGACATTGGGGAGTTTTGTTGCTCGGGAAGGGTGAGATAGGAAGGGGATTGAATATCCTCTGGATATGATTCAGAGCACCCAGCGGTCTGTTGTGATGGACTCCCATTTCGCTAGGTGTTCTGAGAAGCGCCCCCCGACTGCCTCCAGAGAGGAGCAGTCGGGCAACCCCTCAGGGCTGTTGCGCGGGTCGATCTGAAAAAGGTTCTCTCGACCCAAAATTTTTTGGGCCCCCTCTGCCCCTGGGCCTGCGTCTACCCTGTCCTCCTCTGCCTCTTAAGGACGAGGTATCCGGAGCGAAACGGGATTGTTGAGCTTTCCGGAACCACATCTTTTTTTTGTCCTCTTTGGTTCCTGGAGTAGGACCTCTGAGGAGCCGAGAAGCGGATCCCAACAGCAGACAACGTCTTCCTGTCTTTCTCGCTCTGGAGAAGCGTATTGCAGACGGTTTTGTCAGAGTGTGGAACCGTCGAAGGGGGCATTCGTGAAGGACGCCTTGAAGCGTTCTGCAAAGTCACAGAGACGGAGCCAGGCCTGTCTATGTAAAATGACGCCTGGTCTGCTAGCTCTAGTTGCTCCCTCCGTAGCATGGGAAAGGAGCCGCATAGATGTGTTGGTGACTGACTTGAGAGTGGCCATTCAAGCCGAGAAGGTTTGCTTGTCCTCGGCCGACATGGACTCTGGGGGTGACGCAGCATACTCTTTAATCAGGTCTCGCTGCAGCCTAATCACATGTGCCATATAATTCAGTGACCTTACAGAGAAGGTCGCTGAAGAAAACATCTGCTTTCCCAAACGGTCCATCATCCGAGACTCCTTGTCTGGAGGATGCACCGAGGAACTCTCCTGTGCTAATTCCTTTTTAGTGGCAGCCGCCACCACCATGGCATCCACTGAAGCACTCTTGCTCCAAACTGTCCTGTCCGTGGGAGGGCTGATGATCCTGTCCGGTCTCTTAGGAATTGGTTCAACAGTGTCCGGTTCCTTCCATGCCCTGGTAGTAATGAGGTCTACCAGGGGATCGGCGGGAGAGGACACCCAAGAGGTAGATGGGCCTGCGTCAAAAGCCTCCAGAAACACAGACTCATCCGAGGAAGGTTTTTGGGAAGACCACCCCCCTCTAATGCGTAACATTTCCATGATGTCTCCGAAGGAGACGTCTTCGAGGGGGGGGGGTGACCTTGGGAAACCTTCCCCTTCCCTCAAGTCTGTGTCCTCTGTGAGGGACTCGGGTGAGTCCAAGTGCCTCCTCTTGCACTTCCATTTGTGAGGGACCTCCTCGGGGGGGCTGTCCGAAGAGCCCTTACCAACAATGTCCTGTTCCCCTTCGGGAACAATCTGGGACGTAGGCGCAGGCTGTCCCTGGGGCCGGATGATGGAGGACAGGCCCGTATGAGTGGGAATAGCGGGTGGATCCGAAGCAAGAGCCTGGGGCCTCGAATCCTTCAAGAGGACCCTCTCCACGACGTCGAATGCCGAGGGGGAACTGCTTTCCATTGGATCCGAAAGCATTCCCCTCGGATCCGACGTGCGGATCAGGGCCGAAGGTGACCCAACCGGATCCAAAAGGGTAGTGTTCTCCGACCTTGATGGAGCCTAAGGCCCACTGGCCCTCTCGGATCCGATGCTCAGCTCACGGCCCCGAGAGCTCGGATCCGAAAATGGATCCGACAGACTCGAGGGTACAGTCGGCACCGAAGTAGGAAGCACTGTCGGCGCAGACCCTACCCCAGCTCCGAAGCTAGCGTATCCGATAGTTCCGAGCCCCGAAAGCGGGTTGGAGAAGGAGCGATGGGGGCAAAAAAAGGTGTCGAGCTCCCCCCCCACCAGGGGGGGGGGGGGGCAAGAGCACTCCCATCTGCATCTGGGCCTGAAGAAATCGACGCATCATCCGGTCCATATCAGCTTCTGACAAGCTTCTGGTAGATCTAGATGAGGCCACCGAAGCTGGCCGGGAAGGCCGCCTGGATGACCTCGAAGGTGACCGGGTCTCCTCCTCCGGCTCTGGGGAGAATTGTGGAGAAAGGAGCCGAGAGGGGGAAGGCCCAGGGACCTTAAGGGGAGTGGCAAGCTTTTTAGACGGCGGTGCTGAAGAGGTGGATTCGGACCACCTTTTATGGCTCTGGTGCCTCTCCTTCTCTCTTTCTCTATCGTTTCTCTCTTTTTTCCTGCTTTCCCTTTCCTCCTGGACCAAGGTGGGAGGGTGAGTCCCGACCAGATCATCAGGAGCGATAGGTGGGGCAGCCACAGCCAGTGCCACCGAGGAGGAGGAAGCAGAATCTGGGGGCAAAAGGCCCTCCAGAATGAGCTTCGACCTCCTATCCTTCAAAGCCCTGGGGTTGAAGGCTGCACAGATAGAACAGCCGGAAGAAAGGTGGTCAACCCCCAGGCAAAGGACACACAGAGTGTGACCATCCGCTGGAGACAGCTTATGACCACACTCGGTACATTTTGAGAAAATGACTTTAGAGCCTTCAGCCATTGTAAAGGAATAAAGAAAAGTAGGCCCACAGCACACACCTTCACACACGCAGAGGGGGGAGGGAAATAAAACTAACTTAACTAAAATTACAAGAGAACTATCCAAAAAAGACTACAAAATATAGGGGGAGTTCACACACACCAAGAAAAGGAAAAATCTGACAGAAATTGAAGTTTTTATGACTGACTTACAGTACTATTGCTCGGAGCTCATTCTAGAGAAGCTTATGGAAGCAGCAGCAAATGAGATCTGAGGGTTAGAGAGAGATGGCAGGGCATTATGGGTAGGGGAGGAGCTTGGAGCTCGGATCTATTAGCTTGGAAAGCTGCCGGCTCGGATCAGAGTCAGATCCGATACCCACAGGTTGCAGAGCAAATGAAGTTAACTACTTCAGATCTGTGATTTTCGGAACCACATCTTCTTTTGCCCTCTCTGATTCCTAGAAAAGGATCTTTGAGGGCTAGAGAAGCGGACAATGACAGCAGACAAAGTCTTCCCGTCCTTTTCACTCTGGACCAGAGTGTCACATACTGTCTTCCCAAAAAGAGAAGAACCATCAAAGGGATAATTTGTGAAAGACACCTTAAAGGGGTCCGCAAATTGACAAAGTCTGGGCCAAGCATGTCGCCTCATAGCCACGCCGGTCTAAGCTGCCATTGTCGCTTCTTCCGGGGCATGGGAAAGGAGATGCATGGACATGTTCAATACTGATTTGAGAGTCAACATTTTCGCGGATAACAGATTATTGTCCTCCAGCGGCAAAGACTCTGGGGGCGACTCAGCGAACACTGTGACTAGGTCTCACTGCAGTCATATGACGTGTGCCAAATAATTCAGCGCTTGAATGGAAAACGTCGCTGAAGAAAACACTCACTTCCCAAACTGATCCACCGCCCTAGACTACTTGTCCTGAGGGTGGACAGAGGAACTCTCCTGTGCCAGTTCCTCTTGGTAGCTGCTGCAACCACATTAGCATCCACCGGGTATCCTTTGTACCAGGCCTGTCTGAGGGTGGAGACAGAATCCTGTCCGGGCGTTTTGGTATTGGCTCTATGGTGTCAGGCTCCTTCCATACCCACATGGTGATAAGATCCACTAAGGGATCTGCAGGAGGGGACACCCAGGATGTAGATGGGCCCGTGCCAAAGGCCTCCAGGAACACTGACTCATCCGTAGAAGGTTTTGGGGCTGACCAACCTCCCCTTTGGCAGAGGATCTCCATGATGTCTCCAAAGGAGACATCCTCGGGAGGTGACCCGGGGGAACCTTCTCCATCTAAATCAGTGTCTTCTGTCAAGGACTTGGGGGAGTCCAAGTGCCTCCTTTTACATGTGTGCTTATGGGGACCCTCTTCAGTGGGACTCTCTGAAGAGGGCTCCTGAGCCATGGGGGGGGTTCCTCCAGGGGAACCGCCTGGGGGTCCTCTAGCACGGGCTGTCCCTGGGACAAGCTGAAGGGAGTCGTAACTGAATCCAACAGAGCCTGGGCGGAATCCAAGGAAATAGGCTAGGGTCTTGATCATTGGGAGAGAACCCTCTCCACCACATCGAACGCCGACGGAGAGCGTAGCTCCTCAGCACCCAACAACAAGGAAGCTCTCCCTGGGTCCGCCGTGAGGATCGGGGCCGAGGCAGGAGTAGCTGGAGTTCCGAAGGAATGGCTCGAATCCGACAAAGTCGGAGCCGAAGACACCTCCATCCCCTCAGATCCGACTCCCTGTCCTTGGCCCCGATAGTTGCTTGGATCCGAATTGGTCTGATCCGAGGAACTCAAGGTAATCGTCGGCGTCGAGGTTGGAGGAACCGTCGGTGCCGAATCCCCAGCTCCGTGGATCCATAAACCCCAAAACCGCAAGCCGGATCGGGGAAGGAGAAATTGGATGAAAGAAGGGCATGGAGGTCCCCCCTCCAGAGGTAAAGAGGCCTGGCAAGACTTCCATTTGGATTTGGGTCTGAATAAATCTCATCATCCTGTCCATATCCAACTCCGATAGACTCCGAGTCGAGCGCGAGGAGGTGACCAACTCGGATCTTACTGGTCATTGCGAAGACCTAGATGAAGGCTTCAGATCCAAGGGCTCCATCAGCTCCAGGGAGAACCTCAGAGAGTGGAGCAGAGGAGATGTAGGTCTCGACACTTTAGAAGGCGGGCTAGGGAAGGGCTCCCACTCTTGAGACTGCATGTGGGGCCTATCCCCTCTCTTATCTCTGTCCTTATTCCTCTTGTCCTTTCCTTTAGCCTCTCCTTCAACAGGTCTAGTGGGAGGGTGAGTCCCAGCCTGAGGGGGGGGGGGCAACTGCTGGAGGAGCCGAGGCTGATGCAGCCAAAGAGGAAACAGGTAGAAGGCCCTTTGCAACCAGTTTGGTCTTCCGTTCTTTTAAGGCCCTGGGGTTAAACCCGGCGCACACTGATCTGGGGAAGGTAGGAGATGGTGATGGGTTATGGGTAAGGAGGAGAAGCTTGGACCTCAGAGCAGATGCTTGAAAAGTTGCTGGCTTGGATCCAAATGGATCCGAATACCCACAGGTTGCAGATAAAATGAAGGTAACTACTTCAGATCAGAAGTTATGTACTCACCATAATGTTCCATGTGTATTGTTCATCGTCACCTTCATTCTTACCAGGTTGGGTTCGGATCCGACAGCTTTTATATGCAAGCTTGAGGTCTTCCACTAGCTTATGGCTAAACCCTATCCCATCATGCACTACGTAAACTCCACAGATCTTGTTTGCAGTTATAAAAACAGCAAGAGAAGTAAACACAGTAAAGGTGGTCATGGAATAATGATATCTAATTGTACCAACTCAGTCTCTCAAGAGTAAAAATGGCCAGGGAAGGAGGGTGGGATGTAAGAATGAAGGCAATGATGGACAACATACACGGAATGTTATGGTGAGAACAAAACTTCTTTATGTGTTATTGTCCTACCTCACCTTCATTCTTACCAGGTTGGGACAGCATCCCTAGCATCACCTTTCCTGGGTGGCTCAAGAGAGAATATTCTTCAGAATCGTGGAACCAAAAGAAGACCTGTTCCTGGTGGCCAAATTGACTTTGTAATGAGTGATAAAGGTATGTGGTCTTGCCCATATTGCCGCAGCACAAATGGTAGTTTGTTCAGAAAAGCAGAAGAGGTTGCAATGGCTCTTGCAGAGTGGGCTTTAACTCTACGAGGAAGATCTCTGTTCTGAGACTTATAGATGAAGGTTATACAATCTGAAAACCATTTTGAAAATGTCACCTTAGAGACTGAAGTACCTTTCTTTGAAGCTGAAAAAGCTGGTCAGATTTTCTGAAGTTCTTAGTCCTGTGTAAATAAAAATGAAATTGTCTATGCACATCTAGTTGACGTAAAAAAAAGTTATGTACTTACCATAACTTTCGATGTTTGTAAGCCATCTCGCCCTTCATTCTTACACTTGGGATTGGAGCCGAACCTCGGCTCCGACTCAGCCATTCTCTAGCTCAAAAACTTCTGGTTGGCTCGTGGCTAAGAGGTATCGCATAATGCGCCCCTAACGTAACCCAGATCTTGTTTGCTGCAAAGAGAAATATACAGAGACAAAGAACAAACCATGTAGAAAGGACCCAACATAACTATAAGGCAGTAGTCACTTTGCCCCCAAGTCCTCAAGGAGGGGGCAGGAGGGAGGGTTTGTAAGAATGAAGGGCGAGAAGGACTACAAACATTGAACCTTATGGTAAGTACATAACTTCTTTATGTTCTGTAGTCCTATCTCGCCTTCATTCTTACACTTGGGATAGCGTCCCCAGCAACTTCATCTTGGGTGGCTCACTGGAAAATGCTCCTGAGTACTGTGGAACCAAAGGAAGACCTGTTCCTGGAAGCCATGTCCAATTTGTAGTGAGTAATGAATGTATGAGGTGAAGCCCATGTTGATGTTATCTATAGGAATTTTTGCTTGAAAGGCTACCGAGGTAGACACAGATCTGGTGAGCTTTCACCTTGAAGGGAAGATCTTTGCCACTGGATGTATAGACAAAGGAAATGCAGCTGGAAATTCAGTGAGATAATGTGGTTTTAGAAACTGGGCCCTTCCTTGTATCTGAAAAGAAAACAAACAATTGATCCAACCTTCTGAAATTCGTAGTTCTGTCAAGATAAAAACGCTATTGTCTGTGCACGTCAAGTTAGTGAAATCTGTACTCTGCCTTGTTAGAAAAATTAGGGAAGAAAACAAGTAATTCAATGGACTGATTAATATTGGCCTGAGAAGAAACCTTAGGAACAAAGGAAGGGTTTGTCCATAAGGAGTCCCTATCTCTGTGAAACACCAAATAAGGGGGCTTAATGGAAAGGGGTTGCAGTTCAGAGACCTTCCTTGCAGATGTAATAGCCACTAAAAATATAATTTTCCATGATGAAAACTTAAGGTCACAAGTTGCTGAAGGTTCAAAAGGGCTTGAAGTAAGTCTATGGAGTACAAAATTCAAATCCCAAGGTGCCACTGGATCCATGACTGGAGGTCTTAATACGGTAGCTCCTTTAAGGAAAGCTCTACACAGTCTATGCACCATAAGGTTAGGGTAATTAGCCAAATGAAAGGTAGAAATAGCTGCCAGTTGAACTTTAATAGTGGCAGCTGCTGAGCCTTGATGGAACAACTGAGTAAGGAACTCTAAAATGGCAGAAATGGGAGCTGTATAAGGATCAGGGCTTCTCTCACAGGCCCAAAAGGATATCTTTTCCATTTACTGGTATAAGTCTTTCTGGTAAGAAGGTTTGTGAGAAGATATCAGAATTTGTATAACCTCAGGAGAAAAGTCATGAAGCCTAACTAGGGATGGAACTGGAGCAGCCAAGCTGTCAAATTGAGGGTGTGGAGAGAGGGATGGAACACTCCTGACATGTGCGTCAGCAAATCTGGCACTGGGTCCACAGAGTCCACAGTTCGTCCATTAGATGAGGTCTGAGGAAGGGCAACCAAATCTGTCGAGGCCAGTAAGGAGCAATAGGGTCATTTTGCTTCCCAAGGATATTGCTTTCTGAATTAACTTAGATATCAGGGGGAATGGGAATGCATAGAAAAGTCCCGAGGGCCAATCGTGAACGAGTGCATATCTGGGTGTTCCGGGGGAATTAGGGTGAAGTAGCTGCTGCATTTGGCATTTAGGGGGGTGGCAAATAGATCACAGCAAGGCTGACCCCATTTGCGAAAACTCTGTTCCGCAATGTACATGTTCAGAGCCTACTCATGAGGCATCAGAATAGCCCTGCTGAGCCTGTCGGCTATCACGTTGGATTTCCCTGGAATGTGCGTTGCGACCAGAAAGCATTGGGAAGACACTGCCCACTCCAACACTCGAAGGGCTTCTCTGCAAAAGGGGTAAGATTTGGTCCCTCCTTGTTTGTTTATGTACCACACCACCAACATATTGTCTGAGTGGATCGCAATCTTCCCTAGAGGGAGAAAGCTGTGAAGTGCTTGCAACGCCAGAAGCACTGCTCTCATCTCCAAGACGTTGATATGTGAATGAGCATCATGTTCCTGCCACGTGCCTTGGACATTTCTCCCTAGATAATGCCCCCCCCCCCATCTGGGAGGCATCCGTGGTCACGGTGGCAACGGGGGGGGGGGGGGGGACAAAACAAATGGTCTGCCTGTGTTTAGATGGCTGGACTGGGTCCACTAGCGAAAATCCTGTTTGCACAATTCTGTTATCAGGATGGGGTGAGAAAGAGGTAGAAGCTGCAGTGACCATTGGGCAAAAAGTAATCACTGCAGAACCCTCATGTGCAGTCTGGCTAGTGGGACTACTGTTATTGTAGAGGCCATCTTCCCTAACAACTTGAGCACCATCTTTGCTTTCGCTTTCCTTAGAGGAAGTAAGCTCAAAATTTGTTCCCTGAGATTCAGAATTCTCTCTATGGGAAGGTAAGCCCTCACTGATATGGTATTTATTTCGGCGCCAATAAAATTCACATGCTGAGAGGGGGATAATGCAATTTTTTGCCAATTTATTGTAATCCCTAACTGCAAGCAAGTTGAAATGGTAGTGTCCCTGGCCTGTAACAGTAGATGCCTGGTGGTGGCAGTCAGGAGCCAGTCATCCAGGTATGGAAACACTTGAAATCCCCGATATCTCAAGTGAGCCGTTACCACTGCCCTGCATTTGGTGAACACCCTAGGGGCTGTGGTGAGACCAAATGGCAGGACGCAAAACTGGTAATGACTGGCCCCCAGCCGGAAGCATAAGTGACTTCTTGATGCTCTGTCCATTTTGATATGGTAGTACGTATTTTGGAGGTCTATGGAGCACATCTAACCATCTTTCCCTAACAACGGGAGCACAGACTGTAAGGTGACCATTCAGAACTTGGACTTCTGTACAGATTCGTTCAATATGCTGAGATCCAAGATGGGTCTCAAGTCCCCTGTTTTTTTTGGCACCAAAAAGAATCTGGAGTAAGTCCCTAATCCTACTTGGTCTGCAGGGATGGGTTGGATGACTCTCTTTACGAGCAACTTTTGGATTTCTAGAGTTGCTGAATCCCTGTGACTGGGTTGAACATGGGATTCGTCTGATCCAAGGATGGGAGAAAGGAAGGGAATATGGTAACCTCTGGTAATTATCCTCAATACCCACTTGTCTTGAGTGATATTGTGCCAGGCTTCTGGGTATAAGGATATACAATCCCCGACCAGCTCCAGAGACGTGCAGTCGGGCCTCCTTTCTGGAGCACTGATAGGGATGACCACGAAAGGAATCGTGGTCTTCCTGGTTCTGCGGGCCTCCCCTGCCTCTAGGGCAGCATCTACTGTTATTTCCTCCTCACCTTGTGCATCCTGAAAAAAAGCTCTGCGACTTCTTGAACCACATTTTACTACCCTTCTGCCCTTTGGGAAAGGGTCTAGATGGAACAGAAAAACAGACGTCCAAGGCAGGCAGGGTTTTTCCTTCCTGTTCGTGCCTGGTGAGTGTGCCCTTTACCTTGGTTCCAAACAATGAGGTCCATCAAAGGGAGCATTGGTAAAGTAGACTTAAAGGCCTCTGCAAAGTTACACAAGCGCATCCAGGAGTGCCTTCTAAGAGAAACTCCTGAACCAGCTGCCCTACTCGCTCCATCAGCTGCTTAAGATATCAGCCTCATGGAGGAGTTTACAATAGAATTTAAGGTAGACATCTGTGCGTTAACCTTCTCAGATACCGCTTCAGATACATTACCTTGCAGAGTCTCTCCCAGTTCTTTTAGGAGATCTCTCTGGAGCCTTGTGAAATGAGACAGGTAGTTCAGCGATCTATGTGTAAAAGCTGCTGAAGAAAAGATATGCTTCCCGTACCTATCCATCATATGAGACTCCTTGTTCGGTGGATGGACAGTGGAGGAAGTTTCAGCAAGTTCCTTTTTGGTGGCTGCTGCCACCACCATGGCATCTACTGGAACGGCCTTAGTAAGAAAGTCTTTGTCCTCAGGTGCTGATAAAAATTTATTAGATCTTCTAGGAACTGGTTCTGCAGAATCAGGAGATTCCCACACCTTTCGACTCACTAGATCCAGTAGCTCATCAAAAGGTGGAGACACCCAAGAGGCGGAGGGTTGAGACCCGAAAGCCTTCAGGTACGCTGATTCCTCATCAGAAGGGGATGTGGTGGGCCAGCCGCCTCTCTGTTTCAGGATCTCAGGGATATCTGCGAATGAGATATCATCAGAGAACTACTTGAGGGACCCTTCTGACTCTTCAAGGTCAGTGTCTGATGTAATGGACTCATCAGGGGAGCCAATATGTTTCCTCTTACAAGTTTTCTTCTGAGGTGGCTCCTCAGAAGGGTACTTTGGGGAGACCTCAGAAGACTGGGGACCACTCATGGAGGTTTCCTGAGGCTGCGAGTCTCTACTGTGTTGGGTGAGAGAGAGAGCTGAGACTGAAGTCGGCGCTTTAGGGGGAAGAGTGTCGGTATCTCTGGCTGAAACTGAAGACCTGGACAGCACACTCCTCATCACCTCAAAGGTCAATCCTCCTGGCTCCGAAGATGCCCCCCGCTCCAAAGATGAGATGCAGAGGCAGTCCTCGGCGCAGAGGAGATGGGCTCTGAGGCAGATGTGAGGTCCAAACTCACCCGAGCCGAATCACGGAGAAGTAGACTCAGAACTGAAAAAGTTCGGGTCTAAGCGTTCCCTTCAGGCCTGACCAGAGAAATGAGGACCCTAGACACCAAGGACGACTCTGAAGGGGTCGGAGCGGATATCGGAACCGAGAGACCAACTGAGGTAGCTGGAACCGACCTTTCCACAACCCAAGGAACTGACATCTCTGGCTCCGAAGCGTCAGAGTGGCTTGCAGGAGGAACATCGACAGGGTGTATGGGCACATTAGGCTCCAGAGCCGACTGGGACGGAGCCGAAAGTAAATTTGCCAATGCCGAAGACTGAAGTAGTCTGCGCACCACTCTCTCAACGTCCTCATCAGAAAAGCTCCTAGAGGACCTGGAGGATAGAGTGGGGGACCTAGATCGCTGAAAGACAGGCAACCTAAGAGTCGGGGAGACCGGTCGGAGCTCAGCTGACCAGCTCCGATACACAAGCTCAGTTTATCAGCTCTAAAACTCCTGGAGCTGAAACTGATGGATCCACAATAGAAACCTCTGTTGGCACCGAGACCAGTGGAGCCGGAGAGGATGTAGTCAGTTTGGCAATTTTGTCTGGTGGCTCCGATGGCACAGAATGAGTGGGAGATCGCCTTTTTGTAGATTTGGCTTTGTCTTTCTTAGGAGGATGGAGACTTCGAGATGGAGGATGAAGAAGCCAACTAATCCTCAAAATAATGCTTTAATAGTCCTTTCAAGATAAGTTTGTTCTTTCTCAGTAGAAGAACATGGGATCTAAAGGCATGCCAAAACAAGCAAGACTCTTGGGGGTGGATAGCACCCAAGTAGTATACACACAGATTGTGCCCATCCGTTAAAGACATTTTCTGGGCACATTTTGTACATTTTTTGAAGCCCGAATACTTGTGATCCTTAGTATCCTTAGACATTAGTGCAATAACAACTAAAGATAATAATGAACAAGAACTACCACCAAACGGTTAGTCCAAGAAACAGCAAAGACAAACAGACAGACAGAGGACTAGGTCCTCTAACTTAAACGGGTCTAGCCCTAAGAGATGAAGACAGAAATAAACCGAGGACTAGGTCCTCTAACTTAAACGGGCCTAGCCCTGGGAGAAGAGACAAACAACAGAACCAAGGACTAGGTCCTCTAACTTAAACGGGCCTAGCCCTAGGTGAAAGAGAAAAAACAAGAACAATTAACAATTAGCACAGCAAGTGAAAGCGATGCAGGGATACAACAAGGCTAATGGAAGGATGGCCAATCAAAGCACAAACATTACAAACAGTAAACAATGCAGCAAACTGTCTAAGACAAACACGGAATGTGATAAAAATAGAAGTTATGTTCTTACCATAACGTTCCATGTTAGTTGTCTTCTTCTCGCCTTCTTTCTTGCTGGATGGGGTTCGGAGCCGACCTCGGCTCCGACTCGGCCACTCTAAAAGCTCGAGAGTTGGTTCCACCGGCTCGAGGCTGCCCCTATATCCCACAATGCTAGGCGTGAATTACCTCAGATCTCGTTTGTGAGCTAGGCCCAGCTAAAAATACAACCAGGAATACTGGAAAATTTCCTCCTCTAAAAACAAGGGGAAGAGAAAGGGTGACCTAAGCCTGACTCTAGGAAATATGCACAGCAGAGCATATACCTATCGCAAAGAGGTGGTAGAAAGAGAGGTCACAATCAAACTCCTCTAGATCTGTCCAGGCCAGGGGGAAGGAGGGTGGGGCCGAAGAAAGAAGCGAGAAGAAGACAACTAACATGGAACGTTATGGTAAGAACATAACTTCTATATGTTAAGTTGTCTATCTCGCCTTCATTCTTGCTGGATGGGACCGTCCTAGCACCTTGTCCCGGTGGCCTAACGGAACAGACTCTTGAGAACAGTGGAACCAAAGTTAGCTCTATGCCTAGAAGCTAAATCCAACTTATAATGAGAAATGAAAGTGTGAGGAGTAGCCCAAGTAGCCGCTGCACAAATGGTGTCAATAGGCAGTCTGTCTTGGAAGGCTATAGAAGTAGCCAAAGCTCTGGTGGAATGGGCTTTAGGTTTGTTAGGCAGCTTTTGGTGTCTAATTTCATAAACAAGGGAAATCAGAGATGTTAGCCATATAGATAATGATACCTTTGAAACTGAAAGTCCTTTTCTGCCTTCTGCATAGGAGACAAATAGCTGGTCAGATTTTCTGAATTGTTTGGTTCTATCCAAATAGTACCTTAACTGACGATGAACATCTAGCCAATGCAATTTTTGTTCAGACCTATTAGAATATTCTGGAAAAAACACAGGGAAGTCAATGCTTTGATTTAGGTTAGGCACGAGGCTATCTTAGGTAAAAAGGACGGGTTGGTTCAGAAGATACCCTGTCCTTATGGAACAACATATAAGGAGGTCGACAGCTGAGTGCATGAAGTTCTGAAACTCTTCTAGCTGAAGTAATAGCTACCAGAAAGAGAGTCTTCCATGATAGCAATTTTAAAGAACAGGAGGCTGCAGGTTCGAAGGGGAGAATCAAAGAACTAAGAACTAAATTTAGGTCCCAAGGAGGAGGAGGATTTCTTATAGGAGGTCTGAGTAGAAAAACTCCTTTCAAAAGGCTTTGCAAAGCTTGTGGGACATTATGGCAGACTCTGAAATGCCCACATGAAAGTTAGAAATAGCTGCCAGTTGAACTTTAAGAGTAGAAGGAGATGAACCTGCATGGAAGAGTTCAGCTAGAAAATCAAGGACCATTTGGATGGAAGCAGTGAAAGGATCTATGTCCTTCCTTGAGCCCAATAGGCTACACGTTTCCACTTACTCAAATAAATCTTTCTAGTGGAAGATTTATGGGAAGCTATCAAAATATCTCGAACAGAGTGAGATATTTGAGGAAGCCTGGCTAAGGTTGGAATTGGAGGAACCAAGCAGTGAGGTTCAGAGAGGGAAGGGAGCGATGAAACTGACCCGACTGATGGATCAAAAGATCTGGAACTAGGTCCAGATGCCAAGGTCGCTCCAACAGAAAATGATGTAGAAAGGGGAACCAAACCTGTCGAGGCCAGTAAGGAGCAATGAGGATCAACGAGGCCTTCTGAGCGATAGCTTTCTGTATCACTTGAGAGATTAGTGGGAAGGGAGGAAATGCATACAGAAGTCCCGGGCCAAACTTGGACTAGAGCGTCTCTGCTGGGCTGGCCTGGGAAAAGGAATAGGGTGAAATAATCTCTGCACTTGCTGTTTTGGGGAGTAGCAAAAAGGTCGCAGCAAGGCTGACCCCACTTGAGAAAAATTTCTCTCACAACAGAGTCTTTCAGAGACCACTCGTGAGGCATGAGGATAGCTCTGCTCAACTTGTCCGCGATTTGATTGGACTTCCCGGGGATGTGCGTTGCTATCAGAAAACGCTGAGAAGAAATCGCCCATTGCCACAGTCTGAGTGCTTCTCGACACAGAGGGTAGGACCTGGTTCCGCCTTGTTTGTTGATATACCACACTACGGACATATTGTCCGTCTGGATTGCTATCGTTCCCAAGGGAAGAGAGTCTTGAAGGGCTTGCAACGCTAAAAGCACTGCTCTCATCTCTAGAACATTTATGTGCAAGTGGCATTCGTCTGGTTGCCAAGTGCCCTGGACAGTTCTGCCCTGATAATGCCCCCCCCACCCGATCAGGGAGGCGTCCGTTGTCAGAGTAGCAACCGGAGGTGAAGGAACAAAGGGTCTTCCCAATAAGAGCTGAGGGGAAGACATCCACCACAGAAGATGATTTCTGCATGTTTGCGTGATCATAATGGTGTGGGACATCGGAAGTTGCTGGTATGACCATTGTGTGAAGAGCATCCATTGAAGGATTCTCATGTGGAATCTGGCTAATGGAAGCAGAGGTATGGCAGCCGCCATAATCCCCAACACTTTCAGAACTAACCTGGCTTTGATTCTGTTGCTGCTGAAGAGGAGCGAGACCAGTTTGTGTATGTCTGCTATTCTCTGATGTGTTAGTCTACAGACATGTTGACTGTGTCTAGATTTGCGCCTATGAAGGTAATAGTACGACAAGGCGACAAAACAGACTTTTCGCAATTTATTGAAATGCCTAACTTTTGACAAATGCGAAAGGTGTAGTCCCTGGCCATTAGAAGAAGATGCTTGGTGGGAGCTGTGAGGAGCCAGTCGTCCAAATATGGAAACACCTGGAATCCTTGACGTCTCAGGTGAGAAGCTACCACTGCCATGCATTTGGTAAACACCCGGGGGGCAGTGGTGAGACCAAAGGGCAGGGCCCTGAATTGAAAATGACTGGTTCCCAGCCTGAAGCGGAGGAATCTTCTGGAGCGTCTGTTCATTTTTATGTGATAGTACGCATCCTGAAGGTCTATAGAGCACATCCAGTTTCTCTTTCCCAATAGGGGGAGGATGGACTGCAGCGTGACCATCCGAAATCTTGTTTTCTTGACACTGAGATCCAAAATTGGTCTCCAGCCCCTGTTTTCTTTGGAACTAAAAAGAACCCAGGATGGACTGCAGCGTGACCATCCGAAATCTTGTTTTCTTGACACTGAGATCCAAAATTGGTCTCCAGCCCCTGTTTTCTTTGGAACTAAAAAGAACCTGGAGTAGATTCCGGATCCTAGTTGGTCTGCTGGAACTGGTTGAATTGCTCTTTTTGCAAGCAGCTTTGAAATTTCCAAAGCTGCAAGATCCCTTTGAGCGGGTGGAACATCTGGAAGGGATTTTTTTGATTGGTTTGGGATGCGAACGAAGGGAATGGAATAGCCTTCGGAAATGATGGACTGTACCCACTTGTCTTGAGTCAGGGATAGCCAGGCTTCTGGGTACTGTGACAATCTTCCCCCGACTGCCTCCGAAGGTGGACAGTCGGGCAACACCTCAGGGATGCTGAAAGGGCTTATCGGAAAAGGTTTCTCGATTGCCCTGGTTCTGGGCCCCTCTGCCTCTAGGGTGACGTCTACCATTATTGTTCCCTCCTCTGCCTCTGGAGGGGAACCGACTCTGTGCGTCAGGCAAATTTCCTTGAGATTGTTTGCGGAACCACATTTTCCCACTTTTCTGGCCTTTGGGGTAAGGTCTAGAAGGAGTAGAAAAACGGACTCCGACGGCAGATAGAGTTTTGCCATCCGTCTCGCACCTAGTCAAGGTTTCTTTCACTTGAGGACCAAAAGGAGATGATCCATCGAACGGGGAGTTAGTGAAAGACGTTTTAAAGGGGTCCGCAAAATTGCATAGTCGCATCCAGGCATGCCGGCGTAAGGCAACACCTGTCCCTGCGGCCCTACTCGCTCCATCAGCCGCATATGAAAGGAGGCGCATGGAGGAGTTAGCTATCGAATTAAGGGTAGTCAGCTGGGTGTTCATTTTGTCCTGAAAATCTGCAGCTGTAGTATCCTTCAACATCTCACTCGCTTCCTTGATCAAGTCTCTCTGGAGATGGGTGAAATGGCATAGGTAGTTCAGCGAACGCATTGCAAAGGTCGCTGACGAGAACATCCGCTTCCCATACCTGTCCACAGACCTAGATTCTTTGTTAGGGGGATGAACAGGCACTGAAGGATCAGCTAGTTCCTTCTTGGTGGCAGCAGCTACCACCATAGCATCCACAGAAACACCTTTTGTGAGAAATTGTTTGTCAGTTGGTGCTGTTATAAATTTGGAAGGTCTCCTGGGGTAGGGTCCACTGAATCAGGAGCCGCCCAGGCCTTCTTTGCCACCACCTGCATGAGGGGATCAAAGGGGGACACCCAGGAGGTGGAAGGGCGAGAGCCAACGCCTCAAGATACACAGATTCATCCTCCGAAGGGTTAAGGGCTGGCCAATTTCCCGCTGTTTCAGGATCTCTAGAATGTCTGCGAAGGAGACATCTTCAGACGGGGAACGTAGGGGAACCCTCGGAATCCTCTAAATCTGTGTCAGAGGTGACAGACTCAGGTGAGTCTATGTGCTTCCTCTTACACTTTCTCTTCCTAGGAGGCTCCCTGCCAATTCAGGGAGGCCTCGAAGAGGATGAGATCCCACAGGGGATTCTTGAGGAGCTGGCTCTCTGCGGTCTGGGATGAGGGAGTGAGTCGACATAACCAAAGGCACCGAAGAGGGAGGGGCGGACGGAGCCGACTGTGGAGTCGAACAAGGTTCCAACACACTCCGCATGACCTCGAACGCACCCTGTCTGGCAGAGCCAGAGGTCCCCGCTCCGAAGCTGAGAACCTCCCTCGGCACCGACAGAGATGGCTCCGAGGCCGATGGAGCCGAACTCACCAGCGCCAAGCACCGAGAGGGAGAGGGTCGGACAAGGGTCCGATGCCACTCACCCCTCGGAGCCGACGAGGAAGCCCGCGCCGAGATTCTTCAAAGAAGAAATCGGAGCCGACGGAGCCGAAGACAATTGTATCGGCTCCGGCGCTACCACAGTCTCGGTCCCGAGACGCCCGGCTCGAACTCAAAGGAGTCGGAGGAGGAATATTTATAGGAATAAGTTGAGGCATCGACTGATGAGTTGGGCTCTGGAGCATTTGGGCCAGTGCCTCGGACTTTAAAAGTCGACTCACTACCCTCTGGAGGTCGTGATCTGAGAGCCTCGATGACCTGGAGGAGTGAGATCTGTGGCTCCGTTCAGACAGCAAGGGAGATGCTGGAGCCGAATGAACGGAGCCAAGGGACGGTGACCTCGATCTCTTTCTAGATGTCGGCTCCGATGGTCTGATCGGAGCCGACCCAGGAATCTCTAATGCCTCGGCTCCGGCCGGAGCCGAGGAACCACAGCAACTGTAGTCAAGACTCATCGGCTCCAGCCGAGCCGATGAAGCAGCAGGCTTGAGCCTTAGGCCTCGACTCTGAAGCTGGAGCCGAGGTCTTGGAAGCCTTAGAAGGTTTCCCCGATGTAACAGAAAGGGAACCTTCAGGCTTAAGCAAACCCCTTAATATGAGTTTGTTTCTTCTTTCCTGCAGGACTCTAGGGCTGAAGCCATGGCATACAGCACAAGAGTCCTGCAGGTGTAAAGGTCCCAGGCAATACACACAAGAAGTGTGACCGTCTGTCAGAGACATTTTCTGACAGCACGAGTCACACTTCTTCAAGCCTGAGACCTTTGAATCCTTGGACATACTCAAGGAACCAAGTGTAATCACACACAGAAACACACACACACAGATTACACTGATAGAAGTCTAAGTAGAATTATTTAAAACAAAACTTCTGAAAGGTAAGTTAAGTTAAATATTCCTAACCAAAACACATACACACCCTAAGGGAGGGAAGGAAGGGCCCGAAGGCCTAGGGAAAGAACTTATTAGTTCTTGAGAAAAAAGGGGCTGGATAAAAGAGTAGAAGGGATAATATCCACTACACTAAGGGTAAAAAAGAAATAAACTAAGCTAGCGTAAGTTTAAAGTTATTAAACTAATCTAACTTTGACTAACCTGGAGCCGGTAGAAAAACACCTCGATCGCTGTAGCGGCAAACGAGATCTGAGGTAATTCACGCCTAGCATTGTGGGATATAGGGGCAGCCTCGAGCCGGTGGAACCAACTCTCGAGCTTTTAGAGTGGCCGAGTCGGAGCCGAGGTCGGCTCCGAACCCCATCCAGCAAGAATGAAGGCGAGATAGACAACTTAACATCACTAAACTAGAGAATACAATAATTCTCAGTCAGCAAATAACTAGAAAAAATGTATTGAAAACTTTTCACTTAGCCACGGCCAAGAAGAAGCACGTCTGAGCTCAACGAGCGGCAAGTGAGATCTGGGTTACGTAAGCGGTGCATTATGGGGTACCTCCTCGCCAAGTGCCAACCAGAAGTTATTGAGCTAGAGAATGGCAGAGTCAGAGCCGAGGTTCGGCTCTGATCCCAAGTGTAAAAATGAAGGCAAGATAGGACTACAGAACATCATGTTCACGGCTTGCACCTGTCACCCCTGGGCTTTCGGATATTGGCAAAGGCTCTTGCTACCCCCATAGTGCCTTTTTTAGGCAAGGCTCAAAAGACAAACCCCCACCTCCATAGGTATCACAAGGGATAAGAAACTAAGAGTAATGCTACTCAACGCCAGAAGTCTAAACCTCAAGATGCACGCACTCGAAACTCTCCTTAGCATGGAGAGCATTGATATCTGTGCAGTAACAGAAACCTGGTTCAAGGGTCCCGAGAGAACCCCAGCACTACCAGGTTATACCTCATACCATGCTTTTCGACCCCAAAACTTGGACCAAACCACAAAAGGAGGGGGAGTATCAATATTCGTCAAAGATACCCACACCTCCAGGTTGGTGGCACAGCACGAAACATCAGAGACTATCCATGTGCAACTAACAGTAGGTAAAACTGCCTTCCAGTTTATAGCCTGCTACAGACCACCCTCCCAAACCCAGGAACCCCACTTGGCCTTCTTGAGAACACTGGAAAATATGAAGGTCTCTCCAAACACCATTATATTGGGCGACTTCAACTACCCAAACATAGACTGGGAGCATTACTCTAGCTCCAACACCCTAGCCCAAAGGTTCCTAGAATTTATAAACTCAAATGCTATGGAACAACTTGTTACCACTCCCACAAGAGGGGAAAACATACTGGACCTGATCATCATCAACATGGGGACTCTATGCTCCAGACCAGAAGTGTATCCCTCATTGGTAAGATCAGACCATAAACTAATCTCACTGGATATTCACATCCCGACTCCACCCCCTGCCCTGAAAACCACAGTGAAAAACTTCTCTAATGCAAATTTCACACTCCTCAAAACCGAGGTGGAATCCTTCAAAACCCCCGGGCCTGTGGAAAATACAGCCCAGACCGCAGAATCCTTTATAAACGCATTCTATGAACACCTTCAGGAATGCATGGATCATGCAATCCCAAATAAAACCAAGTCCTAATCCTCTAAAGGCAGATGTCCTGTCTGGTGGACCCCAGCCATAAACAAACTATACAATAGAAGGAGGAAGCTACTACATGATAGAGCAAAATCCCAAAAAGGGAAGGCATCTCTGATCAGTATTAGCAAAAAACTACGGGCACTCATAAAATCGTCTAAGGCCAGCTTCGAGAGAAAAATTGCACAGGACACTAAGGATAATTACAAGGCTTTCTTTAGTTATGTTAGGAACCTGGGTGGGAATTCCCAGATATGCTCAGAATTAGTTCAAAATGACAAAAAATACACCGAACCCACAGACATTGCCAACATCCTAGCTGACAGGTTCAGCACAACCCCCCCCCCCTCCCCACCAAAAGGGCAAATATCTATCCCAGCAGAGTGCTCCCCCCCTGACATCTCAGATGCTCAGGTAAGAGCTGCCCTCTCCAAAGCAAAAAACACAGCATCAATGGGACCAGAGGGTGTCCCGGGCTGCGTCCTACATGAACTCCAAGAAGAGCTAAACCCAAACATAAAACTACTGCTCAATCTCAGCCTTACTGCAGGATATGTACCCAAAGAGTGGCGTACAGCAACAGTGGTTCCTCTCCACAAAGGTGGTGCCTCAACGGATCCTGGAAACTATCGCCCCATAAGCCTGACTAGCTTGGTCTGCAAAGCTATGGAAAGGATCATCATGGACCTCATAAATAAAGCTATTGGGGACCTACAGAGACTGGATCCTACCCAGTTTGGCTTTGTTAAGGGCAGATCCTGCCTCTTAAACCTGGTTGATTTCTTTGAAACAGTCACTAAGACCATTGACGAGGGGAAGGTGGTCCACACAGCCTACCTGGACCTCGCAAAAGCCTTCGATACAATACCCCACTCGGGCATTATAGATAAGCTCACCAGCTTAAATATAAACCCCGATGTCACTAGATGGGTTGCAAACTGGCTCAAGGACACAACCCACATGGTTAGAATTGCTGGAGCCATGTCAGACTCCAAACCAGTTATAAGTGGCGTCCCACAAGGCTCAGTCCTGGGACCTCTCTTGTTCGGTATATATTTCTCGGAGGTACAGGCCAACACGGAAGGACTGTGGCTGACCAAGTTTGCAGATGACTGCAAACTGGGCGCCATAATCGACACTCCAGCCGACACAAGCATCCTCCAAAAGGGCCTCATAGAAACAGACAACTGGTGCCAGAGCCATGGCCTCAAGCTAAACGCCAAAAAGTGTATAGTCATCCCCTTTGGCAAAAACAAAGTGCCCACAAATTACTACATAGGTGGTAATCCATTATGTACAGAAGAAGTAATTAGGGACCTGGGGACCCAAGTTGATAGCAATCTCTCATTTGACAACCACGTGGCCAAAGTGGTTAGAAAAACATTTTATATAGCCCACCTAATCATGAAGGGATTCACATCTAGATCAGGGGAGGTCATCGTGCCTCTTTACTCATCCCTCATCAGGCCCATAATTGAGTACAATGCCCCTTTTGTGATGTACCTTACCAGACACCTGCAGCAACTGGAAATACCCCAAAAGTACCTCACCAAGAGGATCAAAGGGCTCAAACAGATGCCATATGCTGCCCGGTTAAAGAAACTCCAGCTCTACTCAGTGGCATACCGCCTGCTCAGAGGCGATCTGTGCCTGACGTATAAAGCCATGTCCAACCCGGAATTAATGGACATGCTGCACCGCAAAAAATCCAAATCCCATCGAGTTATGCGCTCGAGAGACTTGAACCTCAGCACTGAAATAAATAGGACATGCTGGAGGGACAGATTCATAACACAGAGGCTCCCTTCACTCTAGAATAAAATCCCAGTCCAGGTTAGGCAGAGTCCCTCATTGACTCTCTTAAAGAGGAATCTTTATGAGTGGATGGGAGATCGTAGGTTTACCCCGGGTATCACTTCTGTGTCACTGTTAGACAGAGGCACAGTATACTAACCTTGAAAAAGGGCATAGCAAAATTATTTTAAAATGGGTGGTGAAAGCCAAACACACTTTGGCTAGGCTTATAAATGCCCTAGGGCAGATAGCCTAGTATGAACCTATGAACCTATGTATTCTGCCTTACTCTCGTAACTTGGGTAAAAGACTGGCAACTCTATAGACTGATTCAAATTAGACTCTGAACATACTTTTAGCAAAAAGGAAGGGTTCGTTCATAAGGATACCCTGTCTCTGTGGAAACGCAAGTAGGGGGGCTTTATTGATGAGGTTTGCAGCTCTGACACCCTCCTAGCAGAGGTACTTGCTATCAAGAGAATAGTTTTCCATGTCAAAAACTTGAGTTCGCAAGATGATGCTGACTCAAAAGGGGGAAAAATTAAAGGAGATAGGACGAAAATTAAGTCCCATGGGGAGAGGGATCTCTGATAGGTGGTCATAGTAATAAAGTGCCTTTAAGAAAGGCCTTGCATAGCTTATGAGACATAACATTGAGGCCAGACTCACCTATATGAAAACTAGATATTGCTGCTAGTTGAACTCTAATGGTAGCCACAGCTGCACCCTCACTGAATAATTTTGCTAGGAATTCTAGAATGGAATTGACTGGGGCAGTAAAGGGATCAATGTGGCTACAAGAAGCTCATAATGAGAATCTTTTCCATTTGCTTCGGTATATCTTTCTTGTTGAAGCCTTATGAGAAAAAATTAGGATGTGTTTAACTGATGAAGAGAGGTTAGAAAACCTGGCTATGGTCAGAATAGGAGCAGCCAAGCTGTCAAATTGAGGGTATGAAGGGAAGGATGGCACGTTCCTGACACATGAGTCAAAAGGTCTGGAACTAGGTACAGAATCCAAGGCTCCTCCCGAAGATGAGGACACAGGAAGGAGAACCAGATTTAACGAGGCCAGTATGGGGCGATGAGTATCAAGTCCCTTCCCAAGCAACTGGCTTTCTGAAGAACTTTGGGTATTAATGGAAAGGGAAGAAAAATGTAGCGGAGACCTGAGGGCCAATCGGGGGGGGGGGGGGGGGGATAATGGCAAAGTAGCTGCTGCATTTGGCATTCATGGATGTCGCAAAAGGTCTCAGCAAGGCTGGCCCCATTTGCAGAAAATCTTTTCCGCTACCTCCTGTTTTCGGAGTTCCACTCATGAGGGATCCGTATCACTCTGCTGAGTCTGTCTGCTATCACAGTGGATTTCCCCAGGATGTGCATTGCTATCAGAAAGTGTTGGGAGGATGTCGCCCACTGCCATACTCTCAGAGCCTCTCGACAAAGGGCGTAAGATCTGGTTCCTCCTATTTAGTTTATGCACCACACAACTGACATGTTGTTTGTCTGTATTTCAGTAGTTCCTGTGAAAGACAGTCCTAGAATGCTTGCAACACCAGAAGCACTGATCTCATCTCTAGGACATTGATGTACAAATAGGCCTCGTGATCCTGTCAGGTGCCTTGGACTGTCTTTCCCAGATAATTCCACTCCCACCCTATCTGAGAGGTGTCTGTGGTCACTGTGGCCAGTGGTTGGTGAAGTAAAGATTGAGTGGAGTAAAGCCACCAACGAACATCTTTTTTTGCAAGTTTCTGTTATCATTATTTTGTGGGACATCGGCAATTCCTGCATCGACCACTGAGTGGACAGTAGCCACCAGAGAATTCTCGTGTGTAGACATGCTAACGGGATCAGGGTTATTGCTGCTGCCATGGTTCCCAAGAATTTCAGGGCTATCCTTGCTTGAGCTTTTTTCTTTGTAAGAAGATTTAAAACCTGACGTTGTAGAACTTGAACTCTTTCCAGAGGAAGTTTGGCTAACATGTTTGTTGAATCCAATTCTGCGCCTATAAGTACAACATGCTGAGAAGGCAGCAAGGCAGATTTCTTGTAGTTTATAGCAATTCCTAGGTGAGAGCAGAGCTGCACGTTGGTGTCTCTTGCTTTTATTAGTAGATGCTCGGAGGTGGCAGTTAGGAGCCAGTTGTCTAAGTATGGGAACACCCGGAATCCAAGGTGTCTCAAGTGAGCCGCAACTACTGCCACACATTTTACTCTGGGGCTGTAGTGAGGCCAAAGGGCAGAGCTTAAAACTGGTAGTGGCTGACTCCCAGCTGAAAACGCAGGTGTCTCTTGGATCGCCTGTCCATTTTTATGTGGTAGTACTCGCACCTTGGAGGTCTATCAAGCACATCCAAACGTCTTGTCCCAGAAAAGGGAGTACTGACTGCAGTGTTACCATCTGGAACTTGGACTTCCTGATTTATTTAGATTGCTGGGATCCAGAATTGGTCTCCAGTCCCCTGTTTTCTTTGGAACTAAAAAGAATCTTGAGTAAGTTCCGGATCATATTTGGGCTGCGGGGGCTGTTTGGATGACTCTTTTGTCTAGCAACTTTTGAATTTCTAATGTTGCCTGTTCCCTTTGACTGGGTGGAATGTCTGGGATCTTTTTTATATTTAGGATGGGGAAGGAAAACAGTATGGAGTAATCTCTGGATATGATGCTTTGTACCCATTTGTCTTTTGTTGTTTACTGCCAGGCCTCTGGATACAAAGATAAGTAGCCCCGACTGCCACCAGAGATGGACAGGTGGACCTCCTTTCAAGAGCACAGGAAGGGCTTACCAAAGAAAGATTCTCTGTTGCCTTGCGTCTGAGGACCCCCTCTGCCATGTGGTTGGCATCTGCCATTAGTACTTCCCCCTCTGCCCATGGGGGAAGATTCACCATGTGTGTCCTGGAAAGCTCTCTCAGATTTTCTGAACCACATTTTTCCACTTCCTTTCTGAGCTTTGGAATAAGGCCTGGTAGGTAGGGAAAAATGGAATCCTATGGCAGAGTCTTTCCTTCCTGCTCACACCTGGTTAGTGTGTCCTTAACTTTGGGCCCGAACAATGATGAGCCATCGAACGAAACATTCACAAAGGAAGATTTAAAGGGGTCTGCAAAGTCACACATGCGCATCCAAGAATGTCTCCTTAAGGAAATTCCTGAACCCGCTGCTCTACTTGCTCCATCTGCTGCATAAGAAATCAGCCTCATGGAGGAGTTTTCAACTGAGTTTATGGTAGAGAGCTGACAGGAAACTTTATCTGAAATCCCTTCAGCTACTGAACTTTTGAGAGTATCTCCTAGCTCTTTCAGGAGGTTTCTCTGTAATCTAGTAAAATGGGTAAGGTAATTCAACAATCTGAGGGCAAATGTCGCTGAAGAAAAACTGCGCTTTCCATATCTGCTCATTGTGCAAGACTCCTTGTTCAGTCGATGAACAGAAGATGATGTCTCTGTGAGTTCCATCTTAGTGGCTGCTGCCACCACCACAACATCTACTGGGACACCTTTAGTTAAAAAGGTTTTGTCTGGCAGGGATGTTATAAACTTATTTGGCCTCCTAGGAACAGGTTCAATTGAATATGGAGACTCCCACACCTTTCAAGAAACTAGGTCCATAAGTTCGTCGAAAGATGGAGACACCCAAGTGGAGTAAGGGTGAGATCCAAGGCCCTTCAGGTATACGGACTCCTCTGCTGATGGATTAGTGGACTTCCAGCCTCCTCTCTGTTTCAGGATTTCTAAGATGTCTCCAAAGGAGACATCATCAGGAGGCAACTGTGGGGATCCTTCAGTTTCATCAAGGTCCATATCAGAAGTGATGGACCCTCTGGGGAGTCTAAATGCTTCCTCTTGCATAATCTCTTCAGAGGGACCTCTTCGGAGGGGTACTTTGGAGAGGTTTCAGAAGAGTAGTGGGTGCCCTGTGGGCATCCTGAGACCTAGGATCTCTGTGTCCCTGTGGATGCAAGGATACAGAGGCAGACACAGGTGCTTTTCGGGGTAGAATGTCTGGAGATGACAGCAGAGCCATCTGTGGAGACAGTACTCTCCTCACCACCTCAAAAGCCCCACCCCTGATCCGAGGATATCCCTGGATCCGAAGAAATCGAGGGAACCCCCAGGATCAAGGACGAAAGCCCTGAGGCTGAGGTAGGAGCAGAGCTCACCCGAGCAGATGACCATAGAAGCTAGGTCAGATCCGACAACCGTGTGATCTGACTCACCACCCTGGACCTGACTGGAGAACGTCGGCTCCTAGACTCCTCGAACTTTGATGGAGCCGAGTACGTCAGAGCAATGGTCAGATCCGAAGATCCCATATAGGTCTCAGGTCTGATGGTTCCACTAATATCAGCTCAGGATATTCCGACTCTGAAGTCCGAGGTCAGATCAGAGGAGGAATTGGAGCAGAAGGGGAGGATGTGGTCGGATCCAGAGCCCTCGGAGTTGGATCCAATAACAGCTTGGCCAGCGCCAGTGTCCTTAATAGCCTCTATACCACTCGATCCACGTCATTGTCAGATAGGCTCCTGGAAGACCGAATGGAGGAGGCTGGAGACTTGGAATGTTTAAGTATTGGTGATCTTAGAGTAGGGGAGAACAGCTCCAAGACAGAGGACTGGCTCCGCAACTCAAACTCTACTGGCACGGAAACTGATGGTGTCAGAGCTATAGATTTTTTGGATCCGACAGACTCGGGATCTGGTGACAAAATTTTGGTAACCTTTTTTGAAGGCTCCGAAAGAGCACTAGAAGAGGAAGATCTCTTCCCAGATTTGTCTGATTTTGAAGTCAGAGATTGGTCAGTCTTTGATAAACCTGGACCTTCTTGTATTGCTTCTGAGAAGGGGGGTTTTAAGAGACCCCTCAGTAGCAATTTGTTTTTCCTTTCCAGGAGAGCCCTGTGATTAAAAGAATGACAAATGGGGCAAGACTCCTGGAGATGGACAGCTCCTAGGCAATAGACACAAATTGTGTGTCTATAAGTTAGGGACATTTTCTATCCACATTTTTCATATTTTTTTAAACTTGACAGTTTCAAATCTTTAGAAGACATCCTGAAAAAGGGGTAGTAACAAAGGAAGTTAACTAGAGAAGTTTTATTTTTTAACAGCCACAATTTAAACAGTAAAACTTAACTATGAAAAACAGATATAGAGGATGAAGGGAGGATGAAAGGAGGGCACAGCCCTCTAACTTAAATGGGCTATGTCCAGGAGACTGAAAGGAAAAGAGACAGCCTTCTAACTTAAACGGGTTAAGGAGAAGGCAGTTCTCTAACTCAAATGAACTGTCTTTAACAAGGTTCCTGAAAGAAAAAAAACAAGAGGAATAAGAGCCCTCTAACTAATGGGCTCGTAAAAGTCTTAAGGTAGAAGCCGGGAGAGGGACGACAAGGCCAAGTGGAAGACGACGGCCAAAAGCAGAAAAATCAGCCACAACAAAGCGGAAATAACTGACTAGCACAATAACTAGCTATTTTAGTCAAATAACAGAGAAGAATAAGCAATTTCCAACAATAGTGATTATAATAAAGGGTATACTTAGCCAGAGCCAGTAGAACAAGTACCTGCTCTTGTTTAGTGGCAAACAAGATATGGGGAGTTTACCTAGTGCATGCTGGGATATGGTTTAGCCACGAGCTAGTGGAAGACCTTGAGCTTACATATAAAGGCAGAGTCGGATCCGAACCCAACCTGGTAAGAATGAAGGTGAGATAGGACAACAGTATATTATGTATTACTATCCTTAACTTCTCTCCTGGTGACAATACAGCTACACTGAAAGATATCTCACATTAAATATCCACAGCAATTCTACAAGAAAAACTACTACTAGGTGATGTCAGTAACAGTTGGTTGGACATAACCTCTAACTCCCCTACATCTAGCGTGAACTTCATACAACTAAATAGCCCGAAACATCACAGCAAGACATCAAATTCCTTATTAGACTGTATCCTAGTATCAGACAAGTACAATGTCAGACTCACAGTGGCCATTTCCCATACCCGAAGACCAACAGAGATGACGTCGGGTGGAGTGCGACATCAGCCGAAGCCGGACCCGGACTTTGGAATCCGGCCGACTGCAGGGCTGCCTGACGACAGGACAACCCACTTGTTATGACTGCAGATGCATCCATGAAGGACATCTTCATACAACTAAATAGCCCGAAACATCACAGCAAGACATCAAATTCCTTATTAGACTGTATCCTAGTATCAGACAAGTACAATGTCAGACTCACAGTGGCCATTTCCCAATCTATAGAACCAGACATCACCTTGCACATTCACTTAAACAGCATGTTTAAAAAACAGCAAGGAACCTGTCCAGGTTTAACCCAGAGATATTCATTACTACCCTATCATCTATTAACTGCGACATCCTAAAAATCCTCCCCTTAGATGATGCTGTAAATTAATTCAATACAACTTTCCTAAATATCCTTGCACCTCTTAAAAGGAAGATACTAAAAACAAATAATGAAATTTGGCTGTCCAAAAAGAGCAGAATGCTAATCAAGGATACAGAAAAAGCGTGGAAAGAATGGTAAAAATATAAAACACAAAAATATTTCAAAAACTTCAGAATGCTTCACAACCATACTAAAAGCAAATAAATAAAAAAAAAAGTATAACATTCAGAACAAAAGTAAACACAACCCAAACAAATTCTGTTCTTCCATTAAAAAAAATCTTAAATACTGGCCAAAAATTCAACTCTAACCCCTCTCTCAGTAACTCACAACTTTAACCTGCAATATAATTCAGCTTTTATTTTATAGATAGTATGGTGTCCTTAAAAAGAAATTACGTACTTACCATAACGTTCCATCTGTGATTTCCATTTTCATTCTTCCTCAACGGATGGGTTCGGATCTGATCCCTCAGATCTGGCTTGGCCCTTGCTAAAGCTCGTGGCAACCAAAAACTCTCGAGCTTCTCCCTTACCCATAATGCACCAACCCTAAGTTACCTCAGATCTTGTTTACTGATTCTTGTCAGAAAGGAAATATTTACTAAGGAAGATTAAAAGTTGCATGCAGTCAGTACATACAAAATACTATATCTGGAGCTCAATACAAAGGACAGTGATGCCCCCTAAAAACTCATTCTTCCAGAAGTTTGAAGGATGGATGCTGGTTGGTGGGGAGTTGAGGAAGAATGAAAATGGACACCAGAAATGGAACATTATGGTATGTATAAAACTTATTTATCTATTGTTGTCGATTTTCATTCTATCCTCAACTGACTGGACAGAGTCCCCAGCTACCTAAAATCCTTGGTGGACTCAAGGAAGGATTTTCGTAAGCACAGATGAACCAAACGATGCTCTACCTCTGAAGACCAGATCCATTTGGTAATCAGTAACAAAGGTATGGGGAGTAGCCCAAGTAGCTGCTGCACATATGTTGTCCATGGACTTCCTAGAAAGAAAAACTGATGAAGTTGCCATGGATCGAATGAGCTTGTACTAGTTGTGGTAAGGTAACACCCATTTTTTTTTATATATATATATAAATAAATGAGATGCAATCAGTTAAGTCATCTGGCAAAACTTATTTTGGCAACTGTTTTTTTTCCAATTTCAAGTCTGCAATGGAAACAAACAACTGGTCTGTTTTTCTTATCTTTTGTTCTATGCAGGTAAAAACGTAATTGTCTGTGAACACCTAGTAAATGTAACATGTATTTGCCTTTGTTAGTAAATTTGGGGAAAGAATGTCAAATTAATGGAATGACTTTTATTGGACTCTGACACCACCTTGAGAAGGAAGGATGCACTGGTTCGTAATGTAACTGTAGCCTTATGAAAAATCAAGTATGGAGGTTGTGAAGACAATGCTTGAATTTCTAAAATTTGTCTAGCAGATGTAATGGCTACGAGAAAAAACATTTTCCAAGTAAGATATTTAAGGTCACACTTAGCTACTGATTCAAAGAGGGAATGTATAAGTGTCTGCAGTACCAGACTGAGGTCCCATGGGGAAGTATGGGGAAGTAGGGTCTTTAAAAGAGGGTCTTAAAAAGTCGAGTGCCTCGCAAGAAAGGTCTGCAGAACTTATGAGAGGCTATCAAGGAAACTTCACATCCAGTGTGAAAGTTTGATATTGCTGCTAACTGAACTTTAATGGTTGAAGAACTAGCTCCTTTTTTAAAAAGTAGGGCCAAAAACTCAAAAGATGTCAGGTATCGGAGCTGAAAAAGGTTCAACCTGATTCTGATGTGCCCAGTACACAAATCTTTTCCATTTACTGGAACAGAGTTTACGTGCTGAAGGATTATGTGAAGTTAAAATATATGTCAGACAGGGGAAGAGGGCATGCGTTGTCTGGCTACTAATAGAATTGAAGAAGGCAAGTGTCGGCCTAAGTTTTGATATGTCTGGATGGATCATGCCTGTTGGATGAGACAGGAGGTCTGGAATCGAAACCAGAACCCAAAGTTGGTGAAGTAAGTGAGGCCAAAGAAAGGGGGACCAAATCTGTCGAGGCCAGGAAGGTGCAATGAGGATGACTTTGCTCTTCAACATGGCAGATTTCTGTAGGAATTTCTAAATTATCAGGATTGGTGGACAGGTGTATTAAAGACTGGCAGGCCAATCGTGAAGTACAGCATCCCTTGGTGATTCCCCCTATGGGAGGATTAGGGAAAAGTATCTGCTGCATTTGTTGTTTAGGGGAGAAGCAAAAAGATCACAGCAAGGCTGGCTTCAGTGACGAAAAATCACTTCTGCCATGTTCTTGTTGAAAGACCACTAGTGAGGTAGAAGAATGCACTTGCTCAGCTGGTCTGCTATCAGACTGGAACTCCCCGGAAAGTGCACTGCTTTGAGAAAGCAGTTGGATGAGATCGCCCACTGCCATACTCTGAGCGTTTTTCAACACAAGGTGTAAGATCTGGTCCCTCCTTGTTTGTTGATATACTAAACTACTGACAAATGGTCCATCTGAATTGCAATTGTCCCTGAAGAGAGAGCCTTCTGAAGGGTCTGCAACACTTAAAGCACTGCTCTCATCTCTAGGACACTGATATGCAAATTGGCCTCTTCAGAGACCAAGTACTTTGGACTGTTTTCCCCAGAAGTGCCCCCCAACCCCACCACAACTGGGAAGCATCTGTGGTCACTACGGCCTTGGGGTGAAAGGGGAATGAACAGATGGCCTTGTAGAACTTGATCTGATTGAATCCACTGTAGAATCCTCATACAACATTTGGCAGAAGGTATTAGTGTTATTGCCGCTGATACTGATCCCAGACCTTGAAGGACCAAGCGAGCTGAAATCTTGGTACTGCAGATTACTTTTCTGACCTGTGATCTTATAGTTTGAACCCTTGAGGGAGGCAGTGAAGCCATACCTGATTGAGTTGAACAGTAATCCTATGTATTCCAAATTCTGAGTTGGTTCCAATTGAGACTTGTCATAGTTTATGGTTATCCCCAGATGAGAATACATAAGGAGAACCTGATCTCTTGCCTGGTCGGAGTAGCAATGAGACAGTCATCTAGACAGGGAAACACCCAGAATCCTTGCAGTCTCAAGTGAGCTTCTACGACTGCCATACATTTGGTGAACACCCTGGGGCTGTGGTGAGACCAAAGGGCAGAACTCTGAGATGGTAATGCCTGCCTCCCAGCCAGAAGAGTTAAGGAGCTTCTGGATCGTCTGTTCAACTTTATGCGATAGTACACATCCTGAAGGTCTAACGAGCACATCCAATTGTCTTTGCCCAGAAAAGGGAAAAAGGACTGAACCACGACCATCCGAAACTTGGTGAGTCGAACTGACATGTTTAAGTTGCTGAGATCCAAAATTGGTCTTCAGTCCCGTTTTCTTTGGCACTAAAAAGAACCTTGAGTAAGTTCCAGATTCTATCTGTTCTGATGAGACCTCCTGGATGACTCTTTTTTCTAGCAGCTTTTGTATTTGAATTGCTGCCTGTTCCCTCTGACAGGGTGGGACATCGGGGATTTTTCTTGAGATCGGAGGAGGAAGGGAAAAGGGTATTATATAACATCTGGAAATAATCATCTGCATCCTTGCATCTTTTATGTCTAACTAGGCTCTCTGGTGCAGGGATAATCAACCCCCAATTGCCTCCAGAGGTGGAAAATTGGGCCTCCTTTCAGAAGCACTGGTAAGGTCTGTCAAGCAAAAAAATCTCTGGACCCCTGGTTTTGCAGGCCATCTCTGCTGCCGGGGCATCATCAAGCATTGGATTTCGCTCCTCTGCCCCTGACGGAACATCCTCCATGTGTGTCCTGGAAAGGATCCTGGGATTTCTTGAATCACATCTTCCAACCACCTCATTAATTCCTAGAAAATGATCTTTGAGGGGTTGAAAAATGTATGCCCACAGCAGATAGGATCTTTCCATCCTTCTCACACTTGGAAAATGTGTCCTTCACTTTGGGGCCAAACAAAGAAGTGCTGTCAAAAAAAGCATTGATGAACGAAGATTTGAATGGCTCTGCAAAATCAAATAAATGCATCCAGGCATGTCTCTTAATGGAAATGCATGAACCTGCTGCCTTTGAGGTTCCTTTGGCTACATGCAAAATGAGCCTCATGCAAGAATTTGAAACAGATGGCAGGGTAAGCCAACTGAAAAGTCACGGATGATAGTATTTCTTCAGGAATGGATCCCAAGAGGGTATTTGAGAGCTCTTTAATCAAATCTGTCTGTAATCTGGTGAAGTGTGCCAAATAATTCAATGACCTTAAGGCGAAGGTGCTTCCCAAACATGTCCATCACCAGAGACTTCCGGTTGGGGGATGAACAGTACAACTCTCCTCAGCATCAATGGGTCTGTATGGAGGGTCAGTTGTAGACTTATGAACTTTGGGGCTGCCAAAAAAAAGTGGCCAACCTTGGTTTCTTTATTAATAAGACATTTGCAAGCTTCTCATCCAACCTGTTTTCAAGTACTAAATCTTCCAACATAACATCAATTTTCCTGTATGAAATATTTATTGTTTCTAGTGAAGGCTCTAAGACCTACTGTATAGCAACCTTTTTGGATTGGGTATTAAAGCACATCACAGTGAGTTACCCCCACCTACTAAAGGACTCATGGGACTTTTTGATCAGTTTACCCCAACAGCCATATGTAGGTGAAGTGTATTTTGTAACCATTGATGTGGTTGACTTGTTCTCATGTATTCCTACAGAGGTGGGGCTTGAACTATTTTGGGCTATACTTGAAGAAAAAAGACCTCTGTTGGACATTGATGTAGATGTGTTAGTTGAACTTATGAGACTTGTGTTGGTGAATAACTTCATCTATTTTGAGGGTGAGACTTTCAAACAGGTTAGGGAAGTTGCTATGGGGGCAGCTTGTGCCCCTATATATGCCAACCTGGTATTATTAAAGTGGGAATTGCAATACATCTTTAACTCTACTTATTGGAAGAATATAAAATTTTATAGGCGTTTTTTGGACGACTTGTTTATTATTTGGGAGGGAACAGTTGACTCTATCACTGATTTTCTTACATTTTTAAATTCCACCACTAGTTTCCTTAGCTTCACTTTCAAAGTTGACCATAATGGGATTGACTATTTAGACGTTAGATTAGATAAAACCATCAAGGGTCTGAAATCTAAAATTCATAGAAAGAACACATTTAGTAATTCATACCTTCCCTTCAACAGTGACCATCCTTGGAAACAGAAAAAAAGCACTGTTAAAGGTCAGATGGTTAGAGCAGCCAGAATGACCTCTGAAAGGGAAGATTTTGAAACTGAAATCAAATTTATATCTGACCTATTTAAAGTTAGAGGTTATCCAGTGGCCCTTATTGAAGCTGTTGTCCAAGAAGTAAAAGTGGGGTGGGGTGTAAAATATCTGCCACTATTAGGTAGTTCTGGGACAGGTGACACCGTGGTGGGAGAAGGCCGTAATAACTTCGTAATAACTTTAAGAGATCTATGGTGGTAGAGTATAACCATGGTTCTAAGGAGGTTAAGGGTCTGATTGAATCCAACTGGAAGATCTTGAAATGTAACAAGGACGTCGTCTATAAGATTAGTGAGCAGCCTGATTTTGTTTTTAAAACAGGAACTAATTTAAAGAGGATGTTCGAAAGGAAAACCATTACAACAAAGCAAGGTGTGAACAACGAACAAGAAAATGTGGAATGTGTGCAAATTGTAAATACATTTCAGAACAAGCTAGTGTTGCCCTAGACAACTATGAGGGTACTATTGTTCATTTTAGGAAGGGGACCTGTGCAACTAAGGGTATAGTATACCTAGCTTATTGCAGGGACTGCACATGTTTTTATGTGGGTAAATAAGAAAGAGCATTGGGTAAACGAATATATGAACATGTTTACAGTATAAGGAGAGGGAATTTGAACAACGCACTATGTAAACATTTGCAATTGGAACCTACACACTCTGGTTTTTCTTTTGGAATTTTGGAGCAAGTTGTCCCTGACCCAAGGGGTGGCAGTTGGGAGAACTGGTTGTGCTGTAGGGAGACCTTCTGGCAACTTAAATTCTTCCCAGCCACCAGGGCTGAATGAAAATGTGTCAATTAAACCATACTTAGTGAATATAGCTGAGAAGCTATAAATCTCCACAGATTTGGTGAGGTATTTATACTACTCACCTTTAATGGTTTTTAAAATACATTTTGTACCTTTTATTATTATTTTCTATTTTTATGTGAAAACACTGGTTGAAAACCATTAGAATGTTATGTAAATACTGTTTAAAGCATTTTTATTCTATTTGGCAGCCATATATCATTTTATAAGAATTTACTGTCAACAAATTTCATGTGTATGTAGCACTTTAAATGTTTTGGCGCTTTTTATGAATGGATCTTACTTAAATAGGGACCGTTACAATGTTCTTAGTTTTTTCACTTGATAAAGCCCTGCATTTGAGTCAGGGTAAAAGTGTTTGTGTTATTTGAATAAACCTGTTTTTTGACTGCTATCCTTGGTTTTGCCTGGACTGTTTTTTTTTCCTGATTTTTGGTGTTTCTTTAACGGTCCTCTGCCTGTTTATTACTTCATTTCACTGGACTGAACTTAGTATACATGGCACTGTGTAGAGTACTATAAGGCAAGTAAAGGGTATATGCCCTTTTCCACACTGTAGTGCGATCCTGGAGTTAGTATATATAGTTAGGGGGTATGGGGGGCAAAGCCCCCTCCTTGTTTGTTTTATATTCTATTTTACCAAAAACTTCAAAACAATATATTATAAACAATAGACATGCCTAGTTACAACACCAATGACTAACTCTCTCCAGAAGACAATATGTACTCAAAATAAGTGGCCACCCACACCACCCCTAAGTATATATTCTAACTCCAGGATCGCACTACAGTGGGGAAATGGGCATATACCTTTTACATGCCTTACAGTACTGTCACTGTGCCATATATACTAACTGCAGTTCAGTGAAATGAGTTTTCAGTAATTTGAGTTTTCAGCAAAGTGGTCGGGGTGAAATGAAATTCAATTAAATGAGATTCAATGAAACAAAGTAGACCCATTTATATATATATATATATATATATATATATATATATATATATATATATATATATATGGGGGGGGGGTATAAAGGCAAAAAAAGGTAAGGGCTAAAAAAAAAAAAAAAAAAAAAAAAAAAAAAAAAAAACAGGAGAACTATAAGGTTTTAACTAGCAAGAACAAAATCAGAAAAGTTACTTATCTTTTTGAGAGTAACAGTCAATACGTCTTTCACATAAAGTGGCAAATGAGGTACTTGGGGTTGGTGCATTATGGGTAAAGGAGAAGCTTGAGCGTATTTGGTCGTCATGAGCTTTAGCAATGACTAAGTCAGGTCCAATCCCATTAGTTGAGGATAAAATGAAAATCTGCAACATCATTTTCCTGTTTTTTCTCTCACTTCACATTGCAATTTCTGTTTGCATTATAATAAATTATCTATAATTTCTCTATAAACTGCTTAAAATTTCTCTAAATAATAAATCGCTATCAAATAAGTTGTATCTATTCTTAACCAATGTTTTCACATGATGTCTATTCTGTATAATTATATAAACTGTGCTTGTATTGTCTTTGAAGACTGTAAAATTATTGTTTTTAAAATGTTTTTGTAATAATATGCAGCTCTTCTCCACCAGCTTCCACTGAAAATGGGCACCTTTCCCAGTAAACAAATCTCAATAAATAATAAACAATAGGCTTCAAGTCCTATTTAACAAAAGCTTCAGCTTTATGGCTCAACTAACCTAACTCAAATATCTCTATTCCAACCTCAATACAGCAAATGTTGTACCCACTGAACAAAGAATTACCAGAGTCACTCCATTGTTAACTGACAAAGTTATGTATCTTAGACACAATTTCACCTTGGGATATCTTGTAATTAAAACATTCACCTCCAGCATCCAGTCTCCACATGCCAATCCACTCAGGCTACTCATTCCAAAGTATATCCCTTTTAGAAGCCCAACATATATAAATTACATCCAATGACTATTAGGTCCTTACCTACATTTCAATGATTTAAGTCCATGCATGCCAATCAAAACCTCACAAATATGACATGTAACTGTCTGAAAAATAATCTCCCTGTTCAGTTAAGCACACAAAGCAGCTCTGTATTGTGGGGATCTTTTGGACTATATGTTCGTCTAAGGTCAGTTTAGAAATCTTTGTTGTATGTACTACTGGAGCAATGCTTAAATACAGGTTTGTGCTACTGAGCTATTACATTTTTAGTGCACATAAATACAGTCTGATTCTCTGCAAATACTGTGTTTCCATTCTTGTCCTAGTACTTTACATTTCTAAATTGTAGTTGACAAAAATTAAAACTTTGCAGTCTGACACAGTGACTTCTACAAACTGTCTTGGGGAAGAAGAAATACACGGGCAAGGTTATTCCAATGAAACACAAGCAATGAAAACTCTCTAAACAGCCAAAAATATGGTCTGCCTCTTAGTATTGCTATCACCATGTTCTACTGTATCCAGTTAGGTTTTATGATATCCCTGAAGGTGACAACCATAAGGGGAATAATTTAGACTCCTAATTCAGTTCTTATTACTGATGCTTCCATCACATGCAACCATTTTTTGCACATATGTGCAGTCTTTTTCTTCTGGAATGACAGCATGGCTTCCCACACGGCAAATCCAATTTACTGGATATTCCACCGTTTCATTTTCCTGTTATTTCCTACTTGCAAACTTTGGCACTCAACAGACTTTTGAGGGCAGTACTTTCTGTCTTTGCATCATCACGCCTGTCATTTTGATGATGCAAAGTTGGATCTTTCCTGCACTTCCAAGCAGGGTCTCTTTCCACTGTTTTTTTTTTTTTTTTTTTTTTTTTGTAAAACAAATTATGTTAATAATGCACATGGCATACAGTGCTGTGTATCTATTTCTTAAAAGAACAGGTTTTACATTAGCATTAATTTTTTTTTGGTAAAATGAACTATAAACAATGAAACTCTAATATATAGCGTTAGTGTCCAGCTGTAACCCTCACACATACCTCTCAACTGTCCAGATTTTTGCCTTATATTTTTAGTCTGTTCCTCATAAAATTTTGATTTTATGGCAAATTATTGGAAAATCATTGAGGACTGAAGCCAAAAAATTACCGATAATTGAGTTTCAGACTTCATACCCTTGAGAAAATTCACGATAATCCAAAACCTGTTATTCTATCAACTTTCTAAGTTTGTAAGAGCACTATTTAAAAACTGTCCCTATTTTTAAGCCTTAGTCCCCCCCCCACATTATTTATGGCTTTGTCCAGACTTCTTGCTCTAAGAGGTTGAGAGGTATTCCTCAGTGATTTACTAAAAAATTAAAAGTTTTATAAGGAGTGAACATGGTAAAAATATGAAGTAAAATTAGGTGCATTCGACAAAAATCATAAATAGATGAAAGGTAAGATTCAGCAACACTGGCCAAAATTAGGGACAATTAAGAGCTATGAACTTTGTGCTACATGTGCTGTGCTTGTGTTACAGTGAAAGAGAAGCAGCCTTCAAACTTATTTTCAAATAAAAGGACCACATAATTAATGGGGGGGGGGGGTTGAAGGTGGGACTAACCAACAATATGTAATTAGAAGTTATGTACCTACCATAACGTTCCATGCTAGTTGTCTTCTCTCGCCTTCTTTCTTGCTGGATGGGTTCGGAGCCGATCCTCGGCTCCGACTCGGCACTTGCTTAGCTTGAGAACTCCTTTTACCAGCTCAAGGCAACCCTATATCCCATGATGCAAGGCGGGACTACCTCAGATCTCGTTTGGTAGCTAAAATACCCTGCTAAAGGACTAACCTAGTAGAACTAGGAAAAAACAAGTTGATAACAAAAGACTCTTCTATTGAAGACTCAGGAGGGAACAACCTGAGAAGAGGAAACTCTTCAAGATCTGTCCAGGCCAGGGGGAAGGAGGGAGGGACGCAAGAAAGAAGGCGAGAGAAGACAACTAACATGGAACGTTATGGTAGGTACATAACTTCTAAATGTTAAGTTATCCATCTCGCCTTCATTCTTGCTGGATGGGACCGCATCCCTAGCACCTGTATCCCGGGTGGCTCAATGGAACAGACTCTTGAGAACTGTGGAACCAAAACTGGCCCTGTCCCTGGAGGCCAAATCTAATTTGTAATGAGAGACAAAGGTATGAGGAGTGGCCCAAGTAGCTGCTGCACAAATGGTATCAATTGGTAGCCTATCCTGAAAGGCTGTGGAAGTGGATAGACTCCTGGTTGAGTGTGCTTTCGGTTTAGAGGGTAGTTGCTTGCCTCTGAGTGAATACACGTAAGAAATGGTGGAAGACAACCATCTGGATAAGGTCACTTTTGATACTGGGAGACCTTTCCTGTTTTCTGCATAGGAAACAAATAATTGGTCTGATTTCCTGAATTGTTTAGTTCTATGCAAATAGTACCTGAGCTGACGATGGACATCCAAAAAATGAAGCTTTTGTTCAGCTCTGTCAGAATAATTTGGGAAAAAGACTGGTAGATCGATGGATTGATTAATATTAGTTTGAGAAACAACTTTGGGGAGAAAGGACGGATTTGTTCTCAAGGATACCCTGTCCTTGTGAAAAACCAAGTAAGGGGAACGGATGCAGAGAGCTTGAATCTGAAACCCTTCTTGCTGAAGTGACAGCCAGTAAGAATATAGTTTTCCAGGTCAATAACTTCAAGGAACATGGAGCAGACAGTTCCAACGGTGGTAAAATCAAGGATGCTAACATTAAATTCAGATCCCATTGTGGAGGAGGATGTTTTATTGGCGGCTTCAGGAGAAAAACTCCTCTCAGAAAAGCTTTGCATAGTCTATGTGACATAATGTTATGATCTTGCAAGCCAACATGATATTTGGAAATAGCCGCCAGTTGAACTTTGACTGTTGAAGAAGAAGATCCTGACTGAAAAACTTCAGCTAGGAAATCTAAAACAGAATGCACAGGTGCAGTGAAGGGATCAATGTGCCTGGAGTTTGCCCAAAGGGAAAAACGTCGCCACTTGCTAGCATAAACGGTTCTGGTGGACGACTTCAAAGAAGCTACTAAGATATCTCTGACAGGGTCAGAGATCATAGGAAGCCTGGCTAGGGAAGGAAGTGGAGCAACCAAGCAGTGAGGATGAGAGAATGAATGGCCCGGTGCTGTTGACCCGATTGGTGGATCAAAAGATCCGGAACTGGGTCCAGATGCCAAGGCTGCACCAGGAGGTGACGATGCAGAGTCGGAAACCAAATTTGTCGAGGCCAGTAAGGGGCAATGAGAATCAACTTGGCCCTCAAAACGGTGGCTTTCTGAATGACTTGTGGAATCAAGGGAAAGGGAGGAAAAGCGTACAGAAGTCCCCGGGGCCAATCCTGGGTTAGAGAGTCTCTCAGGGGTTGGCCTGGTAGGGGAAAGAGGGTGAAGAAGTCGGGGCACTTGTTGTTTTGGGGTGTAGCAAAAAGATCGCAACAAGGTGTGCCCCACTTCAGAAAAATCTGGTCCACTATAGATTGATTGAGAGACCACTCGTGAGGCATGAGAATGGCTCTGCTCAGCCTGTCCGCCAAGAGGTTGGACCTGCCGGGGATGTGCGTTGCTATCAGAAACCGATGAGAGGAGATTGCCCATTGCCAAAGTCTGAGAGCTTCTCGACACAAAGGATAGGACCTGGTCCCGCCCTGCTTGTTGATATACCAGACCACAGACATGTTGTCCATTTGCACTGCAATAGTCCCTGCGGGAAGAAAGTCGTTGAGGGCTTGCAACGTTAAAAGCACCGCTCTCATCTCTAGGACATTTATGTGCAGATGGTATTCTATGGGTTGCCACGTCCCGTGGACCATCCTGCCCTGATAATGCCCCCCCCACCCGATCAGAGAGGCATCCGTAGTGACTGTGGCAACCAGAGGAGGGGGAACAAATGGTCGGCCCTGATGAAGAAGAGGGGAAGATATCCACCAGTTTAGATGAGTCCTGCACGATTGTGTGACTAAGATTTCGTGCCTCATCGGAAGACTGTGGAACGACCACTGAGTGAATAACATCCACTGCAGGAGACGCATGTGGAAGCGAGCCAGTGGTAGAAGAACAATGGCCGCAGCCATAAGACCTAGAACTTTAAGTATCAATCTGGCTTTGACTTTGCTGCTCTGCAATAAAATCCGAACGTATTTTTGGATGACCCAGAATTCTCTGATCTGTTAGTCTGGCTAACAACTTGACGGTGTTTAATTCTGCGCCTATAAAGGTGATAGATTGGCAAGGCCGCAGAGAAGATTTTTCGAAATTCACTGAAATTCCCAAACTTTTGCAAAGCTGCAGAGTGTAGTCTCTGGTCTGAAGAAGCTGATGCCTGGTGGTGGCGGAGAGGAGCCAGTCGTCCAAATAAGGAAACACCTGGAATCCTTGATGTCTCAGGTGAGCTGTGACCACTGCCATGCATTTGGTAAACACTCTGGGGGCTGAAGTGAGGCCAAAGGGCAGGGTTCTGAATTGATAATGACTGGTCCCTAGCCGAAAGCGAGAAACCTCCTGGAGCGCCTGTGAATCTTTATGTGATAGTACGCGTCCTGAAGGTCTATCGAGCACATCCAGTTGTCCTTGCCCAGAAAAGGCAGAATGGACTGAAGCGTGACCATCCGGAATCTTGCCTTCTTGACAAATCTGTTTAGATTGCTTAGGTCTAATATTGGTCTCCAATCTCCCGTCCTTTTGGGGACCAAAAAGAATCTCGAGTAGACGCCGGATCCTACTTGGCCTGCCGGAACAGTCTGGACGGCTCTTTTTTCTAGGAGCTTTGTAACCTCCTGTTCTGCCAAATCCCTTTGACCGGGTGAGATGTCTGGAAGGGATTGGTGAGGTACGGGATACCTTTCGAAGGGGATTTTGTAACCCTCGGATATGATCGACTGTACCCACATATCTTGTGAAAGGGAATGCCAGGCTACTGGGTACAGCGAAATCCTTCCCCCGACTGCCTCCAAGGGTGGACAGTCGGGAAACACCTCAGGGATGCTGAAAGGGCTTCTCAGGAAGAGACTCCCTGTTGCCCTGGTTCTGAGGACCCCCCCTGCCCCTAGGGCGGCGTTTATTATTGTTACCCCCTCTGCCTCTGGGGGTAAACTGACCACGTGTGTCCGGCGCTGCTCCTTGGGCTTTGTGGAACCACATCTTCCCTCCTTTCTGACCCTTGGGATAGGGTCTAGAAGGGGCGGAAAAATGGACTCCAACGGCAGAAAGAGTTTTGCCGTCCTGCTCACACCTGGTCAAAGTTTCCTTCACCTGAGGTCCGAACAAAGCCGAACCGTCAAAGGGGGTATTGGTGAAGGACGCCTTAAAGGGGTCCGCAAAATTACAAAGCCGCATCCAGGCTTGACGTCTAAGAGCCACTCCTGTGCCTGCGGCTCTGCTCGCTCCATCGGCTGCATAGGATATGAGCCGCATGGAGGAGTTGGTTAAGGAATTCAGGATTGCTAGCTGTGAGGCAATCTTTTCTTGAGCCCCAGCAGCAGAAGGATCCTGGACCACTTCACCTAGTTCCTTGAGAATATCTCTTTGAAGCCTGGTGAAGTAACAAAGGTAGTTCAGCGAATGCATAGCAAAGGTCGCTGAAGAAAACATCCGCTTTCCATACCTGTCCATGGTCCTAGAATCTTTGTTAGGAGGATGAACAGGTACTGAAGGATCCGCAGTTCCTTCTTGGTGGCCGCCACCACCATAGCATCCACAGAGACGCCCTTAGAAAGAAACTGCTTGTCTGAAGGGGCCGTAATAAATTTGGATGGTCTCCTGGGGACCGGTTCCACAGAATCTGGAGCTGCCCACGCCTTCCGAGCCACTACCTGCATAAGTGGGTCGAAAGGCGGAGACACCCAGGAGGTGGAGGGTCGGGATCCAAAGCCTCCAGGTATACCGACTCATCTTCGGAGGGGTCAATGGAGGGCCAATTCCCCCTCTGTTTGAGGAGCTCAAGGATGTCTGAAAAGGAGACATCCTCAGAGGGGGACCGTGGGGAACCCTCCGACTCATCTAAGTCGGTATCAGATGTTGTAGACTCAGGGGAGTCTGTGTGTTTCCTCTTACACGTCCTCTTCCGAGGGGTTCCCCTGCAGGATCAGGAGAAACCTCGGAAGAGGAAGTTATTCCCAATGGGGAAACCTGGGGCGATGGATCCCTGGGCCTGAGAGCAAGAGGCTGGCAAGAGGCGTCCACAGGCACCGAAGAGGGAGGAGCTAAAGGGATGGACCGTTGACCTGGCTCAGGTGCCAGGACACTCCTCATCACCTCAAAGGCTCCCCTCCCCGGGAGGCCGGAATATTCCCGTTCCGAGGAAATAGGAATTCCCGGCTCCACTGAGAGGGAAGGCTCCGAGGCCGATGTCGGTGCCGAGCTTACCAAAGCCGAAGCCCCGAGAGGGAGAGCGGGGTCGGACAAGGGTCCGATGCCACTAGCCCCCTCGGAGCCGACAAGGGAAACTCGACGACCGGATCCCTCCAAGGAAGGTCTGATGGAAGAGATCGGAGCCGAAGACGACGGAGCCGAAAGGGGATGTATCAGTTCCGGCGCCGACACGGTCGCTGTCCCGAGAAGCTCCGGCTCCGAACTCTGGTGGGGAGTCGGAGGAGGAAGTTCAAGGGGTAAAGCAATAGCCGAAGTCTGCTGAGACGGGCTATGGAGCATTTGGGCCAGTGCCTGTGACTTCAACAGCCTGCTTACCACCCTCTCTAAATCGTGGTCAGACAGCCTGGAAGATCTCGAAGATCGGCTCCGATGACTCCGCTCCGACAAAAGAGGAGACCCCGGAGCCGAGCGGATAGACTCCAAAGAAGGGGACCGAGATCTCTTCTTGGACGAAGCCATCGGAGCCGACGTCCTTTGGGTTCCAGATGGAGCCGAAGGCTTCTCGGCTCCGATACTGGATAATATGTCGGCTCCAGCCGGAGCCGACAAGGCAACAGCAGATTGAGTGTTGGAACCGATCGGAACCGACACTACCACCTCAGAAGAAGAAAGATCGGCTCCGGCCGGAGCCGATCTCGACTCCGAAGGAGTCGGAGCCATCGGGGAAGGCTTAGAAGCTGTAGCCTGAACCTTAGGTGGCTTAGAAGGTTTACTAGACCCAGTTTTAGTGGGTGAACCTTCTGGCTTTAGTAAGCCACGGAGGATCAACTTATTCCTCCTCTCCTGCAGGACTCTCTGGCTAAAAGAGTGACATATGGCACAGGAGTCCTGCAGGTGTAAAGGCCCCAGGCAGTAAACACAAGAAGTGTGACCGTCTGTCAGAGACATTTTCTGACAGCACGAGTCACACTTCTTGAAGCCTGAGACCTTTCCTTCCTTAGACATAGTCCAAGAACAAATAACACTCGCACACCCCAAACAGTCACACAATTAATCCCAACAAACACAGACACACATATAGGGATTAAGAAAAGAGGCCTATGCCTAACTGAAAATTTAAACTTTTTATAAAAGCTAGAAGTTTTTTAACTATATGGGGAAATAGGGTGGGCTGTAGAAACACTACACACTATAAAAAGGAACAAGGGAGAGACAAAACCCTGACTAAACTGTTTGAAAAATTCAAACTTACCTGAGCTGGCAAAAAAGAGACCTCTTCGCAAAGCGGCAAATGAGATCTAAGGTAGTCCCGCCTTGCATCATGGGATATAGGGTTGCCTCGAGCTGGTAAAAGGAGTTCTCAAGCTAAGCAAGTGCCGAGTCGGAGCCGAGGATCGGCTCCGAACCCATCCAGCAAGAATGAAGGCGAGATGGACAACTTAACATCTAACCTTATAATTGAAAATTAGAGATTAAATAGAAGTAAAGCTTCCCCAATCTGAAAATCCTTTATGTAGATGACTTTCTCACTTTTGCTGACTAGGTAATGGACTCTGTTGATCCCAACATGATGTCAAAAAATCAGCTAGGAAGCAGAACTTTCTGCAGAGTAATCAATGGGGGTGAAACATTTTACAGTTATTGGGGGATATTTTTTTGGAAGATCTTTCTTAAAATTAAATGTAAGAATGCAAACTTATATGACAGAAAGACAGCCAAAGTAAGCAACTAAGAAGTAAATGCATTTGATAACAGATAGGCTGATTTTTGTCAGCATGCACAATATCTTTAAGTCTTTTTTTTTTGTTTTTGTTTCTTGTTCACAGGCACTGCCTCTGAAAATACACATACAACCTCCTGACCTAGTGGCTAGGTTTATCATGCTGTGAGCAATACATCTCCATTTTTGCAGGTTTCACCAGTGGAACAAACCAAGCTGCTTCTCACCTCCCAAGATGGGTAAGCTGGCATCAGCCACTTACTCCCATCCTCTCCCATCTAATCCATCCAGTGTACATGCTGCTACTAAATCTGCAGATGCGTGTTCTAACGGTGGAACATTATAATTCGTATCTCTACTTTCAATGGACAGTAACTTTAAGATCATAGGGTCACTTGATGCATTTTGTCTTCCCAGAAAGTGAAAATGACAACAAGGACCTTAACACCTCCAGGTAAGGTGTTTAGCACGGAGCATTTCCAATGAATAAGATGTAAGGTGACTCCCTAAAATGCATAGCTATGGATGACAGTGTATTAAAATGCATCAATGTGGCAAAAGGTAATACGAAGATAGAGCTAATCCCCATGTCCCTAGACTGAAGGACTGACCAATATCTGGGGTATCCTTATTGTGTAAACTGGCAACTGGAACACAGACTCCAGGCACTCCTAAATTTGGTATATTTAACTAAAATTAGTACTTTTTGCTGAAAATCCCTATGCAAGGCAGATTTTCCACCCTGAAAGATTGTTTATTCTCAAAGGACCAGATCTGTGAGAGGAAAACTCCTCCTCCAAGCACCACCACTAGTAGTCTGTAGTCTAACTGGAGCTGTTACTCTTGATTCTGAAGGGATGGTGAATACCTTTTCAGAAGTCTGCACCCAAAGTGGAGGTAACCAGATAATAGTTGTCAAACACTAGCCAAAGATATTCACAGAATAAGCAGATATGCAAATGGTACATGCTGGATGAATATGAACATCTAACAAGTGTGGGAGGAAGAACTGAAATAATAAATACGTTCTCCACCAACAGAAGATAAAACTTCAAGGATCTTGGAGCTAGAGGATTTCAGAATCAAAAGACTAGCTATTCCAAAGTTCAGTACCACTTATGCTCTATCTAAAAACAGGGGGCTCTAAACCTAGTCAGGATTTGATTCAAAGAAATCTAGGAAAATATTCTCAAAAGTTAAGTGGGACAGGAGGAGTCAAATATGAGGAAAGAGAATACCATCTTCCTTTCCCAAAGCTTGGAAGCAGCACACAATTTTGTGTGTTCCTCATTTACTTATTTCTTCCAAGAATAGGTAGTAGCTTAAACAGCAGCCATCTTTGTTCCACTTTTAGCAATTTTTGTGCTGACAAAAAAATGTTCAAGGGCTTTGCTGCCCCTATAACTAGCAGCATGAATGAGCTCCAAACAAAATATGAAGGATTTCATATTATGGTTCATCTCCCAACAAATAACGAGTTAATCAGTGAGAGCAAAATATTTCTGTAGGGGTACTGAGAAAATGCAGGAAACTCGATAAAAGGATAAAGGACAGCTGGAATTTTTCTGAAGCGCAAAAAACCTTCAGTGCACAAGAAACTCAGGAAAATACTGAATGAAAGATTGATAGATAACCTGCCTCTTAAACTTGCTGGTGTGATACAGATGAGTAGTCCTTAAATGGTGGAAAAATGAAAGCAGTTGAGCTGTTAAGATTCTTGCTTGTAGGAGTTATGTACAACACTACAGTCAAAATAATCTACCTTCATTTTTTGGTACATTTTCATGAGAATATTGCACATTCTGACAGATGTGTAGAAAATGAAACATAAATCATTCTCTTAGTTCATAACCTCTGTAGGCTGTAACTATCCCACGGTAATTTCTGAAGTAGTGCTTACACTTCCATTTTGTGTTAGGCCTCAAATGATATGGAAAACGTAGAACACAGGTCATCAGGCCGCTTGGTCTCAAAAATACACTCACACCAAACATATAAACATGAGATCTTTATGACACCAGAAACAGGCCAGCTCTTCTCAATACACAAACCAAGGATGTTACCCTTACCGGCTCAAGAAAAAGGCTTGACTGGTCAAATCGATATGTCTCTTTATCTCGAAGGACAAGGTAATGAGCTGCATTTATTATTACACGCTTCAGATCTCTCAGAGAGTGGAAAAGCCTATTTAAAGATTATTAAAAAAAGAAAGAGATGTGAAACAGTTAGAAACAAAACCAGTGATAGTAAAAATATAAACCAAATAAAGATCAACTAAAAGAAGTTAAAATGATTATTATTCATTTTTCTGACTCTTCAGCATTGCTCAAGACAATATAAAATACTTGACTGTCCAACCTCTAAAACTGTCAGAAAAGACCACTTTTAAGATGGTCAAAACATTACAGCACATATTCATTACATGCATTACTAGACATCAGCACTGTGATTTTTTTTTTCCTGTGTTAAGGTCTTCTTAAGCTTGCGATATTGTGAATTAGTACTTTTAACCTCACTGCTCTTCTCATCTCTACTCCAACAGCTCCCTACTGAAATGTCAGCACTCAAAAAGCCGAATGTTGACAAACCTAAACAAAACTCGAACATCATTATTCTCATTTCATTTTTAGCACCCCACCCCCCCACCCTCACACACACACACACCATGAACTTTAAATATACTAACTCTGAGATTTCTAAATCCTGGAGAAAAAGGAATATTAAAAAAAATGGCTATCTTAGACTTATTATATTTAAGTCTTTTTTTTTCCAGCCACTCATTCTTAGATTTTCTAGACTTACTGTAGCAGGTCCTGACATTTCAAATAGTTACCAGCTCAAGTATAAGGCATAGGAAAAGTGTAGATCAGAGCGAGTGTGTACATGCTATATCTTTAAGAAGTATGTGAGGCTGTACGTGCACATATAAATTACAAACGTGTGCAATCCCTGGTGTCATTTTGAAGAAGCAGCCAGAGAGAGAGACAGGATGCATGATTAGGTTCATAGGTAAGTACTAGGCTATCTGCCCAAGGGCATTTATAAGCCTAGCTAGAGTGTGTTGGCTTTCACCACCCCCTTAGATTAGTTCCCTGTGCCTCTGACCAGCAGAGTCATTAGTTCCCTGCACTTCTGTCCAGCAGAACCACTGCAGTGATCCCCTGGGTAAATTTTCTGTTTCCCATCCACCTATCAAGGTTTCTCTTGAAGACTGCTAGTGAGGGGCTCTGCCTGATGTATACAGGAATCTTGTTCCAAAGCATGGGGAGTCTCTGGGTCAGGAATCTATCCCTCCAGCACGTCCTATTTATTGTTGTGGTAAGGTTTATATCCCTAGAGCTTGTGGCTCTCAGGGATTTTTTTTTTTTTTTTAGGTGGAGCATACCCATCAATTCTGTGTTGGACATAGTCTTGTATGTCAAGCAGAGATCACCTCTGAGTAAGCAGTATGCAACTGAGTACAGCTGTTTCTTTAGTCGGGCCGCATAGGTCATCTGTTTGAGGCCAGTAATCCTCTTGGTGAGATACTTTTGTGGTCTTTCCAGCTGTTGCAGATGTCTTGTAAGGTGCATCCCAAATGGGGTGCTGTACTCTATAATGGGTCTAATAAGTGATGAGTAGAGAGGCACAATAACCTCCTTTGTTCTGGATGCGAACCCTTTTGAGATTAGGTGGGCCACACAGAAGGATTTTCTAACCACCATGGCAATATGATTATCAAAGGAGAGATTGCTATCTACTTGGGTCCCCAGATCCCTTATTACATTTTCTGTATTTAGGGGACTACCACCTATGTGGTAGTTCATGTGTACTTTGTGTTTTCCAAAGGGGATGACTATGCACTTTTTGGCATTCAGCTTGAGGCCATGATTTTGACACCAGGTATCCGTCTCAATGAGACCCTTCTGCAGGGTGTCTGCATCAGCCGGAGAATCAATTATGGCCCCTAGTTTGCAGAGTCGTCTGCGAACTTGGTCAGCCAAAGTCCTCCTGGGCTTGCCTGTACCTCTGAGAAGTATATACTGAACAGGAGGGGTCCTAGGACTGAGCCCTGGAGGACACCACTTGTAATCGGTTTAGAGTCGGACCTAGAGTCTGCAACTCTTACCGTGTGGGTTCTGTCCGTGAGCCAATTTGCAACCCATCTCATGATGTAGGGGTTAATGTTCAGGTTGGTGAGTTTGTCTAATACCAGAATGGGGAATGGTGTTGAAGGCCTTTGCGAGGTCTACGTAGGCTGTGTGGACCTCCTTACCCTCATCTAATGCCTTGGTAACTGTCACAAAGACGTCCACCAGGTTTAGGAGGCATAATCTGCCCTTAACAAAGCCAAACTGGGTGGGGTCCAAAGTTTGGAGGTTCCCAATGTCTCTGTTAATGAGTTCCATGATGATGCGCTCCATAGCCTTGCAGACCAGGCTAGTCAGGCTTATAGGGCGATAGTTCCCATGGTCTGTTGTGGGGCCACCTTTGTGGAGTGGGATAACTGTTGCTGTGCGCCACGCTGTGGGTACGTAGCCTGTAGAGAGGCTGAGTTTGAAAAGTGTGTTTAGGTGAGGGGTTAGTTCATTTTGGAGTTCTTGTAAGACACAACCTGGGACACCGTCCGGTCCCATTGAGGCTGTGTTTTTGGCTTTGAATAGGGCTGTTTTAACCTATGTGTCGGTGATTTCAGGGGCCTTACATTCTTCTGGTATGGTTATGGGCCCTTTAGGGGGTGAGAGGGGTGTGAAGTTTGCACTGAACCTGTCTGCCATAATGTTGGCAATATCAGTCAGTTCAGTGTATTTTGTGTCATTCTGCACCAACTCAGAGCAAATCTGAGTGTTTCCACTTAGGTTCTTGACATAGCTAAAGAACGCTTTGTGTTTATCTTTGGAGTCCTTGGCAATTTTTCTTTCGAAGCTAGCCTTGGATGATTTAATGAGGGATCGTAGTTTCTTGCTGATACTGATCAGGGATGTCTTTCCTTCTAGGGATTTTGCTCTTATCTGTACTAGTTTCCTCCTTCTATTGTAGAGCCTGTTTACGGCAGGGGTCCACCAGACTGGTTTCCTTTTCTTGGAGGAGTGAGTCTTGGTTTTACTTGGGATAGTATGATCCATGCATTCCTGCAGATGATCACAGATTGCTTTTGTATAGGTTTCAGCAGCTTGGACAGCATTGCCCATTGGTGTGGGGGCTGTGAACCTTTCCACCTCGGTCTTAAGCAATGTGAAGTTTGCTTTTGAAAAGTTTTTCACAGTGGTTTCCTTGATTGGGGTTTGGGGCGGAATGTGAATATCCAGAGTGATTAGTCTATGGTCTGATCTAACCAGCGAGGGGTTGATGTCAGGTGTGGAACACCAGTCACCCATGTTGGTGATAACCAGGTCCAATATGTTGTTCCCTCTGGTGGGGGTGCTGACCAGTTGATCCAGGGCATTCGAGTTTATAAATTCTAGGAAGCGTTGGGCAAGGGAGTTAGCACTTGAGTAGTTCTCCCAGTTAATGTTTGGGTAGTTGAAATCACCCAGTATTAGGGTGTTTGGTAGGACCTTCATATTTCCCAGTGTGTCTCCAGAAATGCGGAATGGGGGTCCTGGGTGTGAGTATCTTTGATGAATATGGATACACCCCTGCCTTTTGTGTTTCGGTCCGGGTTCTGTGGCCAAAAGGTATGGTATGAGTTATAGCCTGGTAGTGCTGGGGTGCTCTCTGGAGCCTTAAACTAGGTTTCTGTTACTGCACAGATATCGATGTTCTCCATATTGAGGAGTGCCTCAAGTGCGTGCATTTTGAGGTTTAGACTTCTGGCGTTGAGTAGCATTACCCTCAGTTTTTGGTTACTTGTGCTATTTATGGTGGTGGGTTTGTCTTTTGAGCTTTGCCTAAAAAAGGCACTATGGGGGCGGCAAGAGCCTTTGCCAGTATTCGAAAGCCTAAGGGTGACAGGTGCAAGCCATCTCTTGTGAAGCAACGTGGCTTGTCGAGCATGTCATCCCAGGCAGACAGATACTGGATCCCCTTTGAATGACACCAGAAACTTAGCCAATTGTTGAAGTTGATCATTTTTTCTTTATACTGTGGCATCATTCTTGGTGAGGGCAGAATGCTAGTCAGGGTCATACCTGCTTGGGCTACATGATCAGAGAGCTCTTCCATGCATCTTTTCATGTAGTCCAGGGAGGTACGTCTCAGGTCATTCACACCAACATGTACAATGACAGAGTCATATTTGTACTTGTTCTGGAGTGACCTGAGTGCTTGTGTTATGTGTCAGATCCTGGCGCCTGACAAGCAGCTAACTGCAACCTTCTCCTTGTCCAGCCTAGTTAGTGGGACATCAGTGTGCCTGGCTATAGAGTCGCCTATCACTAGTGTGTTGGGTATGTTACTTGCCTTAAGGGCTGTGATTGCATGGCACACTGATTTTGTGAAGTATGTGTTTCATGGTTGGTGATCGGTTGTGGAGGTTGCTTGGATGTCTGCTTTGGAGGACTCTGCTGCTTTTGCAGATTTTTATTTAGAGCCTTTGATTATGTTTTCGTATATTTATGTGTATTATTTGCCTGTGTTGGTTTGTTAGGTCTATGTAAGACTGGTGTTGTGTTGCAAGTATTTCCCTTCTCCTCTTGACAGTCAGTTACAGTCTAGGGTTGAGAGAGCTTTGCCTCCAGTCTGGCTGTATAATTGCATCTCTCGCATATATTAGTGTTTGGTTGGAGGAGTAGAGGGTTGTCTGTGTACACGAGGCAGTTGTAACATTGCCTCAAAATGCCCAGATTCACCAGTTGGACTGGAGAGTACACCGGAAACTGCCCTTTGGACATGCCTGAACAGGTAGAGTGAGCTGTTTTTCTAATTGACTGGTGGGGATGAATAGAGAGCCTTGTCCTTCTGGACAGTATAAGGGACAGTATAAGGTGACTAGTGCTAGGGGTATTTATTGCTTGTTATGAGTTTTAAGCAAGTGCTGGGCTGTAAAATGAATGGTTTGAGTGCTAAAGTTGAAGGTTTGTCTAGTTCCAAGGGAAAAACTGAAGAGCAGACTTCGTGGAGTCGGGAATATTTTAACCCTAGCTGCCCAGCGTGCAAACCGCTCCAATGCGGTTTTTATATCAGAAAGATTAAAGAGATAGAAATTAGCCCAAAATGGCCAATAAAATTACAGTTTCTGGGCAGAAACCACTCCTTCAAGGGCAGGTAGGCTGTTCAGAGCTCCCCATTCTCACTGGTGCACAAAGAAACTTCCTTTTTGTCCAAGTAAGGTATGGCCAAACACAGAAGCTTAAACACAGTCCAGGTATCAGCTGGTATCTGAAATTGGACTTTTCTAGCTTAGTAAGGTGGGAAAATAGCAAGATGTTTTTTTTTTTTTTTTTTTTTTTTTTTAAAGAAAACTAGAAACAAATGCAAAAATGCTTTTACAGTGCAGCCAGTAACAGTTAAAAATACAATTTACAACAAAAACGAATTTTAAAGTGCAGGCACAAATAAATGCAATTAAATGCAATTTCGCAGTTGTTAGTATATCAGTTACTTAAGTTAAAGTCAGTAAGCCTCTATAGTAATGTGTTTGTATAAAATAAAGCTGCTTAAACTGAACTCATGAAGAATCTTCTACCGAGTCCTAGACAGGACAGCGACATGGTGTCAGAACTGGGATTGAAGAGAGAAGAATATTCAGAGCTGTGAGGTGCAAAGACAACAGTGAAGGTAAAAGTGAGAGAAAAGAGCACAAACACAGCCAGAAAGAATCAAACGTAATGAGAAATAGCATGAACTATTTGATACAAAAGACAAAAAGGGGCATTACAAGGGCACAAACCGCATTATCAGGCAAGCGAAAAGCATGAAAAGTTTGTTAACTAAAGAAAGTTTTTAAAATAAAAGTATTTGATGAAACAATTAACAGTAAAGCAAAAAGTGTGTGTTTAAAGCAAAATGAGTGTGTTTCAGGCAAAGCTGGGCATGGCTAGAGTAAAACGAGCACAAGAAAAGTACACTGGGCATGAAAAGGGCTTAAACGAGCAAAACGAATATAATAAGGACAAAAAAGGGCACATTAAGTATGTGCTTTGGCAAAGTGCTATACATGGGCATAACTATGACTTTGTATTGTATCAAAGACATAACTACAGTTATTTTGAAGTATCTTAAAGTGTGTAAAAGTGCTTACATTGTGTGCTTATTGCTGTGCGTGTATTTTGAAGAGTTTATAGTGTGCAAAGTGCAACTATTTCATGAAATACAGTCAAAGTATAGCCATTTCTAAAAGTTTCTTTTGCTGGGTGTGTCCATTCACAAAGTGCCGCCATTACAGAGTGCTTCTTGTAAGGTAAAAAGGTGCCTAGCAAGGTACTGCCATTTTGGGGGACATTTCAGTGTGCTGTATGCAGTTATTTGCAAAGTACAATTACTTTGAAAAATTACTGAGTTTTGGGCAACAAATGTCCAATTTACTTGCATTGTGCAGTTACTTGACATGTTTCTTACACTGATAAGACATGTTTTCTTGCAAAAGATGACATTACAAGAGTATTGCAGTGCTTGTGAGCTATTAAGTCACATTGTAAAGTTATAAAGTGTTTCATAAAATGATGGTAAATGACTTTAGCATTTTAGCCTTTCCAACGATATTACAACAGTACCAAAACGGCCGAGAAGTTTATTTCGCAAAGTCCAGTTATTCGAAGGTACTATGAGTTTGTTCATTCGCATAGTTCCAAAAAGTATAAGTTCATAGCAGAAAGGCATTGGACAAATACTGGCATTCATTTCTGGCATATATGCATGTGTGTATGTTTGTGCTTATTTGCAAATCCCTTCGCTGGTATGTGTTAACATGTCAGAAGGATTTTAAAAACCCCTACCACTTGTATATGATCAGTATATTGCAGAGAATTGGAGAATATTTGAGCAAGAGTATGATATTTTTATACAAGCAGCTTATGCAGATAGAGATGCACGCTCCAGGGCATTCATTTTGCTAAACTTAGCTGGGTGAGAGGCCAAAGAAAGAGAGCGTTCATTTGTGTATGCACTAGCAGTATATGAAGGAGAAGGTTGCAGACCATCATATTGTTGTACAAGCTGAATCAAGGGAAGACCCAGAGTGTTTGTTGCGCAGGTTCAGAGAAATGTGTAACCCCCAGAAGAATATTACATTAGAGAGGCATTTGTTTTAAACAAGAGATCAGAAACCAGGGGAAACATATGCAGCTTATATAACTGACTTGAGAAACAGAGCTAAAACATGTCAGTTTGGTGATTTAAAGGATGAGCTGATAAAGGACAGGCTTGTTTGTGGCATTAATAGTGCTGCTATGAGAAACATTTTACTTTGTGATAGTGATTTAATGTTGAACAAAGCCATAGAGATTTGTAAAATCCATGAGGTGACAGAAAAACACACAAGTATGCTTGCGAGCAACAACAGCATGGCTTCAGTTGGCTCCAGAGCAAATGTAGATAGTATGCAACACGTGGAAAACAAGAGCAGGCCTAAGCCCATGGCAGCTACAGTGTTTCCAAAGAAGGCACATGGCTTTCCAGAAAGTTCTAAGAAAGCAGCTTGCACCAGCTCAGTGCAATACATGCATGGATCAAGAAAACCCATATCTAGCTTTATTGTTAACTCTCGCAAATGTGGTGCGAATCATGAGTCTAAAAGAGAGAAGTGCTTAGCATTTGGTTAGCAATGTCACAAGTGTAAAAAATGGAACCATTTACAAAAGTTCTGCAGATCAAGTAAACCTCACACAGTTGTAAAGAAAGGGTGAACAAAAAAGCAAGTTGATCAAGTAGAGAACAAGCAGTCAGCTTTCTTTGTTGATGGTGTACCAGTGCTTGGTGAAAGAGTTGATGCAGTGAACTTATTAACAAGAAAGTGAACTTATTAACAAGAAGTGAAGTATTTTGTACTGTCCGGATTAATGGAAAATCCACAGAGCTCAAAGTAGACACTGGTTCAAAGTGTAATGTTATATCAGCAGACACATTTGCTAGAGTGAGAACTACGAACTCAATGTAACCAGTAGTGCGAGACTTGGTGCTTATGGAGGTGAAGAAATTCAAACCGAAGGTTCAGTGATGCTTTCATGTTATTTGGCCGAGAGCTGTTACAACTTGTTATTCTATGTAGTCCGAACACCAGTGCAATCTTTACTGAGTCTCAAAGATAATTTAAGAATGAATCTGCTTTCTTTTGCTAAAAGTGCATTTCTGAGTTCTAATTTCTCTGAAGCCATTTTCTCATGTTTATGATGACAAGTTAGGCAAACTTCCAGTGGTGTATTCCATGAAGTTAGACCCAGATGTAACACCAGTAGTCAGACCAGCAAGAAGAGTTCTGATAGCTATGCAAGATAAAGTTAAAGCTCAGATGGATAAAATGGTGCAGCAAGGTGTGATTTGTCCAGTCACAGAACCAACTGAATGGGTGTTGTCCATGGCAGCCGCTCATAAAAATGGCTCAGACAAAATCAGAATACACATTGAAGCAAGAGATATGAACAAAGCATTAAAGAGACCTTATCATCCAATGTGCACAGTCAAAGACGTTGCAGCTCTAAAACGAGATGCCACTGTATATTCTGTTTTGGATGCAAAGAGTTTGTTTTGGGAAATGACACTAGATCGCAAATCCTCATTTCTAACTACTTTTGGTACTCTGTTTGGCAGATACAGATTCCTAAGGATGCCATTTGGAATAAAAACTGCAAGTGAAGTCTTTCAGCATGCAATGGAGCAAATTTTTTCAGGTTATCCTTGTGCCATAATAGTAGACGATCTATTGGCTGGAGGCAATGGTGAAGCAGAGCATGACAGAAACCTCAAGAAGGTTCTAGACAGAGCACGTGAAGTATACTTGAAGCTCAATCCCCTGAAGTGCAAATTCAGACTTCCAGAAGTTACGTATGCAGGACATTTCTTTACGAGTACAGGCTTGAGACCAGACCTGACCAAGCAAGCAGCTATTCTTGAGATGTCAGCACCAAATAACTTACAAGCTTTGCAGTGTTTCCTGGGCATGGTCAGTTATTTAGGCAAATTTATACCAGAGTTCAGTGAGTTGACAGCACCTTTAAGAGAGCTCACATGCAAAAATGTTGCATGGCCATGGTTGGAACAGCACCAGAAGGCATTTGAAAACCTCAAGCAGAAAAATGACATGAAATGCTACATTACATTAATACATTAAAATGTTATGATGTGAATAAACCAGTTACTCTTTCCTGTGATGCTTCATAATTTGCTCTAGGTGCAGTTATACTTCAAGAGGGCAGACTAGTAGCCTATGTTTCTTGAACACTAACCCAAACTGAGATGCAGTATGCTCAAATTGAGAAGGAGCTTTTGGCAATAATATTTGCATGTTCCACGTTTCATGATTATACTTATGGTTGAGCTATTCAGATTGAAACTGACCGCCAACCTCCAGTTACTATTCTAAAGAAGCCTATGCATTCCGCTCCAGCGAGATTACAAGGAATGATGCTCAAAAATTGCAAAAGTACAATTTCAATATGCTCTACAGAAAAGGCAAATTGCTTTTTCTGGCTGATACCTTATCCGGGTTGCCCAGAAATACAACAGGACAGCTTGATGCAGATAATTTTGACTTTGATGTGATGTCAGTGCGTAATTTTTCCATCACTAGACTTGATGAGTTAAGAGATCACACTCAGACTGATCCAATTTTACAAAAGCTCAATCACCATATTAATGTCGGATGGCCGTCAAAGCAATCTAGTGGTACCACCTGAAGTGCAAACATATTTTCCTTACACACATGAATTGTTGATGGAAGATGGGATTATTTTCAAAGGTCCTAAAATTGTTGTTCCTGCTTCCTTACAATACCGATACATCCAGGTTTTGCATCATGGTCACCCAGGGTCCACATCCACTAAGAAAAGAGCTAGAGAATTAGTGTTTTGGCCTTCATTACCAAAATACATTGATTACGTACTTTCTTCTTGTTCAGTAACCTCTAAAGCTAAGTCCAGTTCCTGAACTACCTTGGTGTACTGTAGCAACTGATATCTTTGACTGGAACAATCAACACTACTTAGCTTTGGTAGACTCCTATTTGAGTTGTTTGAGATTGATCTACTACATGATCTATCATCCACTGCTATTACTAAGTTGAAACATCATTTCTCAGTTCATGGTAGTCCACACAAACTTTTTTCTGACAATGGTACTCAAGTCACTAAACAGTTGCTTCAGAAATTTGCGAAAGACTGGGACTTTGTACATGTCACTAGTAGTCCTACATATCCTCAGTCCAATGGTCTAGCTGAACAAGCAGTGCAGAGTGCAAAGCAATTACTTGAAAGGTCAAGCTGTGACAATTTCGATGCATTCTTGAATTTGATTAATCTCAGAAACATACCCCATGACGATATTCTTGGCTCACCTGCTCAAAGACTACTTTCCAGGCAAACTAGAACTATGCTACCTATTTCTTCTAGCTTGTAGCAGCCTAAACCTAAGAACAATAAAACCATCAAGGCTCAATTGTTTAAGAAGCGTAACATCCAGAAATCTAGTTACGACAGATCGAGCAGATTACTTTGTCTGTTGAGGAAAGGAGATACGGTACAAATTCAGACAACAAAAGGTTTTGCACGAACAGGACAGATTACAGGTATCTGTGCTGAGCCGAGTTCCTACTTGATAAGATTTCAAGGGTGTGCAGTATAGGAGGAAGTGCAGACATCTTCTTCCTGTACCAGAATCATCGTCATCATCACTGCAATCACAATACTGTTTCTGTGATGCAGGCCTTAAGTCTAAGAGTGAATCAGACACTGTTTGCAGACCAGAATGTAATCAAAATTCTGATTTCATTCCAGAAAATGATTTGAACATTCCACAGGTCAGTCATTTTACAGGAACTGTTCCAGCTGCTAAATCTAATTCCCTGTTTTATGTCACATGATATGGACAAGTATCTAAGCCTAGTGTGAAATACACAGGAACGTGGACTTGATTGCATACCCATGTATATTTAGCATTATATAATGCATGACTAAGGCTTACCTGTGATTTCTGCATGCCAAATAGTCTCATAACAATTGTATGATCTATTTCTTAAAGAGGGAGGATGTAGATCAGAGAGCAAGTGTGTGCATGCTATATCTTTAAGAAGCATGCAAGGCTGTACGTGCATGTATAAATTACAGACACATGCAATCCCTAGTGCCATTTTGAAGGAGCAGCCAGAGAGAGAGCATGTATGACTGCAGTTGTTAGTTTGTATATAAGTTACTTAAGTTAAAGTCAGTAAGCCTCTATAGTAATGTGTTTGTATAAAATAAAGCTGCTTAAACAGAAAAAGTCAGTAAGCCTCTATAGTAATGTGTTTGTATAAAATAAATCTGCTTAAACAGAAAGCACGAAGACTCTTCTATTGTGTCCTAGATAGGCGAGTGACAAAAAGCATAGTTTACTGAAGTGCTGCAGCAGTTATTTTAACCAGTGGAAAAGCTATTGTTTGATGCATGCCTTAGAATTTCACATTTCATACAATCTCACTGGTATTATGCCAACATCAAACTTCAAATCTTCATCACATTATTACTTTTCATTTGTTCTCTAACCCCAGTGATGAACATCAAGCCACCCTTTGGTTGCCCTACTAACTTATTCATTCCTCCCAGGGTTGACAGTCCACCCATCTATTTGTAAGCTTGGGAAGCAAAACTCGAGAGTAGAAAAGTGTAGTCATCCATCATGGGGGTTACATTTTTTTTCCTTATGCATCTAGCACCCCCCTGCTGTGGTTGAGATTTCTGCAAGTGCTTGGTAACAGGAAACACATGTGCTAGACCTTATGATGATCTCAGCATGCAGTGAACTACTAGGTACAAACACAGTCATACAGTATAAAAGGGAAAAAGTACAGCTGTGTAAGTAATCTTACCAGTGAAGCAGATGTTTAAATGTTCACTACTGCAGTAGCCTAAGCTATACGAGTTATATTCTGCAAGCTTGCTTCCAAAGTTTCAGGACACCTTACACACATCCAAACCATTAGTCAGCTTGAGCGGAGTGGGCTCAAAAGACAGGTTTGGCTGTCAAAGTCAACACTTTGGCAACACTGTACTAAGTTTTTCATTTTTGATCACTGCTCTAGTAACCTAAGCTTTATATGTAGATTACCATAGCTTGCAAATTTTGGGAGGTGGAAGGAGAAGACTCCTAGAGACCCTGGAGTGTGGCTCTAGCAAAGCCTCATCTAGACCTAAAGAAGGAATCAAACGTATAGTGTTTTTTAGAACTATGCACAGAAGATCAAGTTGCTTCTTCTAGAATAAGTCTAGAATCTAACCCTTTCCAAGAATAAATGCAGCCAAGGCCCTGGTACAGCGGGCCCTGACCCTGCCTGGAATAGGTTTGCTGTGGTGAGTATAAAAAAGGTAACAGTCTTAGACAACCAAATGGAAATAGTCTGGTTTAACACAGGTTGTCCCTTTCTTACCTTCTCAAGAAATTAACAACTGATCTGAAGATCTGAAAGATTTAGTTCTGTCAAGATTGTACCTGGGTTATCTGTGAACATCCAAGGTATAGACTATCCTTTCTACCTCATTTTAGATTCTGGAAAGAAAATGGAGAGATGGATAGTAGGGTGCATCAGAAAATGTTTTTCTCTAATCATTTTGCATAGGATTCTAAAATGTGAGGTCTGATGAGTTGTGTATGTATGCAAAACATTTTGAATTGTCTGACTTCATTAAGTGACAGCTCACAGCAGGTAAACATCACACTGTTTCCATTACTGCTAATTGCATTCCAGTGTTGTATTTATCTATCTCCAGTCAGTTTTACTTGAGCTTCCATAACCTCCTGGAACCTACTTTGCTTATTTAAAGACTTGTGCACTATTTAATTATATTTTCATTGTTCAACATTTTATGCTGTTTCCTGTTTACACTGTGCAAAGTGAAAATTGTACTTATTTACTTTTTGATGATTTATCAATTCATGTAGTTTCTGCACATGTGGCTGGTAGTCTTAATGTTAATTGACAGAGCCCAGTCTCCCTAATAGTGAACCATGAACTCAGTGACAAAGTCAACCAGAGCTGCTACTGTCTGGCTTGTTGGCCAGCAGTCACCTCCCCTTAATATCTCAACTTGCTCAAATCAGCTTCCAACCAACAGTCATGTTTTATGCAGACTGTTGTATGAACTTAAAACCAACAAGTTAACTCTTTCAGTGAGTTGTTCAAATGCTGTTGACGAAGTTCTGCAGTTATGGCAGTTAGCTAGCATAACTACAACGCAAAAGCCGAATGCAGTGGCAAAAATCAAAAGTCTGTATGAGAAGCATTCTAGAATCAGGAAGAATAAAAAGCACCAGTCAGATACACAGTCTCAGTTGGAAACAGATTTTAGCAATGCACTTTTGAAGCAGACAGAAAAATGATAATTGGAGAGGACATTGAATTCCAAAAACGAATGGAGAGAAAGGAAAAATGACTACAGGAAGAAATGAAATGCAAAGATAAAGAACAGCTGAAAGAAACAGAGAAGCTGGAGAAAAGTGCCTACCTGCGGACAAACAAGTGGCTAAACCATTTTTAACTGCTAATTATAGTCCTTACTACTGGCCAAAAAGTGTAGATTACTTTAAGGAACAGGAACAATTTAAGAAATACTATTCCTGTTTTGCGTGCATTACAGATGTCATGGCTGGAGTCGTACTGTCTATACAAAGAACTAACATTTACTCACCCACATGTAATGGTCTGCCTGGCAGGTCAGACAACTTAGTAATACATATTTTAACACTTCCCATAAAATTATTCAGCTTTTTTTTCACATGGTACATTATATGACATGAACCTTTGTCCCACCATGTAATGACACTTAAACTTGCCTGGTTTGCATTGCTTTCTGCATATTTTTTGCATACGTTTGCAACCAGCAGTGAAACTGGAGAAATGATCACAAATGTGGATAATTACAACTTCAACATGGCTGTGAGGGTTTAACATGTAAGGATATGTAAAAGCCGTTACACTTATTAGCAATGCTTTTTTGTTACCGAACACTTATTAGCAATGCTTTTTGCTACCTAAAGAAAAAAGGGAGAGTCCGATACTTTTTCAAATAACTGCAATCGGAGATGTTTAAAAAAATCTCACACTATCCGTATTTTGATTTTGGGCACTAAAAATGGCAGCAATTGCTACCTGCCATTAAACCGATGTTTACCTACCAGTTCGATCGTTTACATCAGCAGAAAGCGGGATGCAAGATTTGAGGCGTCTGTAAGGCATGCAAAACAGGAAAAGGATTTCTTAAACTGCTTGTGTTCCTAAAAAGTAATTTACATTTTTTCCAGTACTAACAGCTCAAAATAACTGTTTCAAGTGGTTCCTGCATTCCTATCTGTGCAGGTATGTGCTTTTTGCAACTGTGAAAATGTGGTTGCGATAATACGTAAGTACTGAAAACAGTAGTCAACATGAAAATGACGATGAAGATGATGCAGCAGCAAACATGTCAAAATACCAGCAGAATTTAGTAACTGGTAGACAGCCTGTGAAAGAAGTGAGCACAGTAGATAAAGGATCGCCTGAATCGGTATCCAAAAAATGATGACTGGTGGATGATCCTCTTTTTGTTGCCAGCTTGGACCGCACAATAATAACTTCTCATCAATTGATGCATATTGTTGCACTGGTGCTGCAAGCAGCTGGCATTGACTTCAATGATCTGGCCATGTCCACAAGTTCAACACATACAGCAACGCATGCTGCATGACAATCCATTGCTGAGAAAGTAAAGAAGCAGTTTCAACCATCAACACCCCTTGTAGCACATTTTTTTTTGTTTTTTTTTTGTTGATTTTTCAATAACAATCATTTGAACAACAAATTATGATAAAACTATGTACAAATTTTACAAAGGCCTCAAGCATTGTATAAGAAAAAAAAGAAAAAAAAGAAGGAAAATAAAGGGAAAAACAAGTTATATAAACTGTAAAGTAGGGTACAATATTCATTCATTCATACGTTCAATATGACTAATTAGATGAAGACATATCTGAATTCAATGACTGAATAACAGATAGAACTTTTGTCCAAGGGTTGTTAGTCCATTTTCTTGGGTATATTCTTGATTCTTTAACTTTTATTTCCATTGACACTACTTCAACCAAAAGAGCCATGAAGTCTTGTAAGGTTTGAATGAAGGATGACTTCCATCTTCTTGTAATACAATTTTTGGCTACTGCTAGAATTGTCCAAAGAAGACATTTTTTTTTGTTATTCAATACAATAGATTCATTTACATTCAGAAGAATTAAAGGTTTTGATAATATAAAAGAATCAGTAAAGATGACTTGGAGAAAATTTTCAATAACACTCCAAAATTTCTTAATGTGAGAACAATCATAAAAGATGTGGGACCAATCAGCCTTACATTCTGGAGAGCATCTCCAACATATCACCTGTTCAGAGGAGTTAAATTTAGCAATTTTATTAGGAGTGTAAAAACCTCTATGCGAAAATTTCCAGGAAAAAATCTTCCATATTTGCAAATTAGAGGTTAATTTAAGAGAGTGCAAAATGTTTGATTTATTCATAGGAGATAGGGACAATGTACAATCTCTAGTAACAAAATCCCAAAATTTCTGAATAGGAGTAGTTTTATAAGTAATAACAATTTTATAAATTTTTGAGATTAAGTTTTTCCAATTAAATTCATCATGCAGTGTTTTATGCATAAGAATTATAAATTTGGGTGATGAGCTATAGGAAGAACTCTGTATTGTTCTCCACAAATCTTGAGTGAATGGAAGTAGACCATTGAAAACTAGCCAGTCTGATGATGGTAGATCATACTCTTTTGATCAAATTTTGTGCCTCTAGTGCAACTAGGTTCTTTGTGCAATGATACCAGCATGTACATTTTTTCTTTCCAGCAGCTGAGTGTATCTAAACTAATATTATCAGAAAAGTTTTTTGTAGTTTTAAAGAAGAACAGAAGCTGGATACATAGTTTAATGTCAATATTGTTATTTACGAAACTTCTAAAGGTCTTATAGATATGATTTAAATAATCTAGATTAGTAAATTTAATAGTATTATATTGTATATTGATACAGAGTACATACCAAAGTTTGTTAATTTGGTTAATCGTATTTTTTTATTAGTTTAATTTCATTTAAGATAATATTGTATGTAACGATTTCCAAGCTGAAGAATATTTGGGGTCTATCCAATTTAATATTGTTTTGAGGTTAGAGGCTTTAATGTAGGATTCTAAATCTGGGAAATGTATTTCTGCAAGTTCCCATGGTCTAATATGCACTTTGATGGGAAGCTGTTACCTCAAGGTGATGAAGAATTTGCTGATTACATGCCAATTGTTGTTATAGGTCAAAATACTGAAAAACTGCTGAACATACCCCAACTTGCATAAAGCACTGGTGAGCTGATGGGACAAGCAGTGATACAGACATTGCGTAGCTGGCCAGGTGTTCCAGAATGGCTAGCCAGTTTGTGCTTTGATACTACCAGTGCCAATACTGGTGTGCACACAGGTGCCATCACAGTGATGCAGCAAGCATTTGAGAAACGACTCTTGTTTTTGCCATGCAGGCATCACATTTTAGAAATTATTTCTACAGCAGTGTTTGACTTGTTCTTCCCATCTTCAGGACTACAAATAGCAGTTTTTAAAAAAATTTAATGAATACTGGAAACTTCGTGACTTGAATGCATACGCACCACTGGTTAAGGACACTGGAGGTAATGGATGCATGTTAGACTGTGAGAAACACTGGCTAGCTGAGAAGCAAAGTGAGGTTATTGCACTACTGCAAGACAAGCTAACGTGTGAAACACAGCCTTGTGATGACTACCTTGAATTTCTCAAGATGTCACTGCTAATCCTCGATGACAAACCACAAGGTGAAGCATTTGCTTTCAGTCCACCTGGTGCATACAATCGTGCCAGGTGGATGGCAAAAGGCATATACTGCCTTAAAATCTACTCCTTCCGGGAGCAGTTTAGATTAACTGCACATGAAATTCAGGCTTTTCGCCAAATCTGCCTCTTCACAGTGACACTATATGTTAAGGCATGGTTTTCAGCTACTTACACTTGCAATGCTCCACTCAGTGATCTTTGCCTGTTGCAGACACTGGAGTCATTTACAGCTATAGACAACCAGATGGCTCAAGCTGCTTTGTGAAAGCTCAAGAGACATCTTTGGTATTTGAGTGAAAATCTCATAGCACTGCCCTTGTTCTCAGATCGAGTGTGGAACAAAGAGAAACAGAATATTATTGAAGCCTTGAAAAAGCCATCCAGTAAGGATGATCTAAGAGTCAATGCAAAAGCTGTTGCCAGTTTCCAGGGCATGACCTTATCTGACTTCGCAACAGAACGATCAATGAATCTGTTCACTGCTGTCAACATAAACCCATCTTTCCTAGCAGATGACCTTGCAGCATAGAGTGACATGGCTGACTTTATCATTGTGAAACAAACTCCTACAGCTTTGCGAGTTAACGACTGCAGAACGAGCAGTCAAATTAGCAACTGACTTCTGTAAAGTGCTGACTCACAATGAGGAGCAGCGAAAGCTGGTATATCAGATCGTTGAACACCATCGACAGAAAGTCACAGAACCACTAAAAAGACACCATAGTACTATAAATGAACTGATGTAAACTTCAGCTTACTACATATGTTGTTAATTTTTACTAGGCTTATTTTTTCCTAAACTGTTTTGACAATTGTGTTGCTCAGAATTACAAACAAGACATTTCAGATGCAGCATGAAACTGATATTTGCCATTTATGTAGAATATATTTAATTTCTATTGACACAATTTGGAAACAAAATGTAAAAATCTCAGAATTAAAGTGCACTGAACTGTCACTTAATTGGAGTTTAACACTTTAAATTTTACATTATTCTTTGTCCTACCAATCCTCATAAAATCAGGGGTATGCGAACAGAAAAAAAATAAAAAAAAAATTTTGGGGCATATGTACACGAAACACCTTAATAGATAGTTTGGCTTAAAGTAAACTCAGATACCACTTTAGGCATAAAAAAAGGATTAGTTGAAACCTTGTTCCTGTGGAAAATGAGGTAGGGTTGTCTCACTATCAGAACATGCAACTCGGATACCATTCTTGCAGAGTTGGAGCAACCAGTAAATTGTTTTTCATGATAACAGCCTCTTCCCCTGGAGGCCAAATCCAATTAGTAGTGAGTAATAAAGGTATGTGGGGTAGCCCAGGTTGCTGCTGTGCAAATGTCATCCAAGGAAGCTCTGGAGTGAAAAACTGTTGGAAGTGGCTATAGCTCTGGTAGAATGTGCCTAGTCTAGGTAATTTACATTTTTTGATGTATATGAAGAATATGCAGTCTTTCAACCGTCTAGAAAGTGTAACTTTAGATACCAGTGTACCTAGTCTAGCACTAGAAAAGGCAATAAATAGTTGATCAGATTTTCTAATAGATTTTGTTCTATGAAGGTAGAAACACAATTGTCTGTGAATGTCTAGCAAATGTAGACAGTATTCACCTTTGTTTGAAAATTTTGGTAAGAAAACTAGTAGATTTATAGCCTGATTAATATGGTCTCCAAAACAACCTTTGTTAGAAAGGATGGATTGGGCCTTAAAGAAACCCTATCTGGGTGAAAAATCAAAAATGGCAATTTACAAGATAATGCCTGAATCTTTGAAATCCTTCTAGCAGAAATAATAGCTATTAATAAAGCTGTTTTCCAAGACAAGTACTTTAACTCACAAGTGGCTGCAGGCTCAAAAGGGGGGGGGGGGGGTATATCAAAGACTGAAGAACCAAACTGAGTTATCATGAAATATATGGATCTTTATAAGGAGGCTTCAGCATCAAGGTTCCTTCCAAGAAAGCCTTGCAGAGTTTATGAGACATTAATGAGGCATCCTGTAACCCAAACTTTGAAATAAATGTTAGATGAACATGATAGAAGAGGCAGAAGCTCCTTGTTCAAAAAGTAAGGTCAAAAACTCAAAATTTTGTGATGGGGGCTGAGAAAGGGTCTATATGATTATTATAGCTTCATAGGTGCTTACTTGGCTAACAACCACAAGGGCCTTTTTAAGCCTAGCCATGTATCCCAAATCTCTGACAAGTTCTGATACCCTTGATAAGTATAAATATGGGCCTGGGAGATTAACCATTTACAGGTTACCTGTGTCCATTATAGACATAGGTGCCAAACCAGGGTTGAATTTCCAGTCTCCCATCCAGTTGTCCAAGCTGCACTTGAATTGGGTTAGGGAGGAACTTGGATTCACATGGATAGGAACCTGTTCCATTGACAGGGTAGTCTCTGGGATATATACGTATTTTCTCCATCAGGTCCTATTTATATCACAGGCAAGGTTTAAGTCTTTAAAAAGGGTAATTCTGGTGCTTAGGACAATGTTTATTTGTAACTCTGGATATTGAATCACTGTTCACTGTTATACCCAATGAATGGGGAATTGAAAATGTCAGAGAATTACTGTGTGAGAGAAACACCCCTGATACTAAGGTGACACTCATTTGCACACTTTTGGAAATCATCCTAGAAGACAATGTGTTTATTTTTAATGATGTTTATTATGCACAAAAAGTTGGCGTAGCTATGGGCACAGCTTGTACTAATAGCTACGCCAACCTATCCCTAGCTAATTGGGAAGCTAAACATGCACTTTCGAATAATGAATACCAGGTTAACATCAAATGGTATAAACATTTTGTGGATGATATTTTTTTGTTGTGGCATGGCTCAGAACAGCGGCTACAAGAGTTTATTTTATACTTAAATCAGTTAAATACTTTCTTGAGTTTTACCTATGAATATTCTGATAAGTAGAGTTTTTGGATGTTAAAGTTACTAAAATAATTTATCCACTGTGTCTACTACTCTGTATAAGAAAACTGTTAGAAAGAATAATGTTCTACACTATGGCGGTATGCATCTGAATCATATGAAATTTAATGTGTTGAAAGGACAGATATTTCGAACTATGAGACTTTTTAATGATGATGATAGTCTCACTGTTGCATTACAAACACTTAAACAAGAATTTTTAGAAAGAGGCTATAGCAGTAAAAGTACAGTTTTGTACCTACCATAAATGTAGATGTTCGAGGATCCACATTGCTGCAGTCCTTACTATTGGGTAGTCCGCTGTCCCAGTCGGCCCGAATACCAGAGTATACGGCTGACGTCAGTCAGGGCGCATTAGACTGACGTCAGTACGTCAGGGTACTAATGCGCATGACCGACGTCATATCCTCAGTCTTTTCTTGCCCCAGATGTCAGAAGACCCTAAAAAGACAAGGCCCAAAATACCTGCACCAAAAATATGTACAATATATACAAAAATATCAACATATAACCTCACCTACACAACCACCCCTAAACACAGAGGGGAAGGAGGGAGGGTAAATTGGACTGCAGCAATGTGGATCCTCGAACATCTACATTTATGGTAGGTACAAAACTGTACTATGTTCTTCGTTCCACATTGCTGCAGTCCTTACTATTGGGTAGAATCCCAAAGCAGAGGTAAGGGAGGCTGGCAAATCATAAAGAAGCAGGAGCTGACAACATGCCTTGCAAAATAGCTGTGGCAAAACCAGCCCTAGACTTAGAGTAGAGAGGAAGGTGATAATGCTTAGAGAAAGTATGCACTGAACTCCAAGTAGCTGCCTCCAAAATATCCTTAGTTGCCGCCTCTTAGAAATGCTGTTGAAGTGGCAGTAGCCCTAGTGGAATGAGGCCTAATCCCAGCTGGAATCTCCTTGCCATGATGGGAATAACAAAATGAAATGCAAAACCCAATCCACTTAGAAATAGTTTGCTTAGACACAGGCTTGCCCTGAGAACTCAAAGCAAAAGAAACAAACAACTGCTGAGACTGCCTGAAATCCTTAGTCCTGCTTAAATAATAACGCAACTGCCTATGTACATCTAAAGTGTGCAAAATCTTTTCCCCTTTATTTTGGGGATCTGCATAGAAAGTAGGCAAATGAATAGTTTGGTTTAAAGCCACACTAGAAACCACCTTAGGCATAAAGGAAGGATTAGTACGTAATGATACCCTATCCTTATGGAAAATCAGAAAGGGCTCTACTGCCATAAGGGCCTGCAACTCAGAAACCCTTCTTGCAGAAGTAATAGCCAACAAAAAAGCAGTCTTCCATGACAAATATTTCAAATCAGCAGTACCCGCAGGCTCAAAAGGTTGTAGAGTAAGTTTTTCCAACACAAAATTGAGATCCCAAGCAGGAGTAGGAGCTCTACGTGGCGGTCTTATATTCTTTGCCCCTCTGAGAAACTGCTTGAACAAAGGATGCGAAAACAATGGTGGGTCACAATCATAGTGAGCTGAAATTGCTGCAGCATGAATCTTAATGGAAGAGAAGGACAAACCTTTGTCCAATAACTCAGTAAGATATTGAAGAGCCACACTCAAATTAGGCTCAGAAATATCCAAATTCCTTGCTGCACTCCACAATAAAAATCTCTTCCATTTTTCTGCGTACACTTTCCTTGTACTAGGTCTTCTAGCTTCCATAATCACATTTAAAACTTGTTGAGGAAGTTGAGACCGGCTGTCTCTCAAAACAGAATATGCCATGCTGTTAGATGAAGAGAGCGAAGCTTGACATTGAGCAGGTGGCCTTCTCTCTGAGACAACAGGTGCGGAATCAAGGGTAAAGGCCATGGAGGCTTCTTTACTAGACTCCTCAGTAATGGGTACCAGTGCTGCCGAGGCCAATCTGGAGCTATTAAAATCATCCTTGGCTTGTCTTGTCTGACCTTTAGAAGCACCTTTGGAAGAAGAGGCAGAGGTGGAAACGCATACACATGAAGATTTTCCCAACTGAAAGAAAGAGCATCCACTTTCCAAGCTGTGTGATGTAACCTCTTTGTGCAAAACTTTGGCAGCTGGTGGTTTAGTGGAGAAGCGAACAGATCTATGTCTGGAGTTCCCCAGGACACTGTCAACCTTTGAAATACATGAAGATCCAGTTTCCACTCGTGGGGATCCATGATTTGTCTGCTTAACACATCTGCTAAGGAGTTCTGTGCTCGGCAGAAACCTTGCCTGAAGAGTTAGTTGCAAGCTGAGCGCAGTCTCCCATAAAATCATTGCTTGCCTGCACAATGGGTAAGAATGTGTTCCCCCTTGTTTGTTGATGTACCACATGACAGTTGTGTTGTCTGTTAGAATCAACACCTGTCCTGGAAGAAGTAACTCCTTGAAAGCCATTAATGCAAACTGGACTGCTAACATCTCCTTCATGTTGATATGTAGATGCTGTAGTCTGGCAGGCCACTTGTCTTGTATCCACTTTCCATTTAGATGAGCTCCCAAGCAATGTCCGAGGCATCTGTCGTTAAAATCTGACTCGCCTCTGGCCGGGTCACAGAGAGTCCCTTGTTTAGGTGACATTCCTGAGCCCACCACAAAAATTCTTTTGAAGGCAAGGTATTATTTGAATGACAGTGTCCAAATCCTGGCAGTGCTGTGTCCATACATTTTGAGATACCATTGTAGCTTCCTCATATGCAGTTTGGCATTGGGAAGCACCAGAATACAAGATGCCATGAACCCTAATGCTTGAAGGACTGTCCTTGCAGTCAGCACGGACTGATGAGATAGTTGATGGAAGTAATGTGATAGACTCTTTTGTTTGTCCGGGGTTAAAAAGGCCATCTGGGCTGCTGTATTCAGTCTCACACCCAGAAAGCACATGTCTTGAGAGGGTACTAGACTGGACTTTATTTCGTTCACAGAATACCCTAGGCATCTTAGCACTGCTATAACATATTCCAGATGCTGTAGAAGGTCTTCCTTTTCTCGAGCCAGAATCAGGCAGTCGTCCAAGTAAGGATAGATTTGAATTCCTTGTAGCCTGAAGTAAGCTATCACTGGAGCCAGAATCTTTGTGAATACTCTGGGCGCAGTAGATAAGCCAAAGGGCAATGCAGAGAACTGATAATGAGAATTTCCAGCTCGAAACCGCAGATACTTCCTGCAACTTAGCCTTATAGGCACATGAAGGTAAGCTTCCTTGAGATCTAAAGTTACCATCCAATGATCTTTGCCCAGCAGAGGTAAAAGCTGTTGTAACGTCAACATCTTGAACTTGGGAATGTCCAGAAAAGTGTTGAGGAGAGATAAATCCAAAATTGGTCTCCACGTGTTCCCCTTCTTTGGTACTAGGAACAGGCGAGAATAAAATCCTAGGCCCCTTTCTGATACAGGGACTGGCTGAATGGCCCCCATCTGGAGTAACTGAGAAATTTGCTTGTGAGCCTCTTTTCTTTGTGGAGGAGGAACGTCTGGCATGCCTTTGAAAGGGGGCAATGTATGGAAATAAAACCTGTAACCGTGGTGAATGATATCCAACACCCATCTGTCTTGAGTAATTAAATCCCAATTTTCTTTGAAAAGAGACAGTCTTCCTCCCAAAGGAGCTGCCAGACGAGAATCTTCTGGCAGCTGAAAAGGCAGGTCATTGGGTCTGTTTACGAAAGGACTGACCCCTGCCCTCACCAGAAGTCTGAGCAAGTGAACTCCCTGTTCTAGGCCTAAAAGAACCTTGAGCTCTGCCCCTACCACGTCTAGACCTACCCCTAGACTGGGAATCATAAGCAGGATATGTCCACCCCTTAGCAGGCCAATTTCTACTAAACTTCGGTGGCTGCACCTGCAAATAATCTTTAACAGTTTGCATAGACTTAGCTTTGTCCTCCATTTTCTTTAAAACTGCTTCCACAGGCGAACCAAACAACACATCAGACTGTAAAGGAGCATCCAAAATCCTTGTCTTAACATGCTCAGCTAAATTCTGATCCCTCAACCAGGCATGCCTGCGAAGAACAGAACTAGTGGCAGCCACCCTCGAGGAGGCCTGTACAGCATCAAAACCACATTGCAAAGAATGCTTACCTACTTGTTCAGACACATGAACTAAATCCAGCAACTCTTTACACTCAATACCTTCCGCCAAAGCATCCACCTTAGATTTCAATTGTGAAAGGAGATAATTTTGATATTTTAGCATGTGAAACTGACAATTCAACGCTCTCATGGCTAGAGTGGAAGAAGTATACACTTTCTTTCCCCACCTATCCAAAGCCCTTGCCTCTTTATCAGTGGGAACAGGATTTTTAACCACAGAGGCCTTAACACCTTTAGGCCCCTGAGAAACAGTTTCTGGATCCGCCCTAGGACTCTTAAACAAATACTTATGAGCTTCGGGCACCCTATAGTACCTATCAGGTTTAACAGGAGCAGGAGGCAAAGAGTCAGGGTTCAGGAAGCCTCTGCAAAAACATCTTCCACCACATTCAACACAGGAGGTATAGCTAAGGGCCTATGTTGGGGTAAAAATAAGAATTCCCTAAGCCTTTTCCTGGAATCAGAGTAATCTTGGCCTTCCCATTTAAAGTGTTCTCTCATGGAATGCAGAGTCTCTGAAAATGAGAAATCCTCAGGAGGAGAAGCTGTAGGAGTGGAATCATCCACATCAGAATCAGAATAAGGTGGAAACTCCTGCAAATCTTCCGCAGAAGACTCTGAAGCCTCTGAATACTGTTCCAAACACTCAAACTCAGGTTCCACCCTAGGCCTCTTATCAGGAGGGGGCATAGAACCTCTAATCAGAGTAATCAAATCTTCCGCCATTTTAAGCATATGTTTCTTAGGCACAGAACCTGAAGTGCTAGGAGAAGCCCCCACTGAAGCTAAACTTGGCCTACCTCTCAAAGAAGTTTTGGCAACAGAAGGAGAGGCTCTAACTACCTTGGGAAGAGAGGGAAGAACAGTTACCTGAGAAGCCCCTCAGCCTGGCCTACCTCCTGAGAAGGCACATCCTGTAACAGTAAAGTCTCTGCCTGAGACTCTAAAGAAACTCCTGGCAAAACCTCTGGCTCCACTGAGCCTTCTAAAGAACCGACGTCCGGGACTGCCGGTTCATCAACCCTAGGCTTTGCAGGTTTGTCCTTGGGCTTCTTGGACGAAGCGGGCCGGAGCATCCGGCGGCATTTTATAATTGCAACGCTTCCCAAACACTAACCTGGCACAGTCTAACCTCCTCTTAATAGTGCGTTTGTTAAACCTAGCACAAGAGCGGCATCCAACAACGTCGTGCTCAGGCCCTAAACAAGGTATACACAAGGTATGGTAATCCCTATGAGGTATCTGTTTCCCACAAGAAATACAGTTATTCACTTTTCTGACATCCGGTTAAATACTGAGGCAAGAAAAAACCAAAATGTTCCCCAACGGGGTACTTAGCCAACTCTGATTCGGTCTGAAACTCCGGTTTCGGAAATATTTCAGAACGCCAACCTGCACTCGCAAAACTGCTTCTGCATCGGACCATGCGGCAAAAAAGACTGAGGATATGACGTTGGTCATGCGCATTAGTACCCTGACGTACTGACGTCAGTCTAATGCGCCCTGACTGACGTCAGCCGTATACTCTGGTATTCGGGCCGACTGGGACAGCGGACTACCCAATAGTAAGGACTGCAGCAATGTGGAACAAAGAACATCTTATTGATTCTCAAATAGCAGAAGGATGGCGGCATAGGTCAGGTAAGTGCCAGCCATACTTTTCCTTCCTCCCAACTAGTATTAACAACAGGGATAATACTGACGATACTTTCTCAAGTGACGCTTCCACTGATACCGCTATGAATAAACTAAGGATGCCACTGACTTTTGCCAGAAATGTGCATGTAGCATGTGATATTATTAAAAAGAACTGGGATATTCTGTCTACTGTACATGAGTTGAATGGGGTCATTGGCATTCAGCCAGATTTTGCTTTTAGAAATAATAGATCACTTAAGAGTCAGCTCTGTTATCAATCTTTTAATACTAAATCAACTATAATATCTGATAGACTTGGTACACATATGTGTAGGAATTGTATGGCCTGTACACATATACACATTGGTAATCATTTCACACATCCCACTTTGGGTGTTAAGATAGATACTGCTTTTTATGTAGATTGTCGAACAAAAAATGTTGTCTATTTTTGCTATTGTACTACCTGCTTCTCATTTTACATAGGGAAAATGAACAGGGTGTTTAAGGATAGAATACTTGGGAACACCTTAGGGATATTAGGAATGTTAAAGAAACCAGCACACTATCACTACATGTAGCTAAAGAGGGTAAAGAACATAAATTTAGCTTTATGGTACTAGAGATTCTGCATAGTACCAAGAGAGGAGGTGACATAAATAATAGAACAGAATCTAGTGAACAGAAATCGATTTTGCACTTTCAAGCTGATAAACCTCCTGGTTTGAACAGAGTTTCCCTGAAACCCTTCCCTAAAGCACGGCCATTAAAGCATTGATTTCTTTTTTAATATTTTATCATATATATTTCAATAGTCCATCTTTTATTATTATTTTTTACTATTGTATTTGTTACCATTTTTAAGTACATATTGTTTATTTAATCTGTTTTTATTCAATTTTTTTAAAGATCTATATATTTTACAGATGTATTTTATCACATGGCTTTTAGCTATGATGCACATTTTATCTGATTTTTGTTTGGATGTTTTAGTGTTTAAAAATTTAACTGTTATTCTGTCTTTGTTGGTCTGATGTTATTCCGAGAAAGCGCTTACCTTACTACAATAAAGGACATATTGATTTTCACTGCTGTGTGGAACCAGATTATTTTTCTTTTTCTTGTAATTCTGATGCTGTTTGTGCATAACATGAGAATTTTTGCCATTTGCTACAATAAAGTTTTCTAGCGGAGGGCTTGTGAGAGGCCACAATAATTTTATGGACTGGAGAAGACAGAATGTTATTTCTTGCAGTTAATGGAACTGGAGAAGCCACGCTGTGAGCTTTAGGTTCTGAAGGTTCAGGTAAACTAATCCCTCTGGATGGGACAGGAGATCTGGAGCTGGTTCCAGGGTCCACGGTTGCTGAATCAAGTGAGGCCAGAAGAAGGGGAATCACATCTGTCGATGCCAGAATGGGGCAATGAGGATAACTTTGCTCTTCAACCGGGGTGCTTTCTTCAGAAATTGAGGGATTAACAGTATCAGAAGTAAAGTGTATAGAAGTCCCGAGGGCCAATCGTGAAGGACAGCATCTCTCGGGGACTCCCCCAGAGGGGGGACCACATCAAAATAGCTGCTGCACTTACTGTTTAGGGGCAATGCAAAGAGGTCACAGCAAGGCTTGCCCCAGTGGAGAAAGATCATTTGTGCCACTTTCAGATTGAGAGACCATTCGTGAGGCATGAGGATGCATTTGCACAGCTTGTGTCTATCACCACACTGGAAGTCCCCGGGATGTGCATTGCTATTAAAAAGTAGTTGGAAGACATCACCTAGTCCCAAACTCTGAGTGCTTCTCAACAAAGGGGATAAGACTGGGCTCCCCCGTTTGTTGATATACCAGACGACTGACATGCTGTCTGTCTGGATTGCAATTGTCCCTGGAGGAAGGACAGCTTGAAAGGCCTGCAACAAGAACAGCATTGCCCTCATCTCTAGGACATTGATATGCAAACTGGCCTCTGTAAGTGACCAAGTGCCTTGGACTGTCTTGCCCAGATAATGCCTCCCACCTAATCTGGGAGGCGTCTGTGATCACTATGGACTAGGGCTGAGGTTCTATGAAAGATCTTCCCACTAGAATATCTGGAGAGTGAATCCACTGGAGAAGATCCCTTTTGCAACGGTTGGTCACTAAAATATGATGCAACATTGGCTGATGAAGAATGGACCGTTGGGATGCCAGAAGCCATTGCAGAATCCTCATGTAGAATCCTGCTAGAGGTACCAAAGAAATGGTTGCTGCCATGGAACCTAGAGCCTGTAGTACCAGACATACGGCTACTGTCTTGCTGCTGCTGATAATTCTCCTAACTTGAAATCTGATCTTTTCTAAACGGGGAAAGGGGAGAGAAGCTATGTAAGTGCTTGTATTCAGATTTTCCCCTATAAATTCCAAATTCTGTGTTGGTATCAGATGAGATTTCTTGTGGTTTATTGTGATTCCAAGGTAGGCAGAAGTCTGAATGACATAGTTCCTTGATTTTTCTAAGAGATGCTTGGTGGGAGCGGTGATGAGCCAGTTGTCTAAATAAGGAAACACTCTGTGTTTGTGTAATCTCAAGTGAGATGCTACCACTGCCATGCATTTGGTGAACACCATAGGGGCTATGGTGAGACCAAAGGGCTTCGCCCTAAATTGATAGTGACTGGCTTCCAGCCAGAAGCAGAGAAATCTCCTGGAGCGCTTGACATCTTGATGTGGTAATATGCATCCTGGAGGTCTACAGAGCACATCCAATCATCCTTTCCTAAAAACGGAAGGATGGACTGAACTGTGACCATCCAGAACTTTGTCTGCTGAACAGATTTTTTCAAAACACTGAGATCAAAAATTGGTCTCCAGTCCCCTGTCTTCTTTGGCACTCAAAAGAACCTTGAGTAAATTCCAGATTCTTTCTGGTCTGAGGGTATATCTTGGATGGATGACTCTTTTCTAGCAGTTTTTTGATTTCTCGAACTACTAGTGTCCTCTGACTGGGTCGAACATCAGGGATCCTTTTGAAATTTTTGGGAAGGCTGTGAAAGGGAATGGTGTATCCCATTGATAATAATCCTACTTCTAGCCAGGCTTATTGGTGTAAGGATAATCGTCCCCCAACTGCTCCTAGAGGCAAGCAATTGCGCCTCCTTTCAGGAGCGCTAGTAGGGTTTTGGTTGAGAAAAGATCTCTGGAACCCTGATTTTGTGGGCCACCTCTGCAGCGTGGATGGCATCTTCCATTAAAACTCCCCCCTCTGCCCTGGGGGAAGCTGCTACCATGTGTGTCCTGGAAAGGCCCTTGGAACTTTCAGAACCACATTTTCCCACTCCTGTAGTTCCTAGAGAAGGACCGTTGAGGAGCAGAAAAACATGTGCCCACTGCAGAAAAGGTCTTCCCATCTTTCTCATGCCTAGTCAAGGTCTCTTGAACTTTTGGGCCAAAAAGAGAGGATCCAAAAAGGCACACTGAAGGACAAAGACTTGAATGGCTCTGAAAATTCACAAAAGTGCATCCAGGTGCATCTCCTAATTGCTTCACCGGATCTCACTGCTCTGGTCATCCCTTTGACTGCATGCGCTACAAGCCTCATGGACGAGCTGGATATGAGCTAGGGTGGCCAACTGAGAAACAACCTTTTCTTAGGTTTCTTCAGCTACAGCTCCTACATGGGTATTTGAATCAGATCGTTTTGGAGTCTAGTGAAATGTGCCATAAAGTTCAACGACCATAGGGCAAAGGTCGATGAAGTGCATACCTGCTTCCCAAACCTATCCATCACCTGAGACTCTCGACTGGGTGGATGGATAGTGGAACTCTCCTCAGACAGTTCTTTCTTTGTGGCTGCCACAACCACCAAGGCATCTACTGCTAACCCTTTAGCCCAGAACTGAAAATATTCAGGTGCTCAAATAATTTAATCTAGCCTCTTAGGCATCAGCTCTATGGAATTAGGAGCCTTCCATGTCAGCTGCGCAATTACCTTGATAAGATCATCAGCTGGTGGAGTTACCCAAGAAGTAGATGGGTGAGAGATAAAAGCTTGTATGTATACTGACTCCTCTGGGGAAGGATGTTGGAACTTCCAGTCACCCCTCTGTTTAAGGATCTCAAGGATGTCTCCAAAGGAGACATCTTCAGGGGGGACCTAGGGGAATACACCCCTTCATCGTAGTCTGTATCTTCACTGACAGATTATTCCGGGGAATCCAAGTGCTTCTTCTTACACTTTTTCTCTTGCGAGGAACTTCTTCAGTGGGAAAATTTGAAGAAGTGTCAGAAGAGGATAAAACCTGGACAGGTTTATTCTTCAGTTTTGACCCTCGCTGTCCCGATGCAGAGGCTAGTTGAGAGTCAGAGCAAGAGGAAGAGTCAGTGATCAACTCCAACTGGGAGACAGATGACTGGATGCCCACAAAGGATAAAGCCCTCTCCATTGCTTGGAAGGCAGGTCCTCCTGAAGAGGGAAGGGAGCCCGGAACAGAAAATGATTGCCTTGGAACTGAGGTCACTCACTGCTCCGAGCAGACTGCCCCTGATGCCAAAGCCAGAGTGAGTTCATTGGTGGCGAGGCCCCGAGGTACAGAGATGGCTCAAAAAAAACTGGAGTCAACACCTGGCCCTTGGAATTGACAGAAGAGCCCTCACCCTGGGAGCCCTTCAGTTCAGAGAGGACTGAAGAGCTCAGGGTAGTAGTTGGCCCAGGAGAAAAAAATCTGTCCAAAGAAGAAACAGACAGTGCCAGAGGGATCGGAGCCTGGGTCTCCAAAACCACAGATGGGATCAGAGGAGGAAGATTTGGAGTCACTGAGAAACCAGTTCCAGAACTAGAGGTAGTCGTCGTTGAGGACATATGAGGCAATCCTGTCACCGAAAGAACCTGATCCACTAGCCTCAGCATGTCCAATTCTGATAAACTCTTGGTGGAGTGAACTGCATTGAGTGGATAGAGATTTACGTCTCTCCAAAACGGGACTCGGCAATTGTCCCACACAGGGATCTATAGACGGAGAATATTGCTTTCTTGGAAGTATCAACTCTGGTTCTTCAAGATTTATTGTTAGAACTGTAGGTGTCAGTGTAGATATCATGGATGGAACTGAGGTTGCTGGTACCGAGGTCTTGTCCTATTTTTGTAATGTCTGCTCCAGAGCCAAAGATGCGAAAAGACTCGGAGCCGAGGCTTTCGGTTCCATAGCCATTTTTAGAACCTCTATGTTAGATTTCTTAACCACTGGTGCTGAAGGGGAGGTTGGTGCCGAGTGACTTTTCCTGTTATGTTTTTCAGGTTTTGAAGAAGAGGAAGAAGAAGTGTCCATCTTACTCTCAGAACCAGATAAGGCCTCCTCAAAAAAAGATTTTAAGCATGCCTTTTAACATTAATTTATTCTTTTGTTCAACTAAGGCTTGGTGACTGAATCTGTGGCATACTGAGCAGTCTTCCTGTAGATGTAGCGAGCCTACGCAATACACTCATAGTGAATGACCATATGAACTAGGCATGTTCCTCTCGCACTTGCAGCATGTTTAAAGCAGGAAGTGCCCTTTCCTTTATCTATAGAAAAAATAACAAGAGCACACAAAAAACACAGCTGGAAATTAAGCTAGAGGGAAATTTACTGTTAAGTGTTACCAGCAAAGGTATGCCTAGAATACCCAAGGGTAGAAAGGTATATAAATACATATATATATATATATATATATATATATATATACATATACATATATATATATATATATCTATGAAAAAAACTTTTTTTTTAAACTGGAAAATGAGACAGTTGAAAGAAAGTCTACCAACTATAATAGCGAAGATTTCACTGAAGTAAAAAAGGGAGCAAAAGGAGAAAATGTATAATAGGGAGTTCCTAAATCTAATACTAGAGAAAGAGAAACTATATTAGATAACTAGAGAATTTTTAAAATATAATTGTACTTAGCTCAAAAGATTTGGTGACGCGTCTGACACTGGAAGTGGCAAACGAGATCGGAGGTAAAATGGAGAGGAGCATTATGGGTAGGAAAAAAGCTTGAGAGTTTTTCTCAGTCACGATTTTGGAACCGAACCCACAGGTTAGGGAATAACTGAAGACTGACAACATCAGATCCAGCTGCACTTGCTGTTGAGGGGAGATGCAAAGAGGTCATAACAAGATTGGCCCCATTAGTGGAATATCTTTTCCACAACTCTCATGTTGAGACCCCGCTCGTGAGGTGACAAAATGGATCCATTCAACTTGTCTGATATCATGTTGCATTTTCCTGGAATGTACATTGCTATCAGAAATCAATTAGATGAAATCACCCATTGCCACACTCTCAGAGCTTCTTAACACAAAGGGTAAGATTTGATCCTTCCTTGTTTGTTCATGTACCATACCACTGACAAATTGTCGGCCTCATTCGCAATAGTTCCAGAGGGGAGAGAATCTTGAAAGGCCTGCAATGCTAGGAGAACTGCTCTCATTTCCAGGACATTAATATGCATGTTGGCCTCTTTGGGGACCATGTGCCTTGGCCTGTCTTTCCCAAGAAGTGCCCCCCGATCTGGGAAGTGTCCGTAATCACTATGGCTTTGGGCTGGGGGTGAACAAAGGGACGGCCCTGTAATGCCCTGATCTGAATGCATCCACCACAATAGGTAATTTTTGCATACCGGAGTTATTTTGATCTGGGTGGACATAGGTTGGTGTACAATAGACCACTGAGCTGCATGGAGCCAATGAAGAATTTGCATATGATGTCATATTAACTGTATCAGAACTATTGCTGCAAACATTGACCCCAAAGTTGGCAGAATCAATCAAGCTGATGGAAAAGAATTCTGAATTATCTTTTTGACTTGAAATCAAAAATAGTCTGAATGCCTGCTAAAGGAAGGGAAACTTTTACTCATACTGTATTGAACAAAGCCCATATTAACTCTAGTGTGTCAGCTGGTTTTAGTTGAGATTTGTCATGATCGGTGGTAATCCCTACATGAAATGAAATCTGGAGTACATAATCTCGAGCTTTTATCAGAAGATGCCTGGTCGTAGTGATTATGACCCAGTCGTCCAACTACAGAAACACCTGGAATCCCTGCATTATCAAGTGAGCTGTTACTACTGCCATGCATTTGGTGAACACCTTGGGGTCTGTGGTGAGACCAAAGGGCAGAGCTCTGAACTGGTAATGACTGGCTCTCAGCCAGAAGCGTAGGTATCTTTTGGATAACCTATTCATTTTTATGTGATAGTACACATCCTGAAGATCTACTGAGCACATCCAGTCATCATTATGTAGGACAGGCAAAGTGGACGGAACCCTGACCATCTAGAACTTTGTATTCTGAACAGATTTGTTCAAATTGCTGAGATCCAAAAATGTTTTCCAGTCCCCTGTTTTCTTTGGCACTAAACAGAATTTTGAGTAAGTTCTGGATTCTTTCTGGTCTGAGGGGACCTTTTGGATGACTCTTTTTTTTCTAGCAACTTTTTTTATTTCAAGAGCTGCTGCTTTCCTCTGATGGGGTGGAACATTGGGAATTTTGTTTACTGTTAAGGAGGAAGGAAGGAAAAAGGGAATTATATAACCTCTAGAAATAATCCTCTGCACCCATTTATCTTTGGTAATGTCTAGCAAGGTGCAGGGATAGACAACCCCTGACTCCGTCCAGAGGTGGACAATCGGGTTTCCTTTCAAGAGCGCTGATAGGGCCCATCAGAAAAAGAATCTCTGGACCCTCTGGTTCTGCGGGTCTCCTCTGCCGCACAGGCAGCATCTTCCATTTGAGTTTCTCCCTCTGCCCCTGGGGAACTAGCTCCATGTGGACCTTGGGAATGACCCTGGGACTTTCTGAAGCATGTCTTTTGACCACCTCACTGATTCCTACAGAAGGTTCTTTGAGGGACTGATAGAGTACACCCACTGCAGAGAGGGTCTTTTCATCTTGCTCAAACCTAGAGTGTGTGTCCTTCACACCTTAGGGCCAAACAACAAACTGCAGTCAAAAGGTGCACTGGCGAACAAGGACATGAAGGACTCCATAAAATCACACAAGTGCATCCAGGCAGGTCTCTTAATAGAAATACCTGAACCTGCCGCCCTTGAGGTACATTCAGCTGCATGTCAAATGAGCCTCATTGACAAATTTGTGTTTGACTGTAGGGTAGCCAACTGTGAGGCAGCAGAACTCTGCACCTCAGAAGCACTGATCCCAGAGATAGATTTGGAGAGTTCCTTAATCAAGTTCCTCTACAAGCTGGTGAAAAGTGGCAGATAATTCAGCTGAGTGCAAAGGTTTCTGAATTATATACATGCTTCCCAAACCTGTCCAATGCCCTAGACTCTTTGTTAGGGGGGATGGAGAGATGAACTCTGTTCCGCAAGTTCTTTCTTTGTGGCTGCAGCCACAACCATGGCATCCACTGGTACTCTCTTGCACCAAAACTCTCACCCTTTCGGTGGTGCCAGACTCTGGTCTAGTCTTTTTGGGATCGACTCAACAGTATTGAGTTCCTTCTATGCCCGCCTAGAGATCAAATCAATGAGCTCGTTGGTGGGTAGAGTCAGGCTCCTTCCAAACCCACCTACAGATCAAATCAATGACCTTATCGGTGGGCGGAGTCACCCAGGAGGTAGATGAGCCAGACCCAAAGGTTTCTAGGAACACTGATTCCTCTTGGGAAGGGTTATCAATAGACCAAGCACCCCTTTGTTTGAGGATCTCTAGAATGTCTCAAAAGGAGACATTATCAACTAGTGATCTTGGGGACCCCATACCCTCATCAAAATGTATATCTTCAGTGACCAACTCTTGAGGAAAGTCTAAGTGCCTCCTCTTGCACTTTCTCCTCCCAGGGACTTCTTAGGTGGGATGTTCTGGAGAAGGATCAGAAGAAGTAAGAATACCCTGCAGGGTAGCCTGATGACTTTTGGCTGGCTGGCCTTGTGGAGTAGAATAGGGAGATCTGAGGAGGGTGGAACTGTCCATCTTCCAGGAGCAGAGAACGCTTTCTCTACCACCTCAAAGGCAGAGTGCTCTGCGGAGAAGGAGGCCAATGGAGCCAAGAAGACATGCTACTTCATCATTTTCCTTTTACCCGAAGGCAGTCCACCAGTGGCAGAAGTCAGAGCCTTGCTGTCCCAATGCCAGGGCTCTGAGGGGCACAGATGGCTCCGACAACTTTGGAGTTGACTCTAACACCTTGGACCCAACAACGGCACTTTGGCTCAGACAGTCATCCAGCTCTGACATGCTAAGAGCCATACTCAAACTCAAAAAAAAAAAGTCATACTCAAAGAATGTATCTGAGTAGAAAATACCACAATCATTAGATCTGACATACTGTAGATGGTCCCAGAAGGCTAGGATCCAAGGGCTCTGAAACCACTACATGCAATGGAGAAGGAGCCGAGATGGATGGTGTAGTACTCGAGAAGGCCTCCTGACCTGAAGGGGTAGGAGCCTGGAGAACCCCAATCTGAATCTGTGCCGAGAGGAATTTCCTCATCATCCTATCCATGTCAGTTTCTGTCAGGCACCTGGCAGAATGACAAGATGAGGCTATTGACAGGGACTTTGAATGTTGATCTCACTCCAAGAATGGGGATGGCACTGTGGAATGTACAGGATTCAATCAAAATGCACACCTTGTTCGGGGTAAGTGCTTTGGATCTGATGCTATTGGATCCCAGGAAACAGACTGGACATCCTACATCAACTGATCTGAACATTCAGACCTCGGATCTGACTTTTAGATAGTTCTTAAGCTGACTCCATTGTCGGATCCAAAGATGAAGTAGAAAATCCAGATGGATTAGACAGCCTTTTCTTGTTGTCTTTCTTATCCTTTTTAGGGGATGAGCCCCAGATAGTAACTCAGAAAAAGTCGTAAGACTTAGACCTTTTAGAATTAACTTGTTTTTGCGATCCACAATGGCTCAAGGATTAAATGACTTGCAGATGTCACAGTCAATTTTTAAATGATCAGGGCCTAAGCAATGAATGCACAAATCGTGCGAATCAGACAAGGGAAGTTTATGCCAACTCTGCTCACATTTTTTAAATCCTAAAAACTTTTCTGTCATTTTCTACTGTAATTCTAACTAAAGGAAGAAAGACAGAAAAAGATGTTTTTTTGAAGAAGTTACTAATGATGGTATAAAAGGGAAGGGGAAAGCCTACCAACAATGGGAAGGGGAGAGAAATAAATATCAACAATGGCATTAAGGTATACACTAAATCAGTGTAGGCAGGGAAGATGCAAGTGTGTGCACACACACACAGATATATATATATATATATATATATATATAAAAAAGGTAAGGAACTGTAGATCATCAACTAAAAAGTTGACTTAGGTAACTTCACCAACGCTTGAGAGCTCAAAGCGACTACATCCAAATGCGAAAGCGGCAAACAAGATCTAAGGCATTTTAGTCAATAGAGCATTATGAGTAAGGGAGGAGCTCGAGAGTTCTAGTGGCCACAAACTGTAAAAAAATATGAGTCAGATCCGAGGGTCAGATCAGAACCCAAATGTTGAGGAATGAATGAAAACTAACAACATCAGATCAAAGGTTATTCACAAATCAGAGCAACCTTTTGTTTCTTTTCATCTCAGTACTTTGGGTATAGCTGTTTCCAAGCAAATTATCTTCTCCTGGAGCTCTAAAACAATTTTCTTTAGTTATTCCTTTCATGGCAAATGTCTTTCTTTACCTGTAAAGGCACATTGTACTAGGTCGGTTGCCTCTTCTGGTGCCTTTTTCAAAGGTTTGGAAAGCAATTCCATCCTTGAAGCTGCTACTTAGTCCTCTTTTCAAACTTTTACTAAGCATTACAAATTGGATGCTGTTTCCAGGGCCAGTGTAGGTGTTGCCAGGGCTATCCTGCATGGGTTTGCAGCGGGTTCTTCTGTGGTTTCCTCATCCTTGTCTTCCTCTTAGCTGTTGTACTCTCCTTTCAGTGAAAAATGCTGCAACAGTGATATGGAAGGACATAGTACAGTTGTGCAAAATCTTACATAACAGTAGATGTCCTTCTCTTCACTATTGTTGTATTCACTCCCTCCCTCCTTCCCCCTCTATTATGACTCTTGCCTCTGTCTTTTATTACCCTCCTAGCCAAGGGGCTCTCACTTCCTTTCCCTTCTGAACTTTTTCTTCTGGGTGTACATGTTCTACATTTTCCTTGGGAGTATTTTGTTCCTGCATTACCTTTATCCCCTATGCCCTGCACAGGAAGCATGCATGTGAAGTATGGCACCTATAAAATCTAGAGGCTTTGGCATACTGGGCCGACGTTTGGCTGTCCTTGGCAGATCTCTTCAGTGAAGAATACTACAACAGCAAAGATAATGACATCCACTGTTATGGTAAGATTTTACATAACTGAGCTTTTCTTCTGTGTAGAAATAATTTTCAAATTGCTCTTCTCACTTTGGAAGAATAAAGGTCTTTAATCAAAATAAACAAACTGAAACACTGATGAAGAAATCTTTGTTAAGCCAAATCCGATCTTGCAAATAAAACTCTTCATTAAAGTGGAAGACATAAGCCAGGCATTTCCATTGATGCCTGGAAAAAAGTATTGGGAGTTCTAAATTCAAGACGTTTTATCCAGTAAATCTGTCAACTTTCTGAAGACAATATGTAACAAAAAAGTCATTAAAGTTGTCTCAAACAATCCACATTCAAACATAATGTCACGAGTCAGTAAGTGAGCACAGACTAAAAATCTATTTTGCAAAGCAGAAGGCATAGGTTGGTTAAATATTAACTGTTTAACACTACCAAAGTTTTGAAGAAAATAATGGTATAGTTGCATGTGTCACTATACAGACAAAATAACTACAGAGCTATTGCAGGAGTTAAGAAGCAGCAAGAAGATGTGGTAGTGCTAATGTGGAGGAAGTCGAATACATCAATCAGGCATGTGCATGGTTTCTGCAAGACACCAATTCTTTTCACAGGAAGCCAGAAATTAGAGATGTCTGATGTAAAAGCCGACTGTGATGAAGTATGTTAAGTTTTAAGTAGAGAACTAACCCCAAATGTTTTAATTTACCGTAACCCTTCCTGAAAAAGATAACAGATGCACAAGCTATTCACTCTCTGTGAGGGAGAGGCTGTGTAGAAGTCTATCATGCTGAACTCTATTTGCCAGTGTCAGTCATTCCTCTTGATTTTATTATGCAAATGTCAGTTCTTCTAGTAACATTTAATCAATAATGCAAAAATTGAGAAGTACAAGCAGACGACAGCTTCATGCATTTACTGTAGGCACACCAAAGAGTCTTCTAAACACAAATCCTAACAAACATTTGCCAGTGCTAAATAAGGACCTGCACCAAGATGACCTGCAGTAATAGTCAGCCAGCTCCACTGGCATATAAGGATAAGTTCAGACCATGGCCCTGGCAGCTGCAGCTTGGGTATCTGTTGGAGCTGGCATGGGAAGGATGGGCAATCCTAAGGGGAATGGGGGGTTGACTAAGGCTATCCGCTGCCACAATACTAAGAAGAGGGGCGGCAACACAAAGGATGGCCTAGGGTCAAGCATTCAGCCCTAACCTACGAAAACAGTAGTTCTCATCTCTAGTATATGGAAACACATATTCACAAAGTGAGGACACATAGCCTCCATGGTGAAGTGGGATGCTTGCTCCCCTCGCAGGGGAGAGGACAGGACCCATAATAAATACACCCACATTGCTAAGACAAAGTGAGGGCAAAAACCACCACTGAGGTTGCATTTACGATGACCTCCCCTGGCTAGCTCTCATCCTCACTGAGGAATACACCCAGGACTGTAGAATAAAGAGGCTTGACTGATGGGGTGATGTCTGATAATCAAGTTCACTAGGCAAAATGCATACAGAAAAAAAAAAAAAAACTGTGGTCAATAAAATTATGTACTATACAGGTAGTGGTGCTGCGGTAGCGTTGTCGCCTCACAGCAAGACGTTGTCGCGTTCGATTCTCAGCTACAGCGTCTTCTGTGTGGAGGCATGTGTGAATGGGCGTGCCTTCATTGAAGGTTGTGCGCCAGGGCTGGTTACTCGGCACGTAAAAATCCACTACCAAACATTAGCGGACCGGAGTTCCGCTGTGGCGACCCCGAACCGGGATAAGCCGAAAGACAAAACAACAGTACGCAGCTTCACTAAGGAGTACAAACTACATACAGGCATGTAAAAAAAACTGATACAAGCAGGAAAAGTATATTGCCTACCATGCAAAAACCTTGTATAACACAAGAGTTTGAATGGAACTTGCCAACTGCTTCATATTTTCTCATTTTTCTGACCACACAACTTTAACTACTACTGCAGTAGTTCATCTATAGTGCTGTTGTCAATTAGTAAACTAAGTCAATTAAGTAGTAGTGAATTGTGTACAAAGCAGACAAGAATCCTCAGAAGATTAAAGAAGGTAATTACGGAGCTTAAATGCAAATGACTATAGCCAATAATGTAAAGCACATCTGTAAATAGTCACTGTGACAGCAAATCATAACACCTGGGTTATATCCTCCTGACTGCTGTCAACTCCTAGTCAGAATCTGCAAAAGAATATTCTTTACCTGTAGGTACCAATGTAAATCTCTCACTGGAAAATGCTGATGGAAATATGTTTGTGGAGGTCATATATATTCTGTGCTGGTGCACTTTCTATTCAGTTTTTCAAGCCAGTATTCTACCAAAGGAAAAGAAGGATGTAAAAGGTAAACAACCTTTACTACACATTAATAAATAAATCATATAATACTGGACCTAACGTTTAATGTACCAACTAAACAAAAGTTATGTGTTTACCAAAATGCTAGATCTGTGCTGTCCTGTCCAGCTTAACAGCTGGGTTATCAGAGCCAATCAGATCCGACCTTGGCACTTTTTTTAAAAGCTTGGTTCCAGGGCTCTGGCTCCTTCCCTACCCATAATTCCCTCTGTCTTAGATCAAGTTTGCCTGCTTGTAGCTAACACATCACCCAATGAGTACAATACAGACCCAAGAACCTATAACCGAACAACAAAACAAGAACAGCAGCAGCAGCTGGCTGTCAAAAGACAATGCCCCCTGCCCAGGTCTAACTAATCAGTTGGGAGACAAAATGTGACAATTTAGGACTGGGGACAAAGGGAGGGAATGTTAATCCAGATGGAGCAAGACAACACAGATCTAGTATTATGTTTAAATACATAACTTTCATATCTGATGTTGGCTTTTCCTTCTGACTCAACAGTTGGAAAAGACTCCCAAGCTACCCAAAAACTGGGCTGCCTCATTGAAGGATATTCCAAAGTATGGTGGAGCCAACGGATAAACAAGATCAAGACTATACATCCAGATGTACCCAAGCAGAAATTGGTCCAACAATATCCATATTTATGGGGACATGATAAAATTAAGTATTTAGGAGTATGGATTAAAAATGGCTCTGTTGTGGCAGCTAAGGATATGTGGGAAGAGAGTAAACAAAAGATAATACAAAAATTAAGAAACTGGAAGCTTTGTTACATGGATATGGATACTAAGATACAAGCAATTAAAATGTTTTTAGTCCCTTTAGTCCTCTACATTGGTCAGGGCATACTTTTATCAACCACAGTTGAAGCTGTGGATAGCAATTAAAAAAAGAGTTGAAGGATTTTATCTGGGAAGGGAAGATAGCAAGGGTCAAGTGGGATAAGCTGATTCTTCCAATAGAACAAGGTGGACTAGGATTACCTAATTTGAGGGGGTATTTTAGAGCAACACAGTTAAGGCCCTTATACATAGCAAAAGCAGAAACAAAGAAGTTATGTACTCACCATAACGTTCCATCTGAGTAGTGATACTTCATTTTTCTGCAACCTGTGGGTATACGGATCCGTATCGGATCCGAGCCAGCAACTTTTTTTCTACCATCTGTGAGCTCCTCCCCTTACCCATAATGCCCTACCATCTCCTATCTTCCCTCGGATCGAGTTTGCTACAACTAAAAACATAAGCAACTCAACCCAATAAACGAATCCTGAAAAGACAGGACAAGGTCCGGGGGATGGAGGGAGAGAATGTTGCAGAAAAATGAAGTATAACTACTCAGATGGAACGTTATGGCGACTACATAACTTCTTTATCTGAAATAGTTAACTTCATTTTATCTGCAACCTGTGGGACAGAGTCGCCAGCTACTCCGATCCTGGGAGGCCCTTATGGAAGGATATTCCTGAGCACCGCAGAGCCAAAGGATACTCTACCCCTTGAAATCAGATCTAATTTGTAATGGGAAATGAAGGTATGTGACTTGGCCCAGGTCGCTGCTGCACAAACATCGTCTAAAGGCACCCTAGACCAAAAAGCAGCAGATGTCGCCACGGACCTGGTAGAGTGAGCCTTAACAACACCAGAAGGAGATAAACCTTTTGTTTGTAGGCATGTGAAATACAAAGAGTGATCCATCTGGCCAAAGAAACTTTAGAAATAGCTTTTCCCATAAATGCTTTGGAAAAGGAAACAAACAATTGGTCAGTTTTGCGGAAAGACTTCATTCTATGAAGATAAAAACGAAGCTGTCTATGAACATCTAACAAATGGAGTGTGTATTCACCTTTATTTTGGAAGTTAGGAAAGAAAACGCGCAGATTAATGGACTGGTTTATGTTTGCTTCAGATGCCACTTTAGGTAAGCAGGAAGGGTTAGGTATGGAGGGAGACCCTATCCTTACAGAAGACCAAATATGGAGGCACAGCAGACAGAGCTTGAAGCTCAGAAACCCTCCTAGCAGATGTAATGGCGACTAGGAAAGCGGTCTTCCAAGACAAAAATTTCAAGTCCACCGAAGCTGCAGCTTCAAAAGGAGGAGCCACCAATGCCTGTAAAATGAAAGTATGGTTCCAAGGAGGCACTGAATCGTTGACAGGCGGCCGTAACAGAAAAGTACCTTTAAGAAAAGCCTTACACAGCCTAGATGAGGCTAAGGACATGTTGTCTTCACCAAAGTGAAAACTGGAAATGGCTGCCAATTGTACTTTCACTGTGGAGGAACTAGATCCTTGCTGAAAGATACCAGACAGGAAGTCCAACACCGCTGGAACAGGGGCTGCAAAGGGATCTATTTTTCTCTGTGAGGCCCAAATGGAAAAACGCTTCCATTTACTGCAATAAAGTTTCCTAGTGGAGTCTTTAAGAGAAGCCACCAGAATGGATTTTACCGGGGATGAAAGACCAGGAGTCCTGGCAATTAACGGAACTGGAGCAACCAGGCTGTCAGGCTGAGGCTGCCCAGATCTGGCAGACATGCCCCCCGACGGATGGGAGATTAGATCTGGGCAGGGATCCAGAACCCACGGGGGAGCTAAGAGATGAGACCGAAGGAATGGGAACCAAACCTGACGAGGCCAGAACAGGACAATGAGGATCACTTTGCACCATAGTCGGCAAGCTTTCTGAAGAAACTTTGGAATGAGTGGCAATGGTGGATACGCATACAGAAGCTCGGGGAGGTCAAGCATGGACTAGAGCGTCTCTGGGGACTTCCCCTGGTGAGGGAATCAGAGCGAAGAACTCGCTGCACTTCGCGTTGAAGGAGATGCGAAGAGATCGCAGAAAGGCTGACCCCATGCAAGGAAGATCTCCACTGCTACTGACTATTTCAGAGACCACTGGTAAGGCATCAGAATGGCCCGACTCAATCTGTCCGCTAATATGTTGGAGCATCCCGAATATGCGTTGCTATCAGAAACCAACCGGTGGAAATCGCTCATTCCCACACTCTCATGGCCTCGCGACATAGGGGGTAGGATCTCGTTCCCCCCTGCTAGTTGATATACCAGACAAGAGACATGTTGTCTGAGTGAATTGCAATCAATCCGAGAGGGAGGACTGTGTGAAAGGCTTCCAACGCTAAAAGCACTCATCTCTAGAACATTTATGTGCAACTTGGTCTGACTGGGACCACGTACCTTGGACTGTCCTTCCCAAACAGTGACCCCCCCCCCCCCAAAAGAGTTGGGAGGCATCTGTGGTCACTGTGGCTTGGACTGGGGATGATGTGAAGGGGCATCCTTTTGATATCTCCGGTGAACTTAGCCACCAAAGAAGAGACGTCCTGCAGACGTGACTGATCTTGATTGGAAATTCCATGGGCAGTTCTAGCCAAGACCATTGAACAGCCAGAGTCCATTGAAGAACCCGCATGTGAAGGCGCGCACAAGGCAGAACAGATATGGAGGCAGTCATGGAGAGCAGAGCCTGGAGAACATCGCTCGCCTTTGAAGACTTGGAGTTCACTATCTGAGCTATGTGGCACCTGAGGTGTAGGATCCTGTCTTGAGTCAAGAATACCTTCATCTGCAAAGTGCCCCAATGAAGTCTAGAACTTGTACCGGTTGCAAATGGGATTTGTGAACATTGACTGTAATTCCCAGTAGATCTGCCAACCAAATTAAATAATCTCGGGCCAGGCACAAGTGATGCTTGTTGGGCGCAGTGAACAGCCAGTCATCCAGGTATGGAAACACCTGAATACCCTGAAGCCTCAGGTGAGCTGCTACAACTGCCAATACCTTGGTGAACACCCTGGGGGCTGTGGTGAGACCAAAGGGTAGGGCTCTGAACTGAAAATGACTGGCTCCCAGCTGGAAGCGCAGAAACCTCCTGGAGCTTCTGTGCATTTTGATGTGGCAGTAAGCATCCTGGAGGTCTAACGAGCACATCCAGTCGCACTCTCGGAGATAAGGTAGAATGGACTGTAGGGTGACCATCCAGAATTTTTGTTTGGATACAGACAGGTTTAATGTTGACAGGTCTAGAATGGGCCTGAGGTCCCCTGTCTTTTTTGGCACCAAAAAAAACCTGGAGTAGACGCCTAATCCGGACTGATTGGGGAGGGGGGACCTGTTTGATGGCTCATTTGAGAAGCAGCTTTGAAACCTCTAGAGCTCCGACCCCGCTGTGAGCAGGTGGAACATCCGGGAGGTGTTTTGTAATATTTGGAGGGGCGATAAATGGGATAGAGTAACCTCTGGATATTATCTGCAAAACCCAGCGACCTGTCATAATGGACTCCCATTCCGCTGGGTGTAAGGATAATCGTCCCCAAACTACCTCCAGAGTAGGACAGTCGGGCAACCCCCTCAGGGCTGCTGACCGGGTCTATTGAAAAAGGGTTCCCTACACCCGAAATTCCTGGGACCCCCTCTACCTCTGGTTTGGCGTCGATCCTGTCCCCCTCTGCCTCTGGGGAATAGTTGTTTTGAGAATCCCAGGAAAACTGAGATTTTCGGAACCACATCTTCTTCTGCCCTCTTTGATTCCTAGAGAAGGACTGCTGAGGGTTAGAGAAGCAGACTCCAATGGCAGACAAAGTCTTCCCGTCCTTTTCGCTCTGGACAAGTGTGTCATGTACTGTCTTCCCAAAAAGGGAAGAACCGTCGTACGGAGCATTGATAAACGATGCCTTGAAAGGGTCCGTGAACTGACACAACCCGAGTCAGGCATGACGCCTCATGGCTAAGCCTGTCCCAGCTGCCCTAGCTGCTCCTTCTGTGGCATGAGAAAGGAGTCACATTGATGTGTTTGAGACTGACTTCAGAGTAGACATTTTCGCCAAGAACAACTGTCTGTCCTGCGGCGATAAAGACTCTGGGGCGACTCAGTGAATTCCGAAGCAAGGTCTCGCTGAATCCGGATCACGTGTCAAACAATTCAGCACATGGATAGAAAAGGTCGCTGGGGAGTAGACACGCTTTCCAAACCTATCCACCAACCTGGACTCCTTGTCTGGAGGGTGGACTTAGGAACTTTCCTGTGCTAGTTCCTTCTTTGTGGCCACTGCAACCAACATAGCATCAACTGGGGCTCCTTTCAACCAAGGTTGTCTGTTGGAAGGGGGAGATAAAACCTTGTCAGGGTGTTTGGGGATGGGCTCTACGGTGTCAGGCTCTTTCCATGCCCTCATGGTGATGAGGTCCACCAAGGGGTCCACTGGTGGGGACACCCAGGAAGTAGATGGGCCCATGCCAAAGGCCTCCAGGAACACTGACTCTTCCCCAGAAGGTTTTGGGGCTGACCAACCTCCCCTCTGGCGGAGGATCTCCATAATTTCTCTGAAGGAGACGTCTTTGGGAGGTGGCCTAGGGGAACCTTCTCCTTCATCTAAGTCAGTGTCCATAGTGAGGGACTCGGGGGAGTCCAAGTGCCTCCTTTTGCACTTGCGCTTACGGTGACCCTCTTCAGTGGGACTTTCAGAAGGGGATCCGTGAGCCGCAGAGGTTTCTTCAGGGAAATCAACCTGGGGATCCTCTGGCATGGGGTGTCCCTGAGACAGGATGAAGGGAGTCGTTGCCAAATACAGGGGGGCCTGGGTGGTATTCGAGGGGATGGGCTGGGGTCTCAATCCCTGGGAGAGAACCCTCTCCACCACTTTGAAGGCCAAGGGAGAAGTCCTCCCCAGATCCGAAGCGGGGACCGGAGCTGAAGCCAGGGTAGCTTGAGGTCCCAGGGAACTGTTCGGATCTGAAAAGGTCAGAGCAGAAGAATCTATTCCCTTGGGTCTGACTCCCTGTCTGCGGTACTGAGAGTCACTGGGATCCGAGGAACTCAAGGTAACAGCCAGAGTCGAGGTTGGAGGAACCGTCGGCGCTGAGTTACCAGCTCCGAAAAACCTTGGATCCAAGAGCCCCAAAGTCGAAGCACAGATCGGAGAAGGAGACATGGGGTGGAAAAGAGGCATGGAGGTCCCCCCTCCAGAAGGGGAGGGGCCTGGCAAGACTCCCATCTGAATTTGGGTCTGAATAAATCTCCGCATCATCCTGCCCATATCCATGTCCGATAGGCTCCGAGTTGACCTCGAAGAGGCCACCGACTTGGATCTGGCTGGTCTGTGCAATAATGGGGAAAAAGGCCTTGGGTCTAAATGTTCCAACGGCTTCGGTGAGAAGCGAGGAGACCGGAGCCATGGAGAAACAGGCCTCATGGTCTTAGATGGGGGACTGAGAAAGAGCTTCCTGTCTGGGGATCTCTTACAATGCCTGTCCTTCTCCCTTTCCTATCTGCGCCTTTCTTTTTCTTTGTCTTTTTCTTTGTCAGCCATGCTGACTGAAGATTTGTCCTTAGAAGACCCATCACCAGAGGAAGAGGGAGGTTGAGTCCCTGTCTGGGTGGGAGGTGGGACAGTAGAGACAGACGCCGAGGGAGATTCCAGCATGGCAGCAGGGAGAAGGCCTTTGGCAACTAGCTTGGCCTTCCGATCCCGAAGGGCCCTCGGGTTAAAACCAGAACAGACAGCACATTGAGTGGACAATTGTGCCACTCCCAAGCAAATTACACACAAGGAGTGTGACTATCGGCCGGGAAGAGCTTATGGCCACACTCTGTACATTTTTTAAAGACAGGCTTCGGCTGATCAGCCATAGTCCTGCACTCAATGGTACAAACACTACCTCTCCAAAATCACACACACAGGTATGGGAAGGGCAGGCCTAACTACTACTCTCTACAAAACCTTTTTTTTTTTTTTTTTTTTTAAACACCGACAACAAAGCAAGAGACTACACAAGGGGAGGAAGGGAAAAAACAACTCACTCAAGCACACCTAGATATCAGAAAAATATACCACTTACTATCCCTGAGCGCAGAGCAAAGGAGACCACGATGCACACTACTGGCGCAGCAAATGAGATCTGAGGGAAGATTGGAGATGGTAGGGCATTATGGGTAAGGGGAGGAGCTCGGAGCTTGGAGCAGACGCTAGAAAAAAAGTTGCCGGCTCGGATCCGATACAGATCCGTATACCCATAGGTTGCAGATAAAATGAAGTTAACTCCTTCAGATCTATAATTAAAAATGGGACATGGATGATGATGATGATACAGGGAGGAAGCTCAAGAAATAAGGAGAGACTGGGATTTTGGATGCAGTCTCTTAGAACAACAAAAATCATACAGAGTATTATATTCATAAATCAGCAGGAAGTATTCTAAGAACTAAACCACCACAAGAATGGAGAAAAGCGATTCTGCTGATAGGGATGACTGTGGGTAGGGATACAGGTAATAGGTAATAGGGGGCTGGAATTTATTGGAGAAAACTGGCAAAGGAACCAAGGTATTGGGAGCAAATAACAAGAAAGGGAAAGGTAACAGAATGGGAAGAGGCCAAGAATTTATTTTAGGTTTGAAATTGCCTTCCCTATCAAGGATTGATGTCAGAGTATAGGCAAAGAGAAAGAAATAGGAGTTCCTAAATGAAAAGATCAGCACTGGTAGAGTTTTTAATAGAATGCAGAACAGAAGCTGCTGTTAAAAAAGGAATAATTAGTAAAGCATATAAAATAATGCATGATAATTATAAGAATCAATCAGAGGAGCTTAGAAAGTTTTGAGAAGTGAGACTGGATAAGCAATTTACAAAGAGACAATGGGGGGTATATGTATATCTCCCAAATATGCAGCAAAGTCTAGAAGATAGAGGATCTTTGCCCGGAAGTGTTTACATAGATATTGTTATACCCCAAGTAGACTCCAAAGAATTTTTCCTCAGGTGGATAGCAAATGTGTTGGAGATGGGATGGGCAAGAAAGAGGTGGCTGGGGGACATATCTTTTGAGAGTGTAATGAGCTGGCAGTCTTTAGAAATTTCCTGCAGACCACTCTTTTGGAGATGCTGGATGAGCGGATTGGATTGACTGGGGAGTTGATTTTTTTTGAGCTATGATAAAGAATCAGAATTGCTACACATAGTAAGGCCTTGCTGAGTCTAATTATGGTGGCTGCCAAAAAAGCAAATACTAGAAAATGGAAATCAGAGTCTAGACCAACTTTACTAGAAGCAGTAAAATATAGTAACAGAGATAAAATAACTGGAATTGGGATCTTTAGAAAAGGGAAGTAGCAAACTCCACAGAAAAAAGGTGAATTGTGGGAACAATATATGCAGAGAAGGAACAAGGTTTAAGAGGCAGAATTTGAATGACCCATATAATGCTTAACTGACAATGACTGGACAGATTATAAGTGATGCATAATGTTTGCAACTACAATAGTGACAACGGTGTCTGTGATGTATAATGTTTGCAACTAAAGTGGTGTCATTTTGTTTGCTTTTCATTTATATAAATGTAAGACTGCTTATGTCATGTGTGACAATTTAATGTTGTATCTTTCGGCTTTTCCCGGTTAGGGGTCGCCACAGCAGAACTCCGGTCCGCTAATGATTGGCAGTAGATTTTTATGTACCGGCTTGCCAGGCCTGACGCACAACCTTCAACAAAGGTACACCCATTCACGCATGTCTCCACACAGAAGATGCTTTAGCTGAGAATCGAACAGGACAACATCTTACTGTGAGGCGACAACACTACCGCAGCACCACCACCACAGTATGTGTGATCATGTGTGATAATTTAATAAAGATGTTTATTAAAAAAATATACATCTAGTCTCCAATGCAATACAAGATTATGAACTGCGGACTAAGCAGCTGCAGCACATATTTCATCTATGGGAAAGTTACTGAAATAAGCAGTGGAGGTAGCCACAGCTCTAGATGAGTGAGCCTTGGGTATCACATGTAAAGCTAATCCCATTTTTTTGTAAAGAAAAAGGATAATACACAGCTGGAAAGCCACCTGGACTAAGTCACTTTAAAAACCCCTTGCTCAATTTATTCTTTGAAAATGAAAGAAAAAGCTGGGATGGCTTTCTAATATCCTTTGTACAATGTAGACAAAATCTTTATTGACTATGAGCATCTATTAAATGCAGAATATATTCCCCTTTGTTAGAAATTTTTTGAAAGAAAACTGGTTGGTTGATCAACAGGTTAAGATTAGTTTCAGTGTCCACTTTTGGTACATAATGAAGATTAGTTCGCAAGTATATCCTATCTTTACGAATAATAAGGTAAGGGGCAAGGCAACAGCTGTGTAACTTCTAATAGAAATATTGTCTTCCAAATAAGGAACTTCAATTCCACTGAGAATGCTTGAGAATGCCGCTTCAAACAGGACTTAGTTAATACCTGCACCACAACAGTAATATCCCTATGGAAGAACTGGATTACTAACTGGAGGTCTGAAGAGAAAAGTGCCCTTCAAAAAACCTTGGAAATTTTTAGAGAGGCAATGGATGTTTGATTTTTGGCCCACGTGAAAATTAGAAATGGCAGCTACCTGCACTTTGATGGTTGAAAAACTAGCACATTTCTGAAACAAACCCAGTAAGAAATCCAAAATGGATGATAGTGGAGCTTGAAAAGGATCCAGACCTTTGGAAGATGCCCATATGACAAACATCTTCCATTTGCTAAGATAAATCCTTCTTAGTATTTGTCCTTCTGTGAAGACAACAAAATATGAATTTCTGCAATAGACCACAACCTGGTGTCTCTGGCCACCATTAAAACTGGAGAAACAATGCAGTCAGTTTCAGAGTTTTAATGCTTTAGTGAGGCTGAGTGGATGGGTGAATCAAAGTCAAGATGTGGATTCAGCACTCATGGAGGGCTTTTCAGATGAAGCCAGAAGAATGGGAGCCAAACCTGCCACTGCCAAAAGAGCACAATGAGAATTATTTGTGCCTTGCAGCTCACAGCTTTCTGAGGAAACTTGCTTATCAGGGGAAAAGGTGAAAAAGCATATAGGAGACCTGGGGGTCAATTCCTTGGTGACTGTCCCTGTGCGGAAATCAGGACAAAGTACCTGCTGCATTTGTTGTTCACATGGAAGGTGGAAAGATCACAGCAAGGCTGGCCGCAGTAACTGAAAATCATTTTGCCATTGACTGACTGATGGACCACTTATGAGACAGAAGAATAAACCTGCTCAGCTTGATGGCTTCCTGGCACAGTGGGTACGAATGGGCTCCTCCTAACTTGCTGATATACCAGACCACCACCATGTTATTCACCCTCAGAGACTAAAATCTGAAAATGCCTAAACTACTACAAGGACTGCCCTCATCTCCAAAACAGTGATGTGAAAAATGGCCTGTGTTGTCGACCATGTGCCTTGAACCATCTTCCCTTCATAATGCCATCCCCACCCTAGAAGGGATGCATCCATTGCCAGTGTTTATTGGAGGTGTTAGGATGAATGGTCAACCCCAAGTTACTATCAATAAGGTCAACCACCAATGGATATGGTTCCTGCATACTGATGTGAAATGTACTGAGGCATGAAGCGGTTGATAAATCACTGACCACTGTATGGAAAATATCCACTGCAGGACTTTCATGTAAAATCCTGCCTGAGGTAGAAGTGATTGATGCAGCCATAGAACCCCGTAACCACAGAACAAATTTTGCTGGAGGGTTGGAATGAGAAAGGACCTATAAAGCTATCTGACATAGAGACAGAATTCTGGATCGAGGAAGTCTGGCTATTTGAGTAGGTGAGTCCATGTGGCATCCTATGAACACTTTTGTCTGTGCTGGTGCCAAATGGCTTTTGGCAAGATTGACTGTAATTCCCAAGTATGGGGCTAGATGGAGCAAGAATTCCCTGCACTGACTTAGTAGATCCCTGATGGATGCTGTGAGAACTCAGTTGTCCAATTAGAGGAACACCTGGAGCCTTTGAAGCCTGAAATACACTGTCACGACTGACATGCATTTAGTGAACACTCTGGGGACAGTAGTGAGACCAAAGCTCTGTGCTCTGAATTGAAAATGACTGGGTCCCAGCTGGAAACAGAGAATCTCCTGAACTACCTTGCTATCTTGATATGACAGTAGATGTCCTGGAGATCTATTGAGCTCATCCAGTCATCCTTCTTCAGAAGAGGTAGAAAGTACTGAACCATGACCATCTGGAACTTTGTTGGTTTCACAAATTAGTTGAGGAGGCTTAGGTCCAGAACGGGCCTGATTTCTCTGATTTTCTTTGGAACCAAAAAGAACCTTGATAGACTCTGGATCCTTACTGGTCTGGTGGAACCTACTGAAAATTGTATTGGTACTTCTGCTGCTGCCAATTCCTTCTCACTGGATGGAATGTTGTGAATTTTCTTTCTCTTTTGGGGAGGGGAAGCAAAGGGCATAACATATCCTCTACTGATTATCCTCTGCAACTATGAAATTTGAGTGATGGCCTGGCAAGGCAAGCGAAAGAGTGCAGGCATAAGTGCTCCCCCCAGCTGCCTCCACAGTGTGGCAATCAGGCAACCATTCAGGAGCAATGAAAGGGTTTCTTGATGAAGAGACCTTGAAACCCTTGACATTGCACACTGCTTCTGCCCCTGGGGTGATATCCATCAAAGTTACTTCCCTCTCTGCTCCAGGAAGGTCTGTCAGCAGAAGTCTCCTGGCCAAAACCCTGGGCCTTTTGAAACCATAGCGCATTTTCCACCCTTTGGTCCCAGGAAAAGAGCCTTTGGAGTATGCAAAACATATGCCAACTGCAGACAGGGTCTTCTCCTCCTGTTCTCTAACATTTGGTCTGAAAAATGTTGAACAGTCGAAGAGAGCATTAATGAAAGATGTCTTAAAGCCTTCCACAAAACTGCACAGGAGCATCCAGGTATGTTGAATAGCAAAACTGGTGCTACTGCCCTTGCCATGCCATCAGCTGCATTTGACAGCAGACTTATTTATTTATTTATTTTATTTATTTTATTTATTTACATTTGTTAACTGGGTTGTGTCCGACTGGGTTAGAAACCCATTTTCAGCTAGACCCAGGGAGAAAATCTCCAGAACAGTACAAAAATTAGTTAAAGTATAGGTAAGCAGTTACACCAAATATCAAAAAGTATGTTTGAAAATATGTTTCACAATCACAGAAATATTAGAAGGAAAAGCTAGCTACACATAGTAAGTAAAAATTAAATTAAGAACAAAAATAAAAAATAGGTAGTTAATGTGTACATTACCCAAAAGGGCAAATATGCAAGAATGTAAGAAATGAGCAGAAAAACTTTAAATGTGATGCACTAGAAGAGAAGTACAATAGAATGAAGAAAACTAGCCAGGAGAAATACAGGTGCAAAGCCAGTTATCATATAGATAATCTTTCAGGGTAGTTTCAAATGTGGACAGGTTTGGAATATACAAGATGTGCTGAGGAAGACTGCTCCAGTCCTTGGTAATTTTATAGGAGTAGAGGGAGTTGCCATGATAGTTGTAAGACTGGGATACTTTTATTGGATGACATTAGGAGCCTGCAGTTAGTGTTAGGCTGTAACAGGTTTGAAAGAGCTGGACAGTCTTTGGGGTTGTAAATGATTTTATGGGCAATAGAAAGTTGCTTTAGCACTAACAGTTTGAGAAGCTCCAGCCATTTGAGTTGTCGGAGAACTGAACAGTGATGCATTTTATGGGGTTGAATGGCATCAAACTTAGCTATTTTGTTATAGCAGGATTTTAATTTATTTAGGTCAGCTTTGAATAGATTTGTAAAGATCTGAGAGCAGTAGAGGATGGTGGATAGCAAGCGGGAGCTAGCTGTGGCAAGTCTGGCTCGTTGTGAAAGGTAAGCCTTAACCCTGTAGACAGTACCAAGTTTGGAGTGAACTTTTTTAATTGTAAGGCATATGTGTTTATCAAATTTTGGAGTATCATATACTGTAACTCCAAGCAGTTTGGTCTGATTGGTGGGTTTGATTTCTGTCCCACTGGAGGAGTGTATGGACAGGGGTGTTGTGCTGACTTTGGAAGTTTTGTTTTGTTTTGTTGAGAGAAGAATATGAGCTTGGTCTTATTTGGGTTAAGAATGATTAAGAATGGTTAAGAAGATGCATAGACACACTGATCATAGATTGTAGGGCAGAAAGCTGCAAGTCCACTGACTTCTGCATGTCAGCAGGTGGATTATCTGAAAGGGAGTTTGACAGTTCCTTGGTCAAGTCCCTCTGGAAATGAGTCACATGGGTCAAGTAATTCATCGCTCGGAGTGCAAATGTCACTGAAGCATAAATCTGTTTCCCAGATCTACTAAGATGGTACATACTTGCATCTACTTTCAGAAGAATCACTGTCTCTCTGCCAGTTAGTGAAGAGAATATCAAGACAATGAGCTGTTCATGAGCTACTTTCTTTAGTCCATGGTTTGATTCCTTCTTCCATTTGCCTATTTTGCGACTTTGAGCAAGTCACTTATCCATATACTGCTGTGAGACGATAAGGATATTGGGCTAAAGCTGTGGGACAACAAGGATATTGAGCTAGACTCCTCAATAGCCTCCTGTACAGTATTCCTGCCAAATCTGCTGAAATGAACTTAAATCATAACACCTGGGTACATTCTCAAGCAGTACTGCATTAATCAAGGAGATGGTACAGTTAATTAATAAATATGACAAGCTGTAAATGCACCTAACTATCTGAATACTTAAAAATACAGGCAATATTGTTTTACTATATTTATAACACCTGTATAAGGCTGATAAAGCACTTCTAAGAAGACTACAGATGAATGATGGCAGTAGAGCCACATTAAAAAATAAATGTCATACAAAAACTAACCAGAACGACAATAATGATGTGCTTATTATATAGCAACATATGAAAACTACAGGCTAAATTAAAGATGTTGCTCTATCAACGTATTAACTTAAATACAGCCTTTAGCCCCTTTATGTTTATGAGCACCTGTAAATGGAATATTGACATAGTAGGGACTGCCAAAATAGCATGATCCAATTTTAGACTAAAGACAAAGGTTATACTTATCACATTTTGTAGCAATTCGGGGAAATCTCTGAGATGGTGTCAGAGTTAGAATGCTTTAATTCTTATTTCATAAGTAATGCAGTTGCTTAATAAATGTTTTGATCCTCCCATAGATTCTGTGACTATTAACATTTGCAAAAGTTTTCCATTTGGTGAAGAAACAGCATAAGCAGGCCAATTATATTTTTCTCCTATGAAATGCATGCTATCATTAAAACTAATGTCCAGAACACAGACAATTTCAGAGAACAGTCTTCATGATTAAAAATTATATACTGGATAAAAAAAACGTTGAGGTAAAAAAGAACAAATTACCTTCTCCAAGAAAATAAAAGAAGGACTTATTTTTCTCTCCTTTTCTTTACATGAAATGCCTTCACATGTACTGATGTGGCTGAAAAATGTTCAGCTCTGAATTATGACCTAGGACATATAAATGAAGTGGACTAATATTGGTACTGTAGCCTTCTAGGATGAGACTATGACAACATACTTTTCCAATTTCTTGTAAATGATTATAGGTAAAAGGAAGACGAGGCATAGCACTGATTCTTGGAGGAATCTAAGTCATTCATACAACACAAACCAGTTTCTCAGGTTCCTTAACCTCCAGAAATATATCAGAAAAATCTGACATATCTTCCAACATCACTGCCAGCGAACGACTTGTAAGATGGCTGCACACTGACAGACAGGTTGATTACAAGTCTCAGTAAGAAAACAGAAATTGTTAAAAAAGCTAGTGAAACATATCAATTTGACTAACATTCAATTACCAGCTAGTAATACTACTGTCTGAATGCCAGCATAGGAGAAATGTGTAAAAAAAAGCAAAAGTCAGCCAGAAAAAGGAAAAGAAAAAGCTCTGTCTGGGAAGAAGCTTGCAGCTGCTCAGCAAATAGCAGTTCAAATTTAGCTTTAGTACCGGAGATGGATTTGACTAACCTACAAGAAAAGTAAAACAAACACACTCACGGGTTGTTTAAAATGAGTAAGACACTGATGAAATAAATAAAGACCAAGAAACATAAAAAAAGATTTAATTAACTGTTTATATGAGATGATAAAAATGCAAGAATCAGAGGTTGAAATAAAGGAAATACAGGAGTTACATGGTAACACTGTAGAAATCAGAGGCTGAAATGACAGTGCTCACATGACTAAGTCAATGGAAGAAACATGCTTGTCAGTGCTCGTTGGGTCATTAACGCTGCTTACCACTTGATTAAGCTGCAAAATGAGCACGTTTTTAGAACTTACTGCAGTGGTGGTGCTGCGGTAGTGTTGTCGCCTCACAGTAAGATGTTGTCCTGTTCGATTCTCAGCTAAAACGTCTTCTGTGTGGAGACATGCGTGAATGGGCATACCTTCGTTGAAGGTTGTGCGTCAGAGCTGGCAACTCAGTATGTAAAAATCTACTGCCAATCATTAGCGGACCGGAGTTCCGCTGTGGCAACCCCTAACCGGGAAAAGCCAAAAGATACCTACACCCTTATTGTATAAGGAAAGCGTATAGGGTTAAATGCTTCTCTTCTGTGGCCATTTTGTATCATCTCTTTGAAGTTGGGGATTAACCTCTCTCATACTGCTGACCCACCATGATGGAAGGGAATGTGGCCACTGTTCAGGATGAGATGAGGGCAATCCAAGCCTCCACTGATGCTCTTTTAAATATTATGTGCTCCACTACTGCAGAGGTTTACAAGATCAAGGCAGATACCGCAAAACATGATGACAACAACAGCTAGAGACTGGAGAAGACACCTAAGTGTTTAGCACACTCCAAGATTCTGCAGGATTTACGATCACAATCTCAGACGCTAGAACATGAGATAGAAGACATGAAAACCAGGGCCAGGAGAAATAAAAGAAAGTTATATCCGTACCATAATGCTAGATCCCTGCTGTCTTGTTTTCATCCTGTTCAACCTTTGGGTTATTGGATCTGACCTCAGTACTTTTTAGAAGCTTTGGATCCAGGACTCCAACTCCTCCTTAACCATAATTTCCACAAACCCCCAAAATTCCTCAGATTGAATTTGTCTACTCCTAACCAAAAAAAAAAAAAAATATATATATATATATATATATATATATATATATGACAATCAGGATATATAGGCTAGTCTATAAAGTGGACAAGGAATGATGGCAACAAATAAGGAACAGTGAACCAATCCTGCCCAGGAACAAGTCTCCAAAGAGGTCCAGCCATTCAAAAAAAACGAAGCAAAGATGACAGTTTAGGAAGGGGGTGGAGGGCGGAAGGGATGCTGAACTGGATGAAAACAACACAACACATATCTAGTGTTATGTTAAGTACATAAATTTCATATTCTGTGTTGCCTGTTTCCATCTGATTCAACCTTTGGGACAGATTCACAGCTACCACAAACATCTGAATGGTGTCAAGGAAGGATATTCTTGAGAATAGTGAAACAAAGGATGTACGTGGTGATCTGGACTGTACACCCAGCTTGTAGTAACATATGAAACTAGTAACAGTAGACCAAGTAGCTGCAGCACAATCATCATCAATTGAAATCCTACCCATAAAGGCAGCAGAAGTAGCTATTGCCCTTGTAGAATGTGCCTTTGGTTTGCTAAATAAAGGCAATGCCATCTTTTCAAACACATCTATAACATATTCAAAAAGCTAGTTAGATAGAGATACTTTTGATAAACTTTGGGCAGTTTGGGCTTTAGAGAAGGCAACAAAAAGCTGATCTGATTTTCTAAAACCTACTGGCTTCTATGTCTGATGAACAGAGTCAGTCAGCAAATCACCCCAATAAATCAAATATAAATCAAATTTGTGGGTCACATTTAAGTTGCACAGCTAAGCTTTTAAGGGCCCTGGTGGTCAATAGCCTACTAAACACATATGAACCCATGAGTTGTCGATGGACATACAGTAATGTGAAGTATACTCTCCCGTTAAGACAATTTAGGGAAGAATGCCAGCAGGTTGACAGTCTGATTGACGCTCATTTTGGATACTACCTTTGAATAAAAACTTGTGATTTGTTCCCAAAGAAACCCTGTCCGCACAGAAGACCATGCTTACAATTCTGAAATCCACATAGACGAAGTAACAGCTATCAGAAAAAGCACTTTCCAGGAAAGGTATTTTATGTTCACTGTGGTTGCTGCTCAAAAGGAGCTTGAGTTAAGAACTGAACCATGAGAGTACTGTCCCACGAAAGAACCAGGCCCTTAACAGGGGGTCTCAAAAGGAAAGTTTCCATCAAAAATACTTGTCAAATCTTTAGGGAAGCAATGAAAGTTTGATTTTCCCAATGTGGAAACTGTAAATGACTGCTAACTGTACCTTGATGGTTAAACTGGAGCTTTTTACAAAAAGATATGACAACAAGTCCATGATAGATGGAAGAGGTGCTGAAAAGGGATCTATTCCTTGTAATAGCCCCAAAAGGGAAACCTCCATTTGCTAAGACAAACTTTTCTACTATTAGACTTTTGTGACATAGATAAAATGTGAACCACCAGAGCAGAAAGCCTGACATCTCTGGCCAGGAACCATGCGGTTAGCTTTAGGGATTTTAGATCCAAGTAAGGCTGCCCAGACAGGGGACTCAGAAGGTTTGGGTGATTGTCCAGTGTCCATGGCGGATATACTAGATGAAGCCAGAGGAAGAGGAAACAAACTTGCTAGGGCCAAAAGGGGACATTGAGGATTATTCTGGCCTTGCAATTTCTGGCTTTCTGAATGAAATTTTATCAGAGATAAAGGAGGAAAGAAATTTAGGAAACCCAGGAGGACAACTGTGGACTAGATCACCCCTTGGTGACTGGCCCCGTGACAGCATTAGGGCACTGTAACCCAGTGACTGAAGATTTGTGCTGCTACTGTCAGACTAAGGGACCACTTGTGAGATACCTGCTCATCTTGAGTGCCAGGACATTTGAAGTCCACAGAGTGTGCACTGCAATGAGAAGGCAACGGGAAGACATTGCCCATTGCCACACTCTCATGGCTTCCCAGCAAAGTGGATATGAACTTGTTCCTCCCTGCTTGTTCATATACCAGATTACTGTCATGTTTTCTGTCTATATAGAGATCACATCCTTGGGGAGGGATTCCTGAAAGGCCTGCAACACTTGGAGGACGGCCCTCATCTCCAAGACAATGATGTGAAGATTAGCCTCTATGGATGACCAAGAACCTTGAACAGACTTCTATTTAAAATGCCTTCCACCCCTTCCCTAGAAGGGAAGCATCCATGGTTACCATTGCTAGCAGAGGCCGGGGGAAAAGAGTCAACCATGTGAGACCACTGCAGAGGTCAACCACAAGCTGATGGGACTCTTGCAAATTGGAGTGACGCAAATCTGTATGTGTAGAGCATTAGACATCAAGGACCACTAGACCACCAGACTCCACTAAAGGACTCTCATGTAATATCTTTCTAGAGCAGCCTGAGAATAGGTCTTCCAGGAGGGATGGATGTTGAAGAAGCTGAAAAGCTACTTGAAGTAGGGATGGCAGACCAGTTGACACAATAGTTAAGGTCTTTGCCTCCGATTCACAAGGTACAAGGTGCGAACCTGACCTCAGACCAATGCCTGTTTGGAGTTTGCATGTCCTCCCTGTGTCCCTGTGGGGTTCCTCCCACCTCTGAAAAAACATGCTGAGTAAGTTCACTTCAAACTCATCAATGAATGGAGCTGTGGGCAGTAGTACAGACTCTACATGGTGTCCTACTGGGGGAAGAGTTGTACAGACCAACCTCTTCGGGCATCTACTGTGGTCTGCAGTATCCTCAAGATAAGAGAACATGGATCACAGACTGCATGCCATGGTATGGCTAGCCACTCAAGAGTAAAATATGGCTCTAGGTGATTCAGTCATGCTGACCATCAAAACAGCCATGGGCAGTTAGTGGTCATAACTTGGTTGAGGACCTGGCCTACTCCGACCTATGCTAGGGATCCATGCTAATGGCAGGAGGAGTGTATGTGCCCCTATGGCCAGTGTGTGCCTGCCATAATGCCCAGCAGCCCTGGGTCAATAAGCTACTGACCCACTGGTGTCTAGTTGCCCAGTCTAAGTTACCTGGGATAGCTCTGTTGAGCGAAAACTGGATGTAAAACCAATCAATCTGCCAAACATGAACTGATAATTCCAAAACTTAATGTAGGATTATTGACAGGATGCAGCTTGGAAGTGGATGACATGATGACACATTGGAGGCTGGACATCCTATGTATCCAAAAGACAAGATGGAAGGGTAGTGCAGCTAAGCCACTTGACTTGGGAAATGGTAGGGGAATCATGGTGAGACAGAGGCTTCCGAAGGCAGTGAGGGATATTATCAGAATTAGTGACAGACTCATGGCAATCAGACTCCAGTGTAATGATATGGCAGTATTCATAATCTCACCCTATGCCCCACAGCAGGGTTGTGACAGTGAGGAAAACAGTGAATTCATACAGCAGTTGCAGGACCTACTAGGTAAAGAAGGACAACATGAACTGGTGTTGATAATGGGTGACTTGAATGCACATTAATCGGACAGACAGAACACGATAAGAGGACTGCCTGCATCCACATGAGTGAGGCAACAGTAATAAAGTAGGAGAGGCCATTCTATACTTTTGTCTGGCAAATGGCTTGATAGTAGCCAACACGTGGTTCAGGAAAAGATTCAGTCAGAAGATCACACACAACAGTGGCAAACATGCAACTCAGGCAGACTTCCTCCTAATAAGGAAAAGGCACTGGGGTAGAAACAATGATTGCAAAGTCATCCCCAGTAAAACCACTGGTTGCCACAATCAGCTGCAAGCAGTGGTCAAAGAAGGCTCTAAGGTCAACAGAGACCAGCTGAAGACCTGGAAGTTGACTGGAGAGAAAGTATAACAGTTCAAGGAATTACTCAGGGCTCTAGCACACCAAGAAGAGAAGGAAACAGGTGGAATTCAAGAAGAATGGCAGCTCCTCAAAACAGCATATGTGAGGACTACAGAACAGATATGTGGCCAACCCAGGTATGGAAATAAGGTACACAAGGAAGGCAGGTGGTGGAATGCAAAAGTTCAGGAAGTTATCAAAAGAAAGAAGGAGTGCAGGAAAAAGTAAGAGATAGAAAAGGCTGACCAGGCTAGGAAGGAATACTGGTTGGCTAAAAGAAGCTAAGAAAGGAGTTGCAATAGCAAAGAATAGGGCATCAGAGGCACTCTACCAACTTCTGGAAAGTTACTCAGTAGGTGGCGCAAAGAAACTACATCAGGTTGCAAGGCAAAGACACAAAGATAAAGGAGATAGTCAGACACCCTTCATAAGGGATGCCAAAAACAACTTGCTCACCAGTCCACAGGACATCAAATGCAGATGGAAGAAGTATAATAGCAGGTTCTGAATGAAGAAAACTCCGCAGAAGCTGTAACGCCCCAGAAACAGCCTACGATGAAAGAAGATGAGGAGCCCACCCTAGAAGAAGTAAGAATAGCACTTATGAAAACAAAGTCAAGGATAGCAGCAGGCTCAGATGAGGTCATAACAAATGTGATAAAGATGTTGGGTGAGATAGGGGAGAAATGGCTCCTGAGGGTACTCATAGCAGTGTGGAGAGAATAAGCATACTCATGCTAGTGTACAAGAACAAAGGAGGCATCTACAACTGTGGGCAGTACAGAGGCATCAAACTCTTATCACATTGCATGAAAGTTCTGGATAGGGTGATTGATAAATGGATACACAGAGGAGTATAATGTAAGACGAGAAATGAGCAGTTCAGATTTAGATCAGAATGCAGCACAACTGACCTGATGTTTCCAATGAGACAGATAGTTGAGGAGAAGCTAGTGATGAGAAGAGTCCAACTAGACATTTCTAGACTTGGAGACAGCATATCATATGGTTCCAATAAAGCTGATCTGTGCAGTATTGCGGTGGTTTGAAGTTCCGGAAACACTGGTAGAATTAGTGCTGGCTATGTACAAAGACCCAGTGATTCAAGTGCGAACAGTGTTTGGCCTCACAGAGGGGTTCCCAATGAGGGTGGGTGCACACCAGTGTTCAGCTCTAAGCTCACTGCTGTTCATACTGTTGACAGACTACATTAACAAATAGGTTGGAGTGAACAGATCAACAAAGTTGCTGTATGCAGATCATGTAACATTTCAGGCAGACTGTGCAAGAACTTCAGCAAAAGACAGGGTAATGGAATGCAAAACTGAAGCCACATCGGATGAAACTAAGCACAGATAAGACAGCGTTAATGGCAGTAAACTGGGAAAATCAGAAGAAGTTGAGAATTGAGATAGAAGAGAAGATAGTGGAAGAGGTAAATAGCTTCAAGTATTTGGGAGGGGTGGTTGAGGAAAAAGGAAGACAGTGGTGCGATCAGTAATACTGTATGATACAGAAAACTGGGCAGTAAAGGCAGAGCAGATGGAGAAGCTAGAGGTGATGGAAATGAAGTGCCAGAGAAGTAAGTAAGATGCACACTGTAGAACAGATGAAGAAATGAGGACACAGCCGAAGCCAAAGTGGCTCCAATTGCAGAAAAGATCAAAGAAAACAGATTATAGTGGTTCAGACATGTGTAGAAAAGCAGAAGACAATCTGGTGAAGAAGATTTGGGGCAGACAGGAAAAAGGCAAGAGAAAACGAGGATGTCCCGCAAAGAGGTGGATGGATTGTGTGAAAGAAGATCTACAACAGTCAGGCATAAGTGTTGAAGAAGGCAGGAGTGTGGCACTGAATTGAGAGAGATGGTGACAGTTAACACATTACCTCAACCCCATGTAGAAAATGGGAAAAAAGGAGGCTGCAGCTAATGATGTAGGGATAAAACTCTGGGATGAAGACGTTTGGCAATCTGATGGCTTGTATCCAGGTGGCATCCAATGAACTCAATAAGTTGTGCCAGCAATAAGGGACTCCTTGCATGGTTGATTTTGATTCCTAGTTGTGGGAAAAGTTGGAGCAAGATGTTCCTGTGCTGAACTAAGAGATACCTTGGCTGGTATGGTAAGGCGCTAATCATCTAAATAGAGGAAAACATGCAACCTCAGCAGTCTGAAAGGCTGGTACCACTGCCATGCATTTGGTGAATACCCAGGAAGCTGTGGTGAGATCAAAGGGCAAAGCCCTGAATTGAAAATGACTGGCTCCCAGTCAGAAATGGAGGAATCTCCGGGACTGCCTCATTATTCTGATATGATAGTAGGCATTTAGGAGATCTGTCACACATATCCAGTCAGCCTTCACCATTAGTGGTAAAATGGACTGAACCCTGACCATCTGAATGACCACCTGAAATTCTGTCTGTTTCACAAACTGGTTGAGACAACATGCGTCTAAAACTGGCCTGTGGTCCCCTGTTTTCTTCAGAAGTAAAAAGATGCTGAAACAAATTCCAGATCCTGACTGGTCTGGTAGAACCTGCTGCATGACTTTTTTCAAACAGCTTTTTTACTTCTGCTGCTGCAGACTCCATCTGACTTTGTTGTACATCAGGAATTAATTTCCTGTCATGTGGAGGGGGAAACAGAGGGACTGGTGTAGCCTCTGGTGATTATCCTTAGCACTCATGCATCTCGTGTAATGGCCTACCAGGCTTGAGGGTGCAGTGATAAGTGCCCCCAACTGCCTCTAGAGTGAGACAGTTGCACAACTCTTCAGGAGCACAGGAAGGATTTCTCAGTAAAAGGACAGTGAACCCATTGATTCTGCAGCCCACTTCTGCTTCTAGTGTGGCGTCTGTTGAAGTTAGACCCCCCCCCCATCAAAGGGGGGCATTAATGATACATTAGAAATAGACTGTAGGGTAGACAGCTGGGACTCCAATGACTTCTGATGTCTGCCAGCACGTTACCCAAGGGAGGAATTGGTCAGTTCCTTAGTCAAGTCTTTCTGAAATCTTGTCATTTGGGCAAAGCACTTCAGCACTCTTAAGTGTGAATGCCATTACAGCATATGTCCATTTCCTGATTCTGTCCAGCTCCCTGAACTCCTTGCTAGGGGAATGGACATATGTGAACTCCTCCAAGAGTTCCATTTTAGTTGCTTCCATAACACCAGTGGGGTCCCTTTCCTCCAGTGCATCCTATTCTTAAGTGCAACCAAAATCTTGTCCGGTTTCCATGGTATCAGTTCCACTACATCAGGATCCTTCCACACCCTCTACACTACTAAGTCTATTAGATCATCAACGGGCAGAACCACCCAAGTGGTAGAAGAGTCAGCCCCAAAAGCCTCAAAGTACACAGACGCCTCAGGAGAGGGCCCATTGGTGGACCAGCGCAGTCACTTTTCCATCAATTTCTGTGTTACTCTCCTTTTTTTATCTGTTTCTTTCTATTTCTTGCTTTCTTTAGATTTGGCCTTCTCCCTTTCCTTAGAAGATTTTGATTTCTCTGTTGTCTTAGCCGAAGAAGGAGATTGTGAAGCAGAAGACTGTGCAGAAGTCCAGCCTTGGTCAGGAAGCATGCTTTTTAGAATGAACTTGCCCCTCTAGCACCAAAAGAGGCACAATCAGCATCTAGGTGCGCCACCCCAAAATAGTATATACACAAGGAGTGCGTGTCCTGTGATGGAATTTTGTGGCTGCAGGTTGAACACATCTTGAAGCCAGTGACGATGTCCAACATACCAAACAAAATACATATACATTTTACATTTTATATATATATATATATATATATATATATATATATATATATATATATATATATATATGGTTCCCCTTCAAAACATCTAAAATCATAACACTGAAACCATAAAATCTAAAACCCAAAACATCTAAAACCCATAACATCAAATTTCATAACATCTAAAATGTGCATCACAACATCGAACACTACAAATCACATGAAAATGACATCCCCTTACATATAATGACACCAAACTAACAAACACACTTTTTACTACATTTCTGCAGGGGGCAAGCCACCCACACCCCCTGTAAATTAAATATACCAACTCCAAGATCGCACTACAGTGGGGAAAAAGTTAATTTCCTAACCCCACTGTATCAAGGTCACCATAAAGAATGTACACATAATGTCTATATCACTTACCTGTATGACCTAAAAAAACACATAGAGTGGCAAAATAAATACTATATAAACAGTATAAATTCCTACACTATATAAATAATAACTATAGAAATAAAAACTATAACATCTCATAGTGATACCACAAGATTAACAGATTAAACTATAATATTTACACGTTTGATAATACACTATTACATATTATACATTTTAGATGTTATGAAATTCAATATTATGGGTTTTAGATGTTATGGTGTCGATGTTTTGATTTTAGATGTTATGAGTTTTAGACGTTTTGAAGGGGAACTATATATATATATATAGATATAGATATAGATATAGATATAGATATATATACACACACACACACACACACACACACACACACATTTCCAGAACACTAACAAAAAAACAAAGAGATACAACTCTTATGGATTAGACTAAGTAATTTACTAAACAGGAAAGCAATAAAGGTGCATTTACTTAGAATAATAGAAGTATTCCAAAAAAAACTAACTACTAATAAGTGTTTTATTTATTTATTCATTTATTTATTTTAAAGGGTACTGGGGAGGAATTAGATGTAAGAATATGCATAAAAAGAAATAAATAGAACTACAGATGCCCTAGAAAACCAACAAGTCACTTATTTTCACCAAAAGTCAAAGCTCTCATAGACCACATCCTTCTGCATCAGTAAACGAGATCTAGGGTATTTTGGGGGAACATAAAGAATTATGGGTAGGGGAGGAGTCAGAGGCCTGGATCCAAAGCATCTGAAAAGTGCAAAGGTCAGATCTGATAACTCAAAGGTTGAATTAGAAAAATGCAAACATCACCTTATCCTAAGGCTCATTGACCTGCCAGAGAAAGTGAAGAGAATGAATGCCATTTCCCTCATTAGAAGGCAACTGAAGAAACTTATGGGGGGTGCCCCTGCCCCCATTACAGAAATGGTGCATCACATAACTTCATGGATTTCAAACAATAATCCTAGGCACATCATATTCAAGTGACTAGACTTAAATGGTCAAGAAGTTATCTTATGGACAGAGACTTGGGACAAAATCTGACTATAGCAGAACATGCCATGAGAGCTGCCTTGGACTCTAGTGCAGCACTTTACAACTGCCAAAAGGTGATGATTGGATACCTTTGACATTGTTGCAATGTTGGGTTTATTTCTCATCAAAGGTGGCTATAATTAAATGTTTAGATTCCCCAGGACACTGAAAATTTTTTGTCAGGACATATCCAGATGGTTACAACAAAAACTCCAACTCGATGTTGGGGGGAAAAAAGAGAACCCCCTCCTCAGGCTTTTCCAAAAGTTCCCCATTTCATTAAAAGGGAAAGGAGGAGAACTTAGGGTTTTCATAGTCAGTCAGGAGTGTATAGTGACATACAAAAAGGATTGGGAAGCCAGACTACATTGCATAACAGATTCCAGTACCTGGCAGACAAGGTGAATGAAGATTTTTCACACCTGAAATTCCTAGAGAAGAAATTAACATCCTGAAGCAGTCCTGGGCTGACAGTATTGAGCAAGAAGGGAAAAGTGAAGGCTCAGGCAGTATAGCAAAACCATTTTCAATGACTGACTTATTCTCGAGTAAGTGACCATTCTGTTTTCATTTATTTTGCCTTACTTTTACAGTCTATTACACAGGGCGCCGTCCAGAATCACTCTAGTGCTGTCAAGCTCCAATAATCAAGGTGTCATTCATAATGTCTAACACTGAGCTCGTACTTATCTAATGGACATTAGTTCTATTTTTTACAAGAGTGCTTATGGTTGAATCTGGGCACTATTTTTACAAGGGGCAAGGATCAGAGTCATGCATCTATACGCTGCTTGTGTGCATCGGAGAAGCCTATTATCTTCCTGATTCTAAAGATGTCTATAAATTCCACTCCGGCGAGATTACAAAGAATGATGCTCAAAGTGCAAAAGTACAATTTCAAATTGGTCTACACTAAAGTCAAATTGCTACATCTGGCTGTCACTTTATCCAGATCTCCCAGAAATACAACAGAACAACTTGATGCAGACACTTTTGATTTTGATGTGATGTCAGTATGTAATTTTTCCACCACTAGACTTGATGAGTTACGAGATCACACTCAGACTGATACAATTTCACAGAAACTAAATCACTATATTAATGTCAGATGACCATCAAAGCAATCTAGTGCATCACCTGAAGTGCAAGCGTATTTTCCTTACAGAGATGAATTGTTGTGGAAAATGGCATTACTTTTAAAGGTTCTAAAATTGTTGTTCCTGCTTCCTTACAACAAGTATATATATTTAGATTTTGCATCGTGGTCACCCTGGATCCTTATCAACTAAGAGAAGAGTAAGAGAATTAGTATTTTGGCCTTTGTTATCAAAAGACATCAATAGAATTTTTTTTTCTTGTTCAGTATGCAATGGTAGTGAACCGCATTTTGCAGAGAGAACCACTTCGAAGTCCATTTCCTGAACTACCTTGGTCTACTGCAGTAATTGATATCTAAGTAGAACAATCAACACTGCTAAGTTTTGGTAGACTCTTATTCAAATTGGTTTGAGATTGATTTACTAACAAACTTAACCTCAACTATTGTTATTACGAAGTTGAAACATCATTTCTCAGTTCATGGTAGTCTGCACAAACTGACAATGGTACTCAATTCACTAACCAGTTGTTTCAGAAATTTGCAAAAGAATGGGACTTTGTACATGTCACTAGTAGCCCTGAGTATCCTCAATCCGATGGTCTAGCTAAACGTGCAGTCCAGAGTGCAAAGCAATTACTTAAAGTCAAAGCATGACAATACCAATGTATTCTTGAATTTGCTTAATCTCAGAAAATGTATCCCGTGATGATATTCTTGGCTCACCTGCTCAAAGACTACTTTCCAGACAAACTAGAACTACCCTATCTATTTCTTCAAGTTTGTTGCAGCCTAAATCTAAAAACAATAAAACCATCAAGGCTCAATTGTTTAAAAAGTGTAATATGCAGAAATCTAGTTACGACAGATCAAGCAGATTACTTTATCCATTGAGGGAAGGAGAGATGGTACGAATGATGATATTCTTGGCTCACCTGCTCAAAGACTACTTTCCAGACAAACTGGAACTACCTTATCTATTTCTTCAAGTTTGTTGCAGCCTAAATCTAAAAACAATAAAACCATCAAGGCTCAATTGTTTAAAAAGCGTAATATCTAGAAATCTAGTTATGACAGATCAAGCAGATTACTTCAGCCATTGAGGGAAGGAGAGATGATACAAATCCAGACAACAAATTTTTTTTATTGAATAGGACCAATTACAGGCATCTGTGCCGAGCAGAGATCCTACTTGGTAGATTCTGAAGGTGTGGAGTATAGGAGGGATCGCAGACATCATCTTCCTGTACCAGAATCATCACCATCAGTGCAGCCACAACATTGTAACTGTGATGGAAATTCTAAATCAAAGAATGAGTCAGACACTGTTTCCAGACTAGAATGTGTTCAAAAGTCTGATTCTATTCCAGAAAGTGATTCGAACATTCCACAGGTCAACCATTTTACAGAAACTGTCTCAGTTGCTAAATCTAATTCCCAGTTTTATGTCACATGATATGGATGAGTTTCTAAGTCTAGTGTGAAATATGCAGCAATATGGACTTGATTGTATATATACATGTGTATTTAGTATTGCATAATGCATGCCTATAGATTACCTGTGATTTCTGCATGGCAAATACTCTCATGACAAACTGCATGATCTATTTCTCAAAGAGGGAGGATGTAGATCAGAGTTTAAAGTGCGTGTGCTATATCTTTAAGAAGCATGCAATGCTGTATGTGCATGTATAAAGTCCAGGAAAGTGCAATCCCTAGTGCCATTTTGTAGAAGCAGCCAGAGAGTGAGCATACATGATTGTAGTTGTTAGTTTGTATATAAGTTACTTAAGTTACAGTCAACAATAGTAATGTGTTTAAGGCTGCTTGAACAGAACGTGAAAGTGAAAGGGTTGAAAAACGTACACCAACTACAGATAGGGTCTTACCATCTTGCACACACCTGGGCCTTGTGTACTTCACTTTGGGGCCAAACAAAGAACTTCCTTCAAAAGGAGCATTGACAAAGGAGGACTTGAAGGGCTCCGCCAAATCACACAGGTGCATCCAGGCATGCCGCCTAATGGAAATGCCTGAACCCGCCACCCTTGAGGTACCCTCAGCTGCATGAGAAATTAGCCTCATGGATGAGTTAGTAATGGACTGTTAAGGTATCCAACTGTGAGGCAACAGAAGCCTGTGCCTCAGCAGTTACTGCTCCTGAGAGAGATTTGGACAGCTTTTTAATCAAATCCCTCTGTAGTCTGGTAAAGTGTGTTAAACAGTTCGGCGACCTAACAGCGAAAGTCGCTGAAGCAGAAACACACGTCCTAAACCTGTCCATCGCCCTAAACTCCTTGTTAAGGAGAAGAACAGATGAACTCTGTTCCACAAGTTCTTTCTTCGTGACCAATGCCACGACCATGGCATATACTGGTATTCCCTTGCTCCAAAACTCATTCTCCCTGGGTGGTGCCAAGATCCTATCTGGTCTCTTGGGGAGTGGCTCAACAGAATCAGGTTCATTCTACGCCCCGCTGAGAGATCAATTCAATGAACTCATCGGCAGGTGGAGCCACCCAGGAAGTAGATGGGCCAGACACAAAAGCCTCCAGGACTAAGGATTCCTCTTAGGAAGCGTTATCGGTAGACCAACCACCTCTTTGCTTAAGGATCTCAAAAATGTCTCCAAAGGAGACATCATCAGGTAGTGATCTTGGGGACCATTTCCCTTCATCAAAATCAGTATCTTCTGTGATGGACTCCTGAGGGGAAGCTAAGTGCACCCTCTTGCACTTTCTCTTCCTAGGGAATTCCTCGGTGGGATGGTCCGGGGAAGTATTGGAGGAAATGATGATACCCTGCTGGGTGGTCTGAAGATTTTGGGCTGGTTGTCTCTGTGTAGAGTGATGAGGCTCATGGCACAAAGACATTTGGGAACCAGAAGGAAGATCTGAGGTAGAAGGGACTGTCTGAATTCTGGAAGAGAATACTCTCTCTACTACCTCAAAGGCAAAATGCCCTGGGGAGAAGGAAGTCGGCGGAGTCAAGAAAGCATGTTTCCAGACCACCATCTCCTTCTGACCCGAAGGCAGATCACATAAAGGCAAAAGTCAGGGCCGAGCTGTCCATTGCTAATGTTCTGAGGGGTAGAGAAGGCTCTGACAGCTTCGGAGTCAACTCTAACACCTCGGAGCCGACAACAGTGCTTCGGCTCCAAGAATCATCTGGATCCGACAGCTTCAGAGCTGGTACACTCAGGGAAGCAATTGGATCTGAAGACACCAACATCTTTGAATCCAAAACAGACAGCCCCAAAAGGCACAGATCCAAGGGCTCTGAAACCGAAGGACGAATCAGAGAAGGAGTCAGGATCGGTGGAGGAGCACTGTTGAAGGTCTCCTGACCCAAAGGGGTAGGAGCTGGGAGAACTCCTATCTGTATTCATACCGACAGAAACTTCATCATCATTCTGTCCACATCTGCCTCTGTAAGACTTCTGGAAGAGAGGAAAGAAGAAGCTATGGAGGGAGATCTTGAATGTTGATGTCTCTCTACAATGGGGGAAGGTAGCCGAGAGGGGACCGGGTCCAGAGAAAACTCATAATGGGTCCAGAGGAGCTGTATCGGCTCCAACAGAACCAGATCCAAACAGACAGACTTAGCATCTGAAGCATGAAGTACATTTGGTACGGAAAGGGACAAAAGTACGGAAAGGGACAAAAGAGTAAAATGTCAGAGGATATTACAAGTAGAAGGGGTGGACTAGGGTTGCCTCATTTCTAGGAATATTTCAGAGTAACTCAGTTGAAGCGGGTGTATTACTTACAGAATTAAAATTATATAGTTATATATAAGGAAATGATGCTGAGAAATGAAAATGATGTATCTTTTTTGATCCTTTGAACACGTAGGGGGAGACAATTAAAAAGAGAAATGTCCCATCTGTGGATTGCATATATAGAATAGTCATGGACACATTCAGGATGAACGTGTACAAGGACTGGCAGTTTGAGGTTTAACCCACTGGTCTGCAGAATGCCACAATGGTGTATTGTAGCAACAGAGTAATGGTGGGAAAGAAAGCAGGATTTTTTACTACTGGGAGGTATAGAAGTCAGGGAATAAGAGAAGTACAGTGGATGGAGTTGTATAGTCTGTAACTGGTTAAAACAAAGGAAATGTTTCAGTACAGAGGGATTTATGAAACTCTAAAGATGTTTGATCGTGTGGTGTAGGATAGGAGACTAGTGAGGTCAGAGTTAGTGCAGATTTTTTATTGAAGCATTTACAGGAGAGGCAAAGAATAAAAGAATTATAGGAAGATTTTATAGGGTCCTGATGCTAGATAAATGGCTATTAAAGTGAATGCAGGCTCTTAGATGGCAGGAGTTTGTTAGGTGATTAGTACATAAAAGACAAATAAATGGAATAACATCTGCTGAGGCCCACAGGTAGCTACCAGATTGCAAAAAATTCTGAATTTTCACGAGTGGTACCACAAACATGTTTACTGCCTGGACTTGACCTAAGTCACAAAAATAACATTTTTCCATTTTCCTCGTAACTTCAGGATTTTATCCATAGCAAATGTCCACATTTCCTTTTGGGATTTACTGGAGTCCTTCTCTAGCCAGAGCCCTATATTTTTCAGTTGATAATGTCCCCAGAGTTCTGGGAAGTTTTGGACTAACAAACACTGGGCTATAATTACCACAGAGTGCTTTGGTGGTTTCTTCATTTTATATAGCCTGATACACCCCTCAATTTTCTTAACATTTGGAATAAATTTGATTTCCAAGATGGCTGCACACTGAGCAACAGCATAACTTCAGTTCTCCCAGTTTGAAAAAAGAAACTGAGAGACAATGGCCAGGAACTCTGCCACTTTTAGTAAATTCAGTTTTTGGCTAGTAAGTACACTGCCTGAAAGCTATCAAAGAAGACACTAAAACAGCCTGCAAGAAAATCAAAAAGTGGAAACACTGACTGGGAAGAATCCTGCAGCTGTTCAGCAAAAAAGAAATTCAGGTTCCAGCTTTGGTGCAAGACATGATTTCTAGTATCCTAGAGGAAAAATAAGTAGAATCAGAGATGATTAAAATGAACAAAACATTAAGAAAGTATATCAACTCAAATAACAAAAGGCTGGAAAAAAATGGGAGAAGCTTTTAACAGATATTCAGATGAACTGATAAAACTGCAAAATCAAAGGTTGAACTGAAGAAAAGGCTAGCTGTGTATGAGACTACTCAAAAAGACATGTTTAAAAAAATGGTAGAACTAGAGCACAGATCACAAAGGGAAAAGCTGAAATTTTCTGCTGTACCAGAGAAACTGGAAGGAAAAGACTTAATTTTATGAAGGCACAAATAAGCAACTGGACTGGTTTTCCATTGCAGGATTTGTTAACTGAAAGTGTACATTGTGTGTTTGTTTCAAACCTGTTCACAAGAAAGCAGCTAAGACCTGCACTGGTAAAGATACAAGAAAGGGTTTATACTGACAAACCTGTGACAGAAGGGCAAAGTATCAAAAGCTGGAGGCAGTACAGAGCTTATGGAAAATAATTATTCAGTGTCCACCTGGCAAAAGAGAAGCAAATTTATTCCAACAATCAGGGAATGTCGAGAGGTAAGTGTGAGATTTAAGCTGCTGTATCCAGTTCTCTTCAGGACATTTTTTTCCTGGAGGATCAAAGTCATTTTTGATGTAGAACAGGATAAGGAGGAAATACAAAAGTCTGTTCAACAAAAAGTAAGCCATCAACCAGACTCACTCATCATAATCTCCCTTCTTAACCTAGCTTCTACTACTCATTCCCATAACTTCATGCTATGGCTGATCAGTTCTATCTCTCTATAGTTACTACAGCTCAGCACATCACCCTTATTCTTAAAAATCGGTACCAGTACACTTGTTCTCCACTCCTCAGGCACCCTCTCACTTTCCAAGATTTCATTAAACAATCTGGTTAAAAACTCCACTGCCATCTTTCCTAAACACCTCCATGCTTCCACAGGTATGTCATCTGGACCAACAGCCTTCCCATTCTTCATATTCATCATAGCTGTCCTTACTTCCTCCTTGCTAATCAATTGCACTTCCTGATTCACTGTCCCCACATCATCCAACCTTCTCACTCTCCCTCATTCTCTTCATTGATCAGCCCCTCAAAGTACTCTTTCCATCTGCTCAACACATTCTCCTCACTTGTGAGTATGTTTCCCTAGTTATCGTTTATCAGCCTAACCTGCTGCACATCTTTCCCAGCTAAGATACTGTCTAGCCAATTGGTAAGGTCCTTTTCTCCCTTCTTAGTGACAACCCTTTCATACAACTCACCATATGCCTTATCCTTAGCCTTTGGCACCTCTCTCTTCACCATATACCTCATCCCCATGTACTCCTGTCTACTTTCTTCATCTCTCTGGAAATCCCACTGCCTCTTTGCCAGCTTCTTCCTCTGTATTCTCTCCTGTACTTCCTCATTCCACCATCAGGTCTCCCATGTCCTCCTTCCTCTGTCCAGATGTCACACCAAGCAACTTTCTAGCTGTCTCTCTCTCTGCTGTGGCTGCCTAGCTATCTGTTAACTCTTTACTGCCACCCACTGCCTGTCTTAACTCTTCCCTGAACTCCACCTTACAGTCATCCTTTTTAAACTTCCACCAGTTGATGCTTGGCACTGCCCTCACTCTCCTCCTCTTCTTCTTGATTGCCAACATCATCCTACAGACTACCATCCTATGCTACCTAACTAAGCTTTCCCCTGTCACCACTTTGCAGTTTCCAATCTCCTTCAGACTGACCCTCCTGCAAAGGATATAATCCACCTATGTCCATCTTCCTCCACTCTTGTATGCTACCCTGTGCTCCTTCCTCTTCTTAAAATATGTATTCACCACAGCCATGTCCATTATTTTCACAAAATCCACTACCATCTGACCTTCTGCATTCCTCTTCTTAACACCATACCTACCCATCACCTCCTCATCCCCATCTGTTCCCTTCACCAATATAACCATTGAAATCTGCTCCAAACACCACTCTCTCACCCTTAGGAACACCTTCTACCACTTCATCCAACTTGCTCCAAAATCTTTCTCATCCATCGCACACCCAACTTGCAGAGCATATGCAGTAACAACATTCATCATCACACCAACAATTTCCAGCTTCATACACATCACTCTGACACTCTTTTCACTTCTTCCTTAAGGATAACCCCTACCCCATTTCTCCTCCCATCCACACCATGATAGAATAATTTGAGCCCTCCTCAGATACACCTGGCCTTACACTCCTTCCATCTGGTCTCTTGCAAGCACAATATAGCAACCTTCCTTCTCTCCATCATATCAGTTAGCTCTCTCACTTTAACAGTCATACTGCCAACATTCAAAGTTCCTACCTTCACTTCCATACTCCTAGCCTTCCTCCTCTCTTCCTGCCTCCAGACATGCCTTCCCCCTCTTCTTCTCCTTCGGCCAACAATAGCCCAATTTCCACCAGCACCATGTTGGCTAACAGTACTGGTGGTGGTCAATGTTAACCTGGGTCTCGGCCGATCCGGTATGGAAACCTGTATTATTGTCCGCATATTTGATCTGGCAAAAAGTTTACACCGGATGCCCTTCTTGACGTAACTGTCCCCATTTATCCTGGCTTGAGAATGGCAGAAAGAAATACACTTGCTTGTGGATCCCCAGTGGCTGAGTTTGGAGCTTAGAAAATTGGGGAGAAATAATCAGCTTTCAGCATAGGTGGGGTCTGAAATTTTATTTGCAACAGTGAGGATGTGTCTGGAGGCCTAGAAGGGAAAATATAACAAAAGAGAGTAGATTTCTGAAGAAATTTCTGAAAATAGTTGGCATGAAAGATGTAAATTCAGTAGTAGGAACTCAGAGAACTTGATTATTCCCCAAGGTACAACAATTGGGCTAGACTAGACAGAAAAATAAGTTATGTCTTACCATAATGTTCCATCTGTGTTGTAGAGCTTTAATCATTCATTATTGTTAGGACTTTGGTTCCATCCTCAGAACCGACACGGCCGTTACCAAGCTCGCACCAGCCAAAAAACTCTCAGATAAGACCTACCCATAATGCCCCTCTCACAGTCGCTTCATTTCGAGTTTGCCCACCCCTATAGTATAGAAGTAATAAAAGAGACAGTAAGAGGCTCTGTCTGAGCAAATACCTTAACTAAGGAAATCCTAAAGTCCACCAGGAGTCCAGGCAAGGGGAAGGAGACCGGGAAGTAATGAATGAATAAAGATCTACAACACAGATGGAACATTATGGTAAGACACAACTTCTTTATCTGATGTTGTAAATCTTTATTCATTCCTTACTGTTAGGACAGAATCCCCAGCTACTTGAGTCCTGGGTGGCCCTTAGAAGGATATTCTTGAGTATCATAGAAACAAAAGATGCTCGTCCCCTGGAGGCCAAATCCAATTTGTAATGAGTGATAAAGGTATGAGGTCTTGCCCAACTGGCTGCTGCGCAGATATCATCCATAGCGGCTTTGGAATGAAAAGCCACAGAAGTAGCCATCGATCTAGTCGAATGAGCCTTTATTCTGGAATGTAAAGATAGTTTATTTTGATGGTAGTAAAGATAATGACATTTCTAAGCCAAGAAGATAGTCATTTTGGAGACAGGCCTACACAATTTGGGTCCTGCAAAGGCCACAAACAATTGATCCATTGTTCTGCAAGATTTAGTTCTGTTCAAGTAAAAACAAAGTTGCCTATGAACATCAAGGGTATGCAAAAGATATTCCCCTCTATTCGAATACTGAGGGTAAAAAAACGATAGGTCAATAGATTGGTTAATTGAAAACCCAGAAATGACCTTGGGCAAAAAGGATGGGTCAGTACGTAGGGACACTCTCTCCCTATGAAAAATCAAGTAAGGTCTCTTGACACTCAAGGCCTGCAACTCAGACACTCTTCTCACTGAGGTAAGGGCTACTAGAAGTACAGCCTTCCAAGACAAAAATTTCATCACATGAATTAGAAGGTTCGAAAGGAGGGCTTGTTAATGACTAAAGCACCAAAGTCAAGTCCCAAGGCTCTATGGGGGGCTTGACAGGAGGTTTAACATGTAATACTCCTTTCAAGAAGGTTTTGCACAGACAGTGTGACATAGAAGAATTATCAAATCCATTGTGAAAATTTGTGATAGCTGCTAAATGTACAGTAATTGTCGATGCTGAAGCTCCTGCATGTGATATGGTAGTCAGGTATTGTAGGATCTTCTGAATAGTCATGGAGAAAGGGTCTAGGACATGATCTTTGGCCCATGTAGAGAACCTAACCCACTTACTAGAATAAAGTTTCCTGGTGGAAGATTTGTGTGAAGTCAGAAGAACCTCACGGACAGGAGATGAAATATCTGGTAGCCTGGCAATCATCGGAAGTGGAGAAACTAAGCTTGTGAAGATTGGGGTGAATCAGTCCCTGAGGGTGAGATAACAGACCTTGGGATTGATCCAGGATCCACAGGCTGTGAATGAGATGAGGCCATAGGAAAGGGAAGCAGACTTGACGGGGCCAATAAGGGGCAATGAGGATCACTTTCCTTCTCAACCTTTGAGCTTTCTGGAGGAATTTCGGGATGAGGGGAAACTGGGGAAAGGCATACAGCAGACCCGGGGGCCAATCGTGAATCATAGCATCCCTCGGTGACTCCCCCTTTGGGGGGATGAGGGCAAAGTAGCTTCTGCATTTGTTGTTTAGACGGGAAGCAAATAGGTCGCAGCAAGGCCTGCCCCAATGGTGGAAGATCTGATCCACTATTATAGGACTGAGGGACCACTCGTGAGGCATCAGGATGTTCCTGCTCAGGTTGTCTACAATAAGGTTGGAACTCCCGGGAATGTGCGTTGCTATAAGAAAGCGGTTGGAAGCTATCGCCCAGTGCCAAATTCGCATGGCTTCCCAACACAGGGGGTAAGACCTGGTTCTGCCTTGTTTGCTGATATACCAGATGACTGACATGTTGTCTGACTGAACTGCAATGGTCCCGGAAGGAAGGGATGTGTGGAACGTTTGCAACACTAAGAGAACTGCCCTCAATTCCAGGACATTTATGTGCAAATTGGCCTCCATGGGTGACCAAGTGCCTTGGACTGTCTTTCCCTGGAAATGCCCCCCCCCCCCAAACCTAGCTGGGAAGCGTCTGTGATCACCGTGGCCCTGGGCTGGGGAGGGCAGAACGGTCGACACCAAAGATTTGATTCTGGCTTCATCCACCAAAGCATTTCTTTCTTGCAAAGATTTGTAAGGCGTTTCATGTGGTTGAGTGGATGGGTTAAGACCGACCACTGTGATGAAAGGAGCCACTGTACTAGTCTCATGTGCAACCTCGCCAGTGGAACTAAGGTAATGGTTGCTGCCATAGATCCCAATAGCTGTAGTACAAGGTGTGCTGGTACAAAAGTCTGTTGGTGGAGGACTTGAATCTGGCTTCTTATTTTTGACAGCCTGTGAGGAGGAAGGGACGCCTGACAGGATGTTGTGTCGAAGATCGCTCCAATAAATTCCAGTGTTTCTGCTGGGGACATTTGAGATTTGTCCATGTTGATTGTGATACCTAAGCGAAGAGCAAGGCCTTGAGTGTAAGACAGGGTGTGAATGAGAAGATTCCTGGTCATGGCGGTAAGCAGCCAATCATCTTGATACAGAAACACCTGGAATCCTTGTAGTCGGAGATGAGCTACTATGACTGCCATACATTTGGTTAACACTCTGGGGGCTGTCAAGAGACCGAATGGCAGTACCCTGAAATAGTAGTGACTGGCTCCCAGCCGGAAGCGGAGAAATCTTCGGGAGCATTTGTCCATCTTTATGTGGTAATACTCGTTCTGGACATCTATAGAGCACATCCAGTTGTCCTTTTCTAGAAAGGGGAGGATGGACTGTACCATGACCATCCAGAATTTTTGGGGTTTTATGAATTTGTTTAGTAAGCCGAGGTCCAGGATTGGCCTCCAGTCCCCTGTCTTTCTTGGAAACGAAAAGAACCTCGAGTAAAAACAAGATCGTCTCTGGTCTGGTGGGACTGGCCGGATGACTCTTTTTCTTAGCAGCTTTTCGATTTCTAAGGCTGCTACCTCCCTCTGACTGGGTGGAACATCAGGGCTTCGTCTGACAGGTCTGGGAGTAAGATTGAATGGGATATGATAGCCTCTGGATATTATTCTCTGCACCCATGCATCCGTAGTTATGAGTTGCCAGGCTTGTAGTTGCAGGGAAATCGACCCTGACTGCTTCCAGAGGAAAGCAATTGGGCCACTGCTCAGGAGCACTGGTAGGGTCGGCCGGAGAAGGAATCTCTGCCCTGAAAGGGGCGTCTCCTGGATGAGTTGCCCCCTCTGCCCCGGCAGGATTGCTTACCACGAGTGTCATGAAAAAATCCTTGGGACTTCTTGAACCACATTTTTCCTTCCCTCTGGTTCCTGGAATAGGATCTCTGGGGGGTGGAAAAACATATGCCCACAGCAGACAAGGTCTTTCCATCTTTCTCACTTCGGGACCAAAAAGGGAAGATTTGTCAACAGCTGCGTTGATGAAGGAAGATTTAAAGGGGCCTGCAAAATCACACAAATCTCCAAGCATGCCATCTCATGACAATGCCTGATGAGGCTGCTTGAGCTGCCCCCTCAATAGTGAGAGAGATCAAGCGCATTGAGGAGTTCGAGATAGATTCCAGGGTAGCCAGCTGTGAGGCAACAGTGTCATGCACCTCATCAGGCAGTACTCCTGCCAAAGAGGCAGAATTTCTGAAATTAAGTCTCTTTGGAGGCGAGTAAAGTGAGCCAGATAGTTCAGCGATCGAATAGCAAAGGTGAATGAAGCGTAGGTCCGCTTCCCCAGTCTGTCCATAGCCCGAGACTCCCTGTTCAAGGGATGAACAGTGGAACTATCTTCTGCCAGTTCCCTCTTGGTGGCCACTGCCATGACCATGGAATCAACTACTAACTGCTTGGATTAATTGGGCTGGTCTTCGGGGGTGGATAAAATTTTGTCAGGCCTTGGGGGACAGGTTCTATGTTGCCCGGGGCCTTCCAGGCATGCTGCATGATCAGTTTAACAAGCTCATCTGCAGGTGGGGTCACCCAAGAAGTAGATGGCAGAGCACAGAAGGCCTGCAAGAACACCAATTCCTCCGAAGAAGGGTTAGCAGAGTTGCAGTCTCCCCTCTGCTTGAGGATGTCGAGAATGTCTCCAAATGAGACATCTTCCGGGGGAGACCGTGGGGACCCTTCTCCCTCATCGCAATCAGTGTCCTCAGTGATAGATTCCTCAGGGGAATCAAGGTGCTTCCTCTTGCACCGTTTCTTCCAGGGTGGCTCCCCAGTGGGATCTTCTGAGGAGGACTCCATAGAAAGGGTTCCCTTCAAGGGAAGGTCTTGCGGCTCCCATGCTCAGTATCCCAGAGTAGGGGATTGGGACAGCTGCATGCTAGAGGGGAGTTCTGGTGTCAATGCCATTGGTGCTGACTGCGAGCCTGTTGAGGCAAGGACCCTCTCCATCACCTGGAAAGCAGGCCCGCCTGAGGAGGGATGGGAGCCCAGAACCAAGAAGGACAACCTCGGAACCAGGGTCACACCCCACCTTGAGGAGCCCGCCTCCAGGTGGAGCTGTGGCCATAGATGGTGCCAGCGAAAAAATAGGTGCCAATCTAGGAACCACGGTGCCAACAGCCCAATCACTGCTCTGAGAGTGCACTAGTTCCAATACAGCCATTGCGCCAAGAGTAATTGGTGCCGACAGGGGAACATCCGCAGTTGGAGCAGAGACAGTATGCACCAGGGTGGTCATCGGTACTGGAGTCTCTGGGGCCTGGGAATAGGCTAGAGGAGGATATACTGGTGAATATGCCATGAAAGCTTCCATTCCAAGGGGGAAGGAAGACCTAACAGGGGTGGGCAATCCTCTAGCTGCCAGAAGCTGGTCCACAACCCTCACTACATCTTGTTCTGAAAGGCTCCTGGTGGATCTGAAGGAGGCTGCTGAAGGAGAATCAGGTCTCTCAAGAAAGGGACTAAACTGTGTGTTCCAAAAAGGGGTCATAAGTGGGAGAATATCTGGTTCTGGGAAGGTGTTCAACCTTCGAAACAGACAGAGTCATCGTCTGTGGAGCCATACAAGATATCGGCACCATGGCCGGGGATGGTGCCAATGTGGGTACGGTAGTCAAAGCTGGTGTCAAGACCAAGGATGGTGCCGAAACTGGTACAGTAATAGGAGTCAAAATCAGGGGCGGCACCAACGGGGAAGACAGAGATCCTGGTGCCGAAGTTGTCTGTGCCGAAGGTGCAGGAGAAGATTGGTGTCAACTCAGTTCTGAGGAGGACGAAGATGTAGGAGCAGAGTGACTCCATTTCTCTTTATGTTTTTTATTCTTAGGAGGTGGTGAGACCTCCGTCCCAGAGAGAACCTCCGAGAAGGGAGTTTTTATCATACCCTTCAAAATCAACTTGTTCTTATGCTCAGCCAAAGTCTGATTGCTGAAGCTGGAACAGATATCACACGAAGCATTAATGTGGTCAGCTCCCAAACAATAAACGCACTGAGCGTGACCGTCTGAGTTGGGCATCTTATGCCCGCACTTATTACACTGTTTAAAACCCAATTTAGCTTTTTCAGACATAATGAAAAAAACACCACACTTGTCCTAGCGACAAGAAAAAATATCCAAAAAACGACAACAATAAAGTTAGAGAAGAGGGGTTTTTTTTTTTTATATCCAGATAGATAGAAAAGAGAAGAGTACCAACAATGGTACTTAGAAATACCACAAGTGGTAGGAAAGAGGGCCTACCAAAGGTAGGGGAGAGGGACAGTACCTACAATGGTATAAAAGAAACTACCAAAGGTAGAGGGTAGGAAATAGGACAAGTAAATGAGTTTACAGACGAAAGATGAAAATTAGTGAAACTGACTAAAAAGAAAGGTAGTGATATAAACTAGCACAAAAAACACTACACTTAGCTTGAGAGAGAAAGCTTGGCATGTCTGACGAGGAACGCAGCACATGAGATCTGAAGAGACTATGAGAGGAGCATTATGGGTAGGTATTAGCTGAGAGTTTTTTGACTGGCGTGAGCTTGGTAACGGCCGTGTCAGTTCCAAGGATGGAACTGAAGTCCTAACAGTAAGGAATAAATAAAGATATACAACATCAGATATTATATTTCACAGTATCGTGTGCATTTAAATGAGATAATAACTATTTCAAATCAGGCGCCAATAATAACCAAGATAAAAATTATCGGTAATGAAGTAAAAATAAAACACTTGTGCTTCCATACCTATCTGTTAAAAAGAGAGGAATTTAAGGAATCGGTAGTGGAAATTATTTGGGAGTTATTAGGGAAGACAGAAAGTTCTCCAGAATTTATAGCTAGTGAGTGGGATAAAATGAAAGTGGAGTTTAAAAACAGGACAGAAATAAAAGAAAAAGAGATATGCTTAAGACGAAACAGGAATTATTTGCAGGGGCTGACAAAGGTTAAAGTAATGCAGAATAAGGGACTCTCAAAGAACAAAAAGAGGCACAAATGCAGAGTTCTGAAGAGCAAATAAGAGAGTACCTGGATAATATCCACGAGTTTAGAAAGACTGCTGTTTTTTGATAACTCCAGAGCACAAGCATGTTTAGAACAATGACTTAGGGAACAGAAAGTAGAAATAGTTACACGAAGTAGGATCTTTAGAAAAGGGTAAGAGTAAATTACACAGAAAAAAATGGAAATTGTGGCAACAATAGATGCAGAAAAATGTTCCGGAGGAGGAATGAGATTTAACAAAAGGCAAGAAATTAACAACTTATGCAATGTTGCTTTGATTATATTGCATAGAACATATCTGATGTATAATGCTTGTAAATGTGAACTTGTTTATCTGCTTTGATTATCTTGATATAAATGTAAGTTTGCCTATGTCACAAGTGATAATTCAATAAAGGTGTTTTTATTGTTGCCAAACTTACACAGCCTATAACAAGAAAAATTAAATCCTGTACAGGTACTAGAGATATTTCAGAAATGTTATGAACATTTGGAAATCAAGAAAAAAAAAACACAAATGGAAATATTTATGGAAAACTTAACTAAGCCAAGGTTAGAGGTAAACCAAGATTCAATTAAGATAGGAGGAGATGACATGAGATAAAACAGTGATGTATAACCCATCTGAAGGAAAGTCTCCAGGAATAGATGTTATTCCAGTGGAAGTCTGGAAGCTAGAAGTGAAGAAAATGATAAAGAGAGTGGCCACGGTGGTGCAGCGGTTAGCGTTGTCGCCTCACAGCAAGAGGTTCTCTGGTTCAATCCTTGGCTGGGGTGCCTTCTGTGCGGAGTCTGCATGCCCTCCCTGTGGTCATGTGGGTTTCCTCCGGGTGCTCCGGTTTCCTCCCACATCCTAAAGACATGCTGTAGGTGGATTGGACACTCTAAATTGGCCCTAGGTGTGAGTATGTGCGTGTGTGTGCCTTCTGTGGAAGGTTGGGTGCCGGGCTGGCAACTCAAAACCGTAAAAGCTCCACTGCCAATCATGAGCAGACAAGTGATCCACTGTGGTGACCCCTAACCGGGAAAAAGCCGAAAGAAGAAGAAGATTTTAAAAGGAGGGGATGCACCAACATCCTAGGAAAAAGCTGTGGTGACTGTAATACCTACAGATGATAAATCCAGCTTCATATAGGCCCATTTCAATTTTAAACTACGATTATAAATTGTTTATCTCTATAATGGCTAAAAGAATGGCAAAAGTGTTGCCAAAATTGATAGATATGGATCAGTGCGGTTTTGTGAAGGGGAGGCAAACATTTGACAATATTAATAGAATGATGATGATCCACAAGGAAGCAGATTGTAAGAAAATGCTACTTTTGTTTGTGTCTTGACGCAGATACAGCATTTGACAGAATAAGCTGGCATTATATGTTATATGAGTAGGTCAATGGAAGCATTGGCATTCCCTGATACAATAATAATGGCTAATTAGGTGGATATATGAAGGCCTTAAGGCAAAATTCAAACTGGAAGGGTTCCTTTCTGATATACTGTGTTTGAAGAGAGGAACCAGGCAAGGGTGTGTCCTCTTTCCCTTTTGTTATTTGCATTATATTTAGAACCACTTGCAAAGAAAATAAGGGACTCAGAAATTTAAGGATATGACTGGTATGGTAATCAAGAAAAGTTGGCTTTATTTGCAGATGATATTATTTTAGACCTGATAAAACCAGAAAGGGACATCTCAGTGTTGTATAATCTTCTGAAACAGACTCAAGTTTTTAGGGATAAAAAAAAAATAATGAAGATAAAATAAAGGCTATAGCTGTAAACTATGTACACGCATGAATTGTATTAGCAATACCTACAGTTATGGTGTGATGATAGAATGAAGTATTTCTGACTATGGATTAAATTTTTTTTCTTAGGGCAGCTAATGATATGTGGGAAGAGACTAAGCAAAAGATAATACAAAAATTGAGAAACTGGAAGCTCTTGTCTACAGATATGGACAGCAAGATAAAAGCAGTAAAAATGTTTTTAGTCCCTTCAGTTTTATACACAGGTCAGGTATTTCTATCAATCAGAGAAGAAACTGTGAATAGTAATTAATAAAGAGTTGAAAACTTTTGTCTGGGAGGGGAACAGGGCAAGAGTCAAGTGGGATAAGATGATCCTTCCAGCAGAACAAGGTTCCAGTTGAAGTGATATTTTAGAGCTGTATGGTTAAGACTCTTGTACATAAACACAAACAGAAAGTTATAATTCAAAGTGGAAAGGGATGATGACGAAGCAGGGGAGAAATTAAAGAAATAACAAAGTGGGATTTTGGATGCAGATCCTTAAGCAAAATAAAAGTCATGCAGAATATTATAATCATAAAATAGCAGAAAATATTCTAGGAACTAAGCCAACATGAGAATGGAGAAAGGAGATTCTGCCGATGGGGATGACTGCAATTAGGGGTGTACAGAATAGGAAAGCGGGTATAGATAATAGGGAAGGGGGATTGGAATTTACTGGAGGAAATTGGCAAAGGAGCTATTCTATTGTGAATAAATAATAAGAGAAGAAAAGGTAATATAATGGGAAGAGGCCAAGAAGGCATTTGGACTCCAGGCTAGGGACTGATAGAGTATAAGCAAAGAAAAAGAGATAGGGGAGTTCTAAGTGAAAAGCCTGCACTGGTAGAGTTTTTAGTTGAATCTACATCAGAACTGCTGTTAAAAAGGGATAGTTAGTAGGGCATACAAAATATTAAACGATAACTATAGGAATCAATCAGAAATGTTAGAAAAGACTGAGAAGAGAGATTGGATATGCAATTCACATACAAACAATGGGAGGACATATGTATGGCTCCCAATATGCAACAAAGTCTAGAAGATTTAGGATTTTTGCTTGGAAGTGTTTGCATAGGTACTTTTATACCCCAAGCAGACTCCAAAGACTTTTTCCTCAGGTACATGGCAAATGTTGGAGGTGTGATAGGGAAGAATGAGGTAGCTAGGAACATATATCTTTGGAGTATAACGAGTTGGCAGACTTTAAAAATTCCGTATAGAACACAGTGTTAGAAATACTGGGTAAGCAATTGGGTATAACTAAGGAAATGATTTTTTTGAGCTAAGATATATGATCTGAATTGCCTAAGACATAGTAAGGCTTTGTCAAGTTTAAATCTGGTGGCTGGCAAAAAAGCAATTACTAGAAAATGGAGATCATAGTCTGCAACTGAAAAATGGATGCACGACAATCATCTCGCTCTCAATCCATCAAAAATCAAACTCATGTTATTTACCCCATCAAAAAGAATAACTATCGACATAAACTCTTTCCTCATAACCAGTCAAAATAACACAACCCTAGAAATTGTTTCCAGTGCTAAACTGCTAGGAGCTCTCATTGATAACCAGCTTACATTTGATTCCCATAAACAAACAAACATTAAAAATACACATCAGAAACTAGGCATGTTCTACCGGCATATCCGCTTCCTCTCCCCATCTACTAGATTCCTCCTATCTACCACATACCTCATCCCCTCTCTCCTTTATGGTGCCCCTCTTCTAACCAACCTTAAGTCCTCTATTAAAACAAAACTCTCCTCCTGCTACAACAAAATTGCAAAATTCGCCTCTGGCCACAGATCCTCCTCCCATCACTGTACTGCCCTCCACAAACTAAATTGGCTAGAGCTCCCAAACTACCTTACCTACACTCAACTAACTCTTGCTCATAAGCTCATTTTCAAGCCCTCACTCTGCCCCTCACTCTCCTCTGCCTTCACCATGCACCATCCAAATAGACCCCTTAGAACCAGCACTCAGAACCTAGTTGAACTCCACAAACCTGCCCGTCCTGCTGGCAAACTCTTACTTTCCTTTTCCCTGGCCCGCCTCTGGAACTCCCTCCCATCACATATCCATAATACCAGCAGCCTTCCAGTTTTTAAATCTCTCCTCCATTCACATCTATCTTCTCTCTGGGAATGCTCCTGCACCCATCCTGCATAATCCTTCCAGCTACTATTCACCCCTTAATCTACAACTCTTCTCTTCCTTGAGAACATTCACATTGTAGTTAACCTCTTATGTAAATATTCTTTGTGCACATCTAACAACTAAAATCCTACCTAATACTTTCTCTTTCCATTTGCCAGTGAATATAGAAGTTAAACATTGTAAACTTATTCTTATTGTTACATATGCTCTTCTGTTGTTCGTCCTGCTGCATTAACATTATCGTCTGTGTATATGTACTACTCTGATACTTTAACAAACTGTTTATGTTATATTTATCCTACTATATTTTACTTTATCCTTAATTGTATATGTTGACATTGTATCTGTGGAGCTTTTCTCCCCAGGACTCCATTGAAAAAGGGCTCATTCGGCCCAATGGATTATCCTGGCAAACAAACTTCAAATAAATAAATAGTCTAAACCAACTGTATTTGAGGTAGACAATACTGTAACAGAGGTAAAAGAACTGGAAGTAGGATCATTAGAAAAGGGTAGGAGCAAATTATACAGAAAAACACAATGGAAATTGTAGGAACAATACATGCAGAAAAATGTTTTGGAACAGGAATAAGGTTTAAAGGAAAGCAGGATCTGACCAACTTATGCAATGGAGTCATTACAGTGTACAAACGAATATGTAAAGTAATGTCTTTCGGCTTTTCCCGGTTAGGGGTCACCACAGCGGAACACCGGTCTGTTTATGATTGGCAGTAGATTTATTACATTGCCGAGGCGCCAGCCTGACACCCAACCTTCAACGAAGGCACACCCATTCACGCACACACCTACCTGCATGTCTTTAAATGTCACTTGATCGTGGGGAGGACATGCACACTCCACACAGAAGGCACTCCAGCTGAGAATCGAACAGGAGAACCTCTTGCTGTGAGACGACAACGCTAACCACTGCACCACTCCGGCCTACTCTGTGACGTACAATATTTGTAACTGTGAACGTGTTAACATGGTTTATTTTCTTTTACATAAATGTAAGTTTGTCTATGAGACAAGTGCTACTTCAATAAAAGTGTGAAAAAAATATTTGGAATCCATTGGGCAAATCATTATTGGGGTCCATCAAATACAGGATCACATCATCTGCAAATAAAGCAATGTTTTCTTCCCCACCTCTCCCATTCCATCCATTCAATCCAGACTATCATATCTTTTTTTTTCAAAAAGACTATCATATCTTTTGAGCTCAAGGCTCCAGGTATAATTTGAATAATGACTGGGATAGTGGGTAACCTTGCCTTGCTCCTGTCTGGCAGTGAATATTTGTAGATGGGTGTGTTGTTACGCTGTATGTGACCCAGGGTTGTGGACCTGACAGAAAGATTTCCCGTTATGCGAGTTAGCCTTAAGTGATGTACTCAATAGTGATCTGGGGTTTAAGTACAGCTTTAAGGTAACTGCAGGTTTTTGTTTCAGTTCTGCTTGCTTCCAGACAGGAGCAGGATTACAGTTAAATGCAACTGTCTGTTGTCCAGGAGCTTTTTACTTAGACCTTCAACTTTTGATTGTGTCAGCTTTAGACTACCCAACAAGGAAGCTAAGTGGCTGAAAATTATCATTTCTTTTTGTTCTAAGTTCATTTTAACAGTCTGTATCTATGGTATCTGTTTTTCTTGTTCCTGTCTTAACAGCTTCCATATGTTTTGGCTGCTTTAAGCCATTATTTTCTATTTGTTCTAGGGGTTTTAAACATTATTTTAAATCATTCTTTTTGCTGTTTCTGACCCTACAGCATCTGGATAAAGTTGTGTTAGCTTTTTAAGCATTTATTTAACAATTCCATTAAATGTGTGCACTGTGTTTGCCTTTTAAGTAGTCTAACCTTTGGAATGAAATCTTGGAGGTCTTTTGTGAAAGAAACTGTGAACCATGCTGAGTTGTGCAAGTTCTAAATAAATATAGACCGGGTTATGGGTTGGAGTTAATTGTTACTGTTGTCTGAGACCCAACAGCTTTTTTCGGTTTGTGCCTGTTTCGGGATATCCAACAAGAGAGATAAATGGCTGAAACTAAGTGGCTGAAAATTATCATTTCAATTTTTTCTGTTTTAAGTTCATTTAAACAGTCTATCAGTTTTAGTTGTTTCCTTGTTTTCTGTTTTACGTTAACAGTTTCCATCTGTGTCCGCTGCTTTAAATCATTAAACTAGTCTACTGCAGTACTGCCACTCACTGGAGATTGGAATGTAGCAAGGCATCATAAAGGGCTTGGGACAAGCAGCATGTTATGCTATAACAAGAAACAACTCCATCTACTAAACTGTGACACAGAAGTAGACAGGACAGCAACGTCAGAGCGTAAGGTTCTTAGTCTAACCAATGTACAGAAGAAAACAAGAAAATGTTTGCTTGTCACTGTATTTTAGCATGACACCTATGTAGATGTCAACAACCTGCACAGCTGTAATACAAAAGACATTTCTGGGACAGTGGAGTGAAGAAATTTAAAATGTATGATTTTCATTTGGACTGTGCTTTATGCAATGATCACTATGTACAAGTGGCATGAAAGCAGTGATGCATGTACCATGAAGTGCAAATCCCAGACGTTCATAAAATGTGCCACCAAGTTTAAGGTCTAGATACTGGTTACTTTACTTTTTGTATATGTGTTTTTTTTTAATAATCTGGAAACATTCAATAGCTTGTTATAAAATGAGGGCATTAAATGAAACAATAGAGTGTTAGGGTTCTGAACACCAGAATTTTAAAATCTGTGTTTGGGTGAGTTGAAATACTTTCAACAAATCACAGATAATTTGAGCCTGATACACAACCGCTCACCCTGCATGACCTTATATCAGACTGTGACAGCTGGTCAACTGCCTTCGGTTACCCAAATATTTAGACTGTGTTCAGCATTTGCAGTCCCTTATGTAGCAAGATCTGGAAGATTTGATAAGAAAAGCAGCAAGTATCAAGTACTTGGCTTTAAGTCTTAATTTTGAAAGTTAATATTCATCACAATTTATTTTGTTTAATTTGCCTATACATTTTAGTGTCACCAGTCCATGTTTAGTAATGAAGAAATTATTTATCATCATAAAACTCATTGACAGTTCCCTGACCAGACTTATTGGTATCACTGAGAAAAGTATCCGTTTTCATAAGTATGGAATTTACTGAGTCATAGTTTTGACTGGTAATGCCTTGGAAGACTGTTTTATTTGTGTATATGTTGATTTTACTCTCGGGATAAAGATGATGTTATCACAATCTGAATTAATTACAGACGATATAACCATGGGTAGGGACAGGGGGCAGAGTTGGATTTTTTTGCTATTTGTCTGCCTTTATAATTCTGACTATTTTGTCCATTATTATGGATAATATAAGCTAATTTTGTGTCTTTGATTTTGGTCAGCTGTTCCAGATTCTCTTCTCTGGAAGATGAGAAATATGGTGCAACTAAATCAAGGGATGCTTACAAATAAATTGCTGGGGCTGTCAAATTACTCATATAAAGAGAAAATTTGTGACAGTGTATACTCTTTGAGCAAAAAGGGAGAAAGTAAGTTGTCAGCATTCTACACACATTGGAAAATAAGAAGGAATCTGATGGGGATTGTTATGCTTTAGTTTCCTCAAATAATGTATGGCTTGATTACCAAGAACCAGGATGGTGTAAGGGGAACTAAAAAAGCAGCTTAAAGAAAGTTTATAGTAAGACAACCATAGCTATTTCACATTCTCTGCAAGATGAAACTCAACAGAAAACAAATCTATTAAAATTCAAATAACTTCTAAATGCCCCAATGACAAGCAAAACTATGAGCCATTATAAGTGGCTGGCAAAATGGATACTTTTACCTGTTAAACAACTAAAACAGAGAACCAGTGCCAAAATAAAACTTTTAAAGCACAAGGAAGGCACTGATAGAAGGGCCACACCAGATCTGGATTAGAAGGCATTAATGATGCAAACAAATCGAATCACACAGCACACAAAAGAACATAAATGCCTCAATGAGTCATCGCGCTTTAGTCTACATGAAGACTTCTTCAGAAATGTTTCAAACTACCATTTATATCCCTAACAATGATCCTGAACCACCAATGAAATTCTGTCTCTAATAAAACAATCAACCAACCAAAAAATACACTTATAAAACACACTAAAAATCACTTTTCTATATAAAAAATATATATAATCTAAAATGTTGAGTTTATATAAAATATTCAAACTTGAACTTAGTAAAATATATCGTACATATAATAAGAGTGGAAGCTAAGGAGAAGGATTTACGAGCATACTAATTCTATTCGGAACAATGCATTATTTAAACACAGTCTAGACTGTATTTTAGCTAAGTTTCAATTTTTTGTATTGGAAGAAATACCCAAGGATATAAGGGATGTTATGTGGGAGACAGTGAATACAGAGAATTATATTGGCAAACTATTTTAGAGGCTAACAGACCCCCTGAGTTAAATGATACAATCTCTCTAGCCCAGTCCTGAGGCTTAGAGCGGTTAGACTTTAATAGTGGCTGCATTTTAAAAAATAGCTAATCCCATTATTTTATACACAGACCGAATTAAGTTTTTATCTGGTTAGTGTTACATTACCATATTTCGTCCACTAGATGGCGATAAAGTTTTATAAATTGCACAAGGCCCCTATTCATTCAGTCATTCATTGTTACATGTATTTTAGCAATTTTATATTACATGTATGATATAGTTTATTGAATTCAAGTTTGAATATTTTATATAAACTCAACATTTTAGATCATACATATATTTTTATATAGAAAATGTGATTTTTGTATGTTTTACAAGTTTATTTTTTGGTTGGCTGATTGTTTTATTAGATACAGAATTTCACTGGTGGTTCAGGATCATTGTTTGGGATATAAATAGTGGTTTGAAACATTTAATTTGACATCTGAAGAAGTCTTTATTTACACAAAAATGTGGCGACTCATTGAAGCATTTATATTCTTTTGTGTGCTGTGTGATTCTATTTGTTTGCATCATGAAAGCCTTCTAATTCGAATCTGGTGTGGCCCTTCTATCAGTGCCCTCCTTGTGGTTTAATACTTTTACCTGTTCTAATAACAAGACAAAATTATAGTGTACTGGATGTACAGAACTTGAAATGAGACAGGAATGTATTATCGCAATCTGTAGGCAGCTAGTGATACCCTACATCTGAAAAACTGTGTGCAGTTATGGAGATCATTTCAACAATACAAGTAAACATGGCTTTATTAATAACTGAAAGTGGTGTAGTCTGCATCTCAATCTGCATGAAAATAAATTAACTAAATGTAATACATACTTACCATAGGTGAAGTGTGGGGGGAGATGGAAGAAACTTTTAAGAATCACAAGGGGTAAAAGGGAAACAAAAACATTAAGAAATGAAGACACAATGTGAAAAGAGATTAAGTTATTTTATCTTCACAGTCAGGGTAGTGAATGCATGGAAAGTACAGATGTGTGAGATACTCAACAGTAAAATAAAGAATACACTCACATTACTGACTTGGTGTATGGTGTACATATTCACTGGGCATCATACTATTTTCCAAGGCTACAGCTTATTTTGCTACAGCAGTCATACATCCTGGATTTACTCACTGGTATTCTACCTCAAAGCTCTGCCTGGAGGGGGGGGGGGGGGGTTGGGGGTAGTTAGCACCTAGGTCATTCCTACAACTGGAGCCCCCATCATATGCAGTTGAAGAACAAAGTAGCTTGCTCTCTGTAACACAGCAGGCAGTCTTGGAAATAATTTCGGCAGTTGTGACTGATATCATGTCTGCTTAAATGAAACTGCAGATACTCCTTGCGGACTGACTGTCATAAAATGAACACAACATTGACTTGTAGGGAATGACTGTCATCTCTTCTACTGTGCTGACTGCAGCCCCTATCAGCTTGTCCCCAGAAGCAGTTTTGAAAGAGTTGGACAGATGCAAGCAGTTTGTGGAGCTGTCCTCAAAAGGAGGAACAACTACAACTGGAGGAGAAATAAGATGAGTGGAGATCAACAACTGAAGAGGTGGCTTGTCAAACCATTTCCAATATTCCATCAGAAGAGGCAAAAGAGGAAAAAAAAAAAAAAGAGGTAAAAAATACACCAAAAAGATTCAAGAGTCCTTCAGGGCATTGCGGAAAGAGAGGAGAAGAATAGTGCAAGAAGGAGAAGTTATGGAAGAAGAGGATCCTGTGGGATACGTCATGAGTTCCTCAGGTTATACAAGGGTCTGGTCAAATCAGCGTCTTTAAGAACATAGATCAAGTGGTGGGAAGAAATTTATAAATTCAAGGAACTTAACAAAGCTACATGATGGACAGAAAGTACAGTTGTGTACACTTACCATAAATGTAGATGTTCAAGTGTATTCACTGTTGCAGTCATTACATTTGGGTTATCTGCTTGCAGTAGCCTTCAGTTGGCCTGATTAACAAAGTCTTGGGTCCTGCGTCAGTTGCTGTCCCTTCTTCCATGACGTCAGGTCGTCAAGGGTATAAAATATGCAGCCGACGCCATTACATCAGTTTTTCTTGCCCCAGATGTCAGGTGCCCCCTAATGGGAAGCATTTAAATCTATAAATACAAGGATATAACTCCAACAAAAAAGCAAATACATCAAAAAGATTTTTGAGCATAGTAAGTGAGAGTAGAGGTATAGCCAAAAAAAGAAAGGGCGCTGGAGGGAGGGTAACCAGGACTGCAACAGTGAATACACTTGAACGTCTACATTTATGTTAAGTGTACACAACTGTACTATGTTCTTCATGTTTCACTGTTGCAGTCATTACATTTGGGTAGATTCCCAAAGCTAAGGTTGGGAGGAGGAATTTAAATAGAATTAGGACCAGCTATAAGGCCCTGCAAGACTGCAGTGGCAAAACCAGCTCTGGATTTAGAGGAAATTGGCAAATGATAATGCTTGGTGAAAGTATGTACAGAACTCCAGGTAGCAGCTTCTAGGATGTCCCTAGTAGGGACGCCCCAAAGAAAGGCTGTAGAAGTAGATGCAGCCCTGGATGAATGGGGTCTGATGCCCTGTGGGATAGGTTTTCCATGGTGCTTATAGCAGAAATGAATGCAGTGGCCTATCCATTTTGAAATGGTTTGTTTTGAAATAGCTTTCCTCTCTGTCCCTGCAGCAAATGCCACCAGCAGTTGTTCAGAATTCCTTTGAGGTTTAGTCCTGTCCAAGTAGAATCTAAGTTGTCTGTGCACATCTAAAGAGTGCAGTATCCGTTCCCCTTTGCTCTGTGGGTTAGGAAAGAAGGTAGGCAAATGAATGGACTGATTAAGAGCCACACTGGATACCACCTTGGGCATGAAGGAAGAACTGGTTCTGAGGGACACCCTGTCCGCATGAAAGATGATGAAAGGTTCCACTGCCATAAGGGCCTGTAATTCAGATACCCTTCTTGCAGAAGTGATTGCTAAAAGGAAAGCTGTTTTCCAGGAAATAATTTTTAAATCTGCAGTAGCAGCTGGTTCGAAAGGAGGAACAGTGAGTTTCTCCAAGAAAAAGTTAAGATCCCAGGCTGGAGTTGGAGCTCTCCTGGGTGGCCTTAAATTTTTGGCCCCTCTGAGGAACTGCTTGAGCAGTGGGTGAGAGAAGAGGGGAGAGGCTCTGTGCTATAATGAGCTGAAATGGCTGAGGCATGAATTGTGATGAAAGAAAAGGACAAGACCTAATGAAGCATCTCAGTCAAGTATTGTACAATCTGAGGTAAATTGGGCACTGCTGCATTCATTCCTTGAGATTGGTTCCAGGCATAAAATCTTTTCCATTTTGCAGCATAAGATTTTCTAGTACTAGGCCTCCTTGACTCTAAAATGATATCCATCACTGACTGACTGTAGGATGGTAAAGGAGAGATTAGGTAATTAGCCAGGCTGCTAGGTTCAGGGTTTGCAGATGAGGGTGCAGAATCTGGTTCTCCTGCTGAGACAACAGGGAAGGAGTCTGAGGCAAGTGCCATGGAGCCAAACATGACACACTGCGCAAGAGTGGGTACCAGTGTTGGCAAGGTCAGTCTGGTGCAATTAAAACCGCCCTTGGCTTGTCCTGTTTGATCTTTAGTAGTATCTTGGAGAGCAGAGGCAGAGGAGGAAAGGCATAAACTGATACGTTTTTCCAGCTGAAGGATAGAGCATCCACTTTCCAAGCTAGCTTGTGGGGAATCCTTGTGTCAATTTGTCCAGCTGATGGTTCTGGGGGGAGGCATATCTGGGCTCCCCCATTTGCTTGTCAACATGCTGAAAATCCTTGGTTCCAGTTTCCACTCATGTGGGTCCATGAGGTTTCTGCTTATTCCATCTGCCAGTGTATTTAGTTTTCTTGGCAGGAATTGAGCTTGTAGATTCACTTGGTAGCTCAAGGCTGTGTTCCACAATGCCATGGCTAGTCTGCAGAGGGGGTAAGAATGTGTACCCCCTTGCTTTTTTATGTACCACATGACAGTGGTGTTGTCCGTCTTTACCATTAGTTGTCCTGGAAGAATGTGGTCCTTGAAGGCTGTCAGAGCATTCATCTACAGCTAACATTTCCTTTTGATTTATGTGCAGGTGCATTTGACTTGGGTTCCATTTGCCCTGAATGCACTTCCCTGCCAGGTGAGCCCCCCCCATGCATAGTCTGATGCATCTGTTGTTAAGATTTGGGTGGCAGGGGGTAATGTGAATGGTAGTCCCCTGTTTTGGTGGCAGGCCTCTGCCCACCAAAAGAACTCTAGGCATAGGCAAGGTATGATAGGAATCCTTGCTTCTAGAGCCTGTGAATGTTGATATCATAGGCTTTTGAGATACCATTGTAGTTTCCTCATATGCAGCCTTGCATATGGAATTAGAAGAATGCAGGAAGCCATGAACCCCAAGGCTTGCAGTATTTGCCTTGCAGATAGCTGGGTTTTTGTGGCCACTTGTTTAAAGTAGGTTGTCAAATTAATCCGTTTCTCTGGCGTGAGGAAAGCCACCTGGGAAGTTGTATTCAAGCTTGCTCCCAGGAATATAACTTGTTGACAGGGTACCAGGTGTGATTTCTTTTCGTTTATGGTGAACCCCAGACAAGTTAGTACCCATTGAACAAAGCCCAGATGATTCAAACGAATGTCCCGGCTTTCTGCCTGAATTAGACAATTGTCCAGGTATGGGTATATTTGAATATTTCTTTGCCTGCAAAATGCAATGACTGGAGATAGGCACTTTGTGAATACCCTGGGCGCAGTAGATAAGCTAAAGGGCAATGCAGAGAACTGACAGTGCATGTAGCCTGCTTTGAAGCATAGGTATCTTCTGCAAGACTCCCTGATAGGGATGTGCAGGTATGCTTCTTTTAAGTCTAGTGTTGCCAACCATGCATCTTTGCCTAGCATAGGAAGCAGCTGGTGAAGAGTCAGCATTTTGAATTTTGGAATCACCAGAAAGGTGTTTAGAGTAGAAAGGTCCAGGATAGGTATTGCCTTTTCTGGGTACCAGGAAAAGTCTCGAATAGAAACCTTGTCCCTTTTCCTCTTCTGGTACCAACTGAATAGTCCCCATGTTTAAGAGAAAGAGTACTTCATTTGGGGCCTCTGCCCACTGATTTGGGGGTAGACCTGGCCACCCGCTTGGTGTTGGTAACGTGTGGAAGTGAAATCTGTATCCTTGGGACACTATATTTAAAACCCATTTATCCTGGGTAATGAGTTTCCAGTTTTTGGCCTGCAGACCAATCTTTCCGCTTATAGGAGCATTCAGTTGGGAAGTGCTTGGAAGACAGTTTTCCATAGGGGGCAGTCTTACTACTCCCAGATTTGGGTACAGAAACCCCCCACTGCTTAGTCTTGTGTGCCCCTTGGGACTGAAACCTGGGGTTTCTGCTTTGTCTGGGTTTGGCTTGAGAAGACCTGGAAGGGGCTGGAAAGGACCAATTTTTAGAAGGCCAGTGCCTACTAAATTTAGGAGGCTGAACTTGTAAGAAATCTTTAACAGTTTGCATAGATTTAGCTTTATCTTCCATCTTTTTAAGAACTTCCTCAGCCTTGTTGCCCAACAGGAGGTCCTGAATTAAGGGAGCATCCAACAATTTAGCTTTAACATGATCCAGCAAACATTGCTCCTTAAGCCAAGCATGCCTTCTGAGCAAAGACCCAGTAACAGCAGCCCTACAAGAGGTCTCTAATTAATCAAATCCACATTGCAATGTATGTTTTCCAACCTGTTCAGCAGAATGCATTAAATCCTGTAATTCTTTACTTTCAGCACAGTCAGGAATCAACATCATTTTCTATTTAAGCAATCCAATAACATGTTGTTGATACTTTAACATATGAAACTGTCAGTTTAAAGCCCTAATGGCCAAGGTTGCAGAAGTGTAAACCTTCTTACCCCATCTATCCAGCGCCCTGGAATCTCTATCAGAGGGGGTAGGATTTTTAGCAGTAGAAGCCTTAATGCCCTTGGGTCCCTGTGAAATAGTCTCTGGATCCGCAATAGGATTTTTAAAAAGAAACTTGTATGAATCAGGAACCCTGTAATATTTGTCAGGTTTTCTGGGAGCAAGAGGCAAATAATCAGGGGCCAGACTAGATTCTGAAAAGGCATTATTGACAATGTCTAGTACAGGAGGTATAGCTAAAGGCCTATGCTGAGGCAGGAGTAAGAAATCTCTAAGCCTCTTTTTTTGAATCAGAAAAATCTTGTCTTTCTCAGTGGAAATGCTCCCTTAGAGTATGTAAGGTCTCACCAAAAGAAAAATCCTCTGGAGTGGAAGCAGAGGGAATAGAGTCCTCTGCATCAGAATCCTCATAAGTAGATAAGGGCAAATCCAGATCATCAGAAGAATCAGAATCCTATTCAGAAGATTCATAAACAACTTCACTCCTAGGTCTCTTAGAAGGGGGAGGTTGGCTCCCCCTGATTAGAGTTATAAGATCTTTAGCCATTCTTATCATTTGTTTTTTAGGCATAGAGGCCTGAGCATGCGGCCTGGGCATCGGTTTCTTAGACATGGTTCTAGATTTTGGCCTAAATGAAGAAGGAGGTGTCAGTTTAATATGCAAGTCCGTAGGCCTGAATACACCCTCAGAAGCTGGTGCCTGCACAGCGGCTCCAGACCCATCCAAGTTAGAGACATCCGCAGGTTATACAGTTGAAGCATCTTGCAGCATACCGGACTCCGAATAGGTCTCAGTAGAGGCCTGCGAGTCAGAAGTAGCGGGTATCAGGGGCTGTGAAAGCACCTCACTGAATACCGGTAAACTGGCGACTGGCTTAGGAGAAGGGTCATCAGCAGCGGGTCATCAGCAGCTTTGGACCTCGGCGGCCTGTCTCTGTCTTTAGCTTTGCATTTTTTTGGAATTCCGGTAGTCGGATGGCTAACTGACGACATTTCTGGATAATTAAACCGAGCACCAAAATATTTAGAGGTGAAAATATACCGAAGACGGATAGTGCGCTGATTAAATAAAGCACAAAACCGACAGCAAGGTATGTCATGGTCAGGGCCTAGGCAAGGAATACAGTACGAATTAAAATCTTTGTGAGGTATTTGCTTTCCACAAGTAATGCAATTATTAACTTTTACTGTCATCGGAAGGAGCAAGAAAATGTTTCCCCAACAGGGTACTTAGCTTTAGTTGAAGACTTCGGTTCTGAAACTCGAAAACAAAAATTTCAGAAGTCGGCCGACCGGCACTTGCGAACTACTACTGCTTCGGGCACTGCATAGCACGAAAGACTGATGTAATGGTGTTGGATGCATGTTTTATACCTCTGACGACCTGACATCATGGAAGAAGGGACAGCATCGACGCAGGACTCAAGACTTTGTTAATCAGGCCGACTGTGGGCTACTGCAAGCATATAACCCAAATGCAATGACTGCAACAGTGAAACACGAAGAACATGCCCTGTGAACCAGAAACCGTTGCGGGAACAATATCTGTACTCCATCAAAGGTAGAGTGAATTTGAATTTCTTGTTTTAATGAACTGTGATATGTAACGTGTTAGGAAGGAGTGAACGGTGCAGGTCATGTTTAGCGTATTGAATAATAAAGTTGTAAGTTCCAGTAAGGGAAGTAGTGGCAGAATACATGATAAGAGAGCTTGAGCAGAAATCATGCACACTGGTATAACTGCACACACACTACTCACACTGAGGAAAGAAGTGAAGGGGAAAATTAACACAATGGAGAGTGAAATGAAGGGAAAGGTACCACCAGGGTGTGACTTTGGGATGGATCAGATGTTAAAGCCTTGACCCAAAGTTTAGTAGGCCTCTAAGACCGAAGTAAAGTGAATCCACGAAAAACAAAAAGAACAAGCAAATGTGTGTGTGTGTGTGTGTGTGTGTGTGTGTGTGTGGGAAAGACTAGCAGATGAAGAAGCATACAATGCTGCAATGGAACAAGGCATAACTGAGAGCAAGGTCTGATTTCTATGGAAGAACACAATAATTTGAATGGTGAAGGTGTGGTGTGTATAATATATGTAGTTTATATAGAGTTCATAGACTTAGTTGGACAGTTAAAACATTTTCTGTTAAAGAGACATGCTACTGACTCACAAGGAAGGAAATTTAGACAAATAATTTGCCATGAGATGGGATCAGAAAAGAAACAAACACAAGAAAGCAGGTGGGAATCAAGGAATGAAACTCTGGAAGGGCAAATAAGGTAAGCGAGAACACTAAAACTAGCATCATGAAATGTGAGTGGCTTAGGGGAATTTACATCAGCTACTGAAAGTGTTAGTGTCTCTTAAACAAAGTGAGGCATATATAATAATGATGCAAGAAAATAATATAAGCAAGCAGGATAGGGCGGCATTAATGAAAAAAAAAGGGATTTTGTGAGGGTTATTATACAGTGGTGATGTAAGGCAGGAGAAGTAGGGCAATTATACTACTAAATAAAGGTGCTCTTTTAAAGTAGAACAATGGAAAGGTGATGAGAAAACATGTGTGTCTTACTACAGGGCAGACAAAAAGGGAAACAGATGACACTGTGAAATATTTGCATGCCATCAAAAGTAAATAATGTAGAATTAAAAAGTATAATGTTGGAGATAAACGTTATACAAGGTATAGGTAGTTTAGCTGGTGATAACCACCAAGAGAGAATACGAGTGGGGGCACCTAGAAGTTGTAAAATCTACACTCAAGGTACAGTGTTGGGCAAGATAATGAAGATACAAGGGAAGATGGGAATTTGGGAAACAAAGGGGAACTTGCACTATATGTACAAGGGGGGTCTATATTAGAACAACGAAGCTTCACAACTTCGAATGTCCTAATATCGACCCCTATTCAGCGAACGTTGAAAATAGTGAAGGTGCAGAACACCAAATTTCTTCCTAGAGAAGGAATTTGGTTGGCCGTTCCTGTGGCTTCGCTATTTTCAGCACTGTGGTGGAAAGTTACGGGTCGGGATCAGGTTAAGTGTGTGATTGTGTGGACGTGAGGGTTAGGGAGCGGGATAGGTGGGTTAGGGCGTGGGTCAGGTAAGCGTGCAATTGTCTGGACGTGAGGGTGAGGGTGCAGATGAGGTGAGTGTGCGATAGTGAAGGACCTTAGGGTTAGGGTTTGTGTTAAGTTAAGTAGATAGCTAGTGGTGTATGTACAGTTTGGTGTAGGGTTAGATGTAGGATTTTAGGTGTATGTGTGTGGATTGCTGTTTGTTTGGTGTGCTTGTGTTGTGTGTATGTGTGTCGGAACAGCGCATTTTTTCCCTGGGAAAAAAATCACTGTTCTGCATGTTCAGCGTTTGCTGAACAGGGGTCGATATTAGAACATTTGACGCTTTAAAAAGTCGATGTTCTAATATAGACCCATACAAGGGTCTATATTATAAGTTTGAAGTCTAAAAACTCTGAATCTTATATGATCGACTCCATATGAGCGAAGTTTTCAAACATCGAACATAAAATATAAACAAACCACAAATAAAAAACCTACCTGAACGCTCTATGCAGGGGGGCATGCCCCCCTACATCCCCCACTACTTAAATATACCTACTCCGAGATCGCACTACATTGAAGTGAAGGGGAAATATTCCCTAAGGCTATCTCCGTTGAAACGTTCGATGTTTGAAAACTTTGCTCAAATGATGTTGATCATATGAGATTCAATGTTTTCAAACTTCGAACTTATAATATAGACCCATGTACAACTCACAACACTATCCAAATTAGATAGATGGTATTTAGCAAGGGAGCATGGAACATTAGCACAGGACATGACTACATATCTAATTCTACTAATGAACCATGCATTGTCCATGTTAGAGATACCAGATGGAAGGGACTTGGAGTCACGTCATTGGAGACTATATACCAGGGGTGCAAGAAAACAGAAAAAAAACATGGAATTTCAGAAGCATGTGAAATAATAGTTGTTGGGGTTGCATGGGGAAGAAGGCAGCACAGAAAGATGAAAAAAAAAATAAAAGAAGAGATAAAACATAAATTACAGATCCACGGTAGGGAAGAATTGAAAATATGGAAAACACTACAATTACAAAGAATAACTAGCGTTGTCGCCTCACAGTAAGACGTTGTCCTGTTCGATTCTTAGCTAAAGCATCTTCTGTGTGGAGACATGCGTGAATGGGCGTACCTTCGTTGAAGGTTGTGTGTCAGGCCTGGCAAGTCGGTACGTAAAAATCTACTGCCAATCATTAGTGGACCGGAGTTCCGCTGTGGCGACCCCTAACCGGGAAAAGCTGGAAGATACAACTACATTAAAAGAACTACAAGGGAAATGGTAGAGTACTAAGGATGAAGAGTGGGAATTGGAGGACTTTACATGAAAGTGTTCTGAAGGATTAGAAGATATACATAAGCAGGTAGCCTTAAAAAGCATGTATTATGATTACTCACCCAAACTTCAAAATATACTAACAGCTAGACTGAGGTAACAGAGAGTAGAAATGATGGTGCTTAAACTAAAAGAGCCAAGGGAAGGGAAAGATCACTACTAATTAAAAAGAGACAGGGCAAATCTTCAGAAAATATTATTAACAACTCTATATAAACAGTAGCAGCAGGTAGATAATAATTGGGGATAAAAGATAATGGGATTCTTTGATGTGATACAGCTACCCACATTTTCAGATGTAGACAACAAATGTTTAAGGAGACCATTCACTGCACAGGAATTATCTGCTCAGATCAAATGGTCAGCAATAGTGAAATCTGCAGGATGGCATGGGCTACCAAATGAATTATGAAGGGAATTTCAAAAGGAAGAGCTTCTGGTTTGGCTGCTATTATTTAATGAAATTTTGGAGACTAGAAAATTCACAAAATCCTGGCATAAAAGGATAATCTCAGTAATCCCAAAGGAGGGAAAATACCTAAAATGTCCAGCATCATAAAGATAGATTTCCATTTGGTGCTTTGGTTATAAAGCTTTTGGCTCAACAATGGTGAGGAGATGCAACAATAATGCCAAGATTAGTGGGAACAAGACCAGTGTGGGTTTATTAAGGGAAGAGAAATGATTCACAATATACTAAAACATACATAATATAAAACATAGTAGTGCAGGGAACTAGTAATGTTGAACTTAGACACGGAGAAGGTGTCAGAGTATATTAGCCATATCTATGGATAGAACTACTGCATATGGGTTTGAATGAATCATTCATTGTACAGGTCAGGGACCTATACTCAGGCTCTTCTGTAGTAATAAAGGTGAATGTGAGATTAATGAAGAAACTTAGCACAGAGGGGAGAAGTGACAAGGGTGCTAGTTAACCCCCCCCCCCCATTATCTGCATTATCCAGTGTGCCAATAGCTCAAGATACATGAACCTCCAATGTACAGGGTTGGAAATGACTGGGAGAATCAGGAGAAGAAACTGGCATTTTTGCGGATAATGTAAAATTACACTCCACGAACCTAGACAGAGACATTGGAAGAATATTCAGTATTATAAGGGAGTTTAAACAAATTTCAGGTTACAAAATAAATGAGAAAAAATGAAAATAACTGATACAAATAATTCCCTCGCAGGAATTGATTAGAGAATATTCTGCCTTATGGGGGCACTACTGAATTAAGTACTTGGAGTCTAGATAGGCGTACAATCTGATGTTACAATGAAGTAAACCTGGGACCAAATTTTGGAAAAACACAAGAAGTACGACTAAAGCTGAAGGTTAATAGTGAGAGATATTGATCAAAGGATTGCAGCAATAAAAATGTTTATAGTGTCATGGATCATGCAATCCCAAATAAAACCAAGACCCAATCCTCCAAAGGCAGACGTCCTGTCTGGTGGACCCCAGCCATAAACAAACTATACAACAGAAGGAGGAAGCTACTAAATGATAGAGCAAAATCCCAAAAAGGGAAGGCATCTCTGATCAGTATTAGCAAAAAACTACGGGCACTCATAAAACCGTCTAAGGCCAGCTTCGAGAGAAAAATTGCACAGGACACTAAGGATAATCACAAGGCTTTCTTTAGTTATGTTAGGAACCTGGGTGGGAATTCCCAGATATGCTCAGAATTAGTCCAAAATGACAAAAAATACACCGAACACACAGACATTGCCAACATCCTAGCTGACAGGTTCAGCGCAAACCCCCCCCCCCACCAAAAGGGCAAATATCTATCCCAGCAGAGTGCTGCCCCCCTGACATCTCAGATGCTCAGGTAAGAGCCGCCCTCTCCAAAGCAAAAAACACAGCATCAATGGGATCAGACGGCGTCCCGGGCTGCGTCCTACATGAACTCCAAGAAGAGCTAAACCCAAACATAAAACTACTGTTCAATCTCAGCCTTACTACAGGATATGTACCCAAAGAGTGGCGTACAGCAACAGTGGTCCCTCTCCACAAAGGTGGTGCCTCAACGGATCCTGGAAACTATCGCCCCATAAGCCTGACTAGCTTGGTCTGCAAAGCTATGGAAAGGATCATCATGGACCTCATAAATAAAGATATTGGGGACCTACAGACACTGGATCCTACCCAGTTCGCCTTTGTTAAGGGCAGATCCTGCCTCAAACCTGGTTGATTTCTTTGAAACAGTCACCAAGGCCATTAATGAGGGGAAGGTGGTCCACACAGCCTACCTGGACCTCGCAAAAGCCTTCGATACAATACCCCACTCGGGCATTAAAGATAAGCTCACCAGCTTAAATATAAACCCCTATGTCACTAGATGGGTTGCAAACTGGCTCAAGGACAGAACCCACATGGTTAAATTGCTGGAGCCATGTCAGACTCCAAACCAGTTACCAGTGGAATCCCACAAGGCTCAGTCCTGGGACCTCTCTTGTTCGGTATATATTTCTCGGAGGTACAGGCCAACACGGAAGGACTGTGGCTTACCAAGTTCGCAGATGACTGCAAACTGGGCGTCATAATCGACTCTCCAGCCGACACAAGCATCCTCCAAAAGGGCCTCACAGAAACAGACAACTGGTGCCAGAGCCATGGCCTCAAGCTAAACGCCAAAAAGTGTATAGTCATCCCCTTTGGCAAAAACAAAGTGCCCACAAATTACCACATAGGTGGCAATCCATTAAGTACAGAAGAAGTAATCAGGGACCTGGGGACCCAAGTTGATAGCAGTCTCTCATTTGACAACCACGTGGCCAAAGTGGTTAGAAAAACATTTTATATAGCCCACCTAATCATGAAGGGATTCACATCTAGATCAGGGGAGGTCATCGTGCCTCTTTACTCATCCCTCATCAGGCCCATAATAGGGTACAATGCCCCTTTTGGGATGTACCTTACCAGACACCTGCAGCAACTGGAAAGACCCCAAAAGTACCTCACCAAGAGGATCAAAGGGCTCAAACAGATGTCATATGCTGCCCGGTTAAAGAAACTCCAGCTCTACTCAGTGGCATACCGCCTGTTTAGGGGCGATCTGTGCCTGACGTATAAAGCCATGTCCAACCCAGAATTAATGGACATGCTGCACCTCAGAAAATCCAAATCCCATCGAGCTACGTGTTCGAGAGACTTGAACCTCAGCACTGAAATAAATAGGACATGCTGGAGGGGCAGATTCATAATCCAGAGGCTCCCTTCACTCCGGAATAAAATCCCAGTCCAGGTTAGGCAGAGTCCCTCATTGACTCTCTTCAAGAGGAATCTTGATGAGTGGATGGGAGATCGTAGGTTTAACCCGGGTATCACTTCTGTGTCACTGTTAGACAGAGGCACAGTATGCTAACCTCGAAAAAGGGCATAGCAAAATTCATTTATAATGGGTGGCGAAAGTCAAACACATTCTGGCTAGGCTTATAAATGTCCTAGGGCAGATAGCCTAGTATGAACCTATGAACCTATAACTATCTCTGCCACATTCTGGCTAGGCTTATAAATGCCCTAGGGCAGATAGCCTAGTATGAACCTATGAACCTATAACTATCTCTGCTATGTGGTCTTTGTATCACAGCTATGAGGCTGTCAGAAATTTCATACAGTGCTGCACTATCCCATCCACTGAGTGTATGCTCAAAATGAAACAGGAAAGGAAACACAATAATGCAAAATAATACTGTGAAATATCAAAAGTATGAAACAGCACAGGGCGGTAAAACATCCACTAACAAGAAATTAGTGTTTTTAAGTGGTCACTTGGTGGAAGAGGGATAAAGCCCTTGCTATGCCCCATATTCGATTAGTAGCATGGGTGCTGCAATAGCCACAGTGGAAAAATGAGACTGATGGTCAATATCAACATGTCAATCTTGGGAGGAGGGAAGCAGCAAGGGCTTGCTGCAGTAAAGTAAGAGTACAACCATGGCCAGCTGGGTTCTGCATAAGTGGTGGGAAGCTTAGTCAAGAGATTTTACACAAGCAGAAGTGTGCATGCACACCCCAAGGACAGCAACTGCAGTACAGACAAGGCTGCCAGGAGTGATGGGAGTTAGGGCACACTCTCCCTGTCAGCAGTATAATGCTGCATCAGCATCCTTGATCTCCTCGCCAGCTCTGGATGCAGTTCTGGTTGAGCTATGGGAAGGCTAAGGTGGCTTTGGTATACACAGTTAAAGAGGAAAGGAGTTGGTGGTAACAAAAAAAATGAGTGCTTTTATTTTCCACCTAGCATCATTACTGCGTATATACTAAATACTTTTGCCAGTCTGGAGCTGTGTCTCATGACCTAAAGACAAAGCAAAAATAACTGAGGACATGTTTAAAATACATAGAGTAAGCTATGTTGTACACACACACACACACATATATATATATATATATATATATATATATATATATATATATATATTCACTTCATAATCTCAAAATACTGAAATCCCGAATTTCAGTATCTCGAGACCATGAAGCCAAAAATCCATAAACCCGAAACCTCAGAAGTGCGAAATTTAAAATTGCGACTTCTACACTAAACATACCGCAAACACAAACACACACCTCCCTGCACATACACAAACACCTACCCTACATACAAGAAGGGGGGCAAGCCCCCCCCCCCTGCACCACCCATGTGGGGGCTGCACCCCCCCACCCCCTACTTAAATATACCAACTCCGAGGTCGCACTACACAAACACACAACACCACACAAGCTACATTCCCCTCGCACACACATCACACTAACAAAACACACAGACACACACTAAAACCCTACCCAAAACCCGTAAAATACAAAACACTTACCTACACCTCCAACCACCCACTCACACACCGCAACAGAACCGCTAATTCAAAATCTCCGAACTTCGGGATTTTGAATTTCGCTCTTTTGGGGTTTCGATATTCTGCACTTTCGCCCTTCTGGTCTCGAGCTACTGAAATCCGGGATTTCAGTAGTTCAAGATTCTGAAGGGAACCTCTATATATATATATATATATATATATATATATATATATATATATATATATATATGTATTTATAGATATATATATATATATATATATATATATATACACACACACACACACACACACACACACACACACACATATTTTGCAAAGAAGAAGAAGGTGTTATCTATAATATCCTATCCTATATGCTTTTAATGACCATAATCCTCAAGATTCTGTTCACGATTCCTAGCATTTTATGACAGACTAATGACAATATGAAGGTCTGTGGCCTACTTATCTCTTGTCAACTGTTTATACCTCTAGTTGTCTAAGTCTTGAGCAAATCTTGGATCCTGTTAATGCACTGGCTGCTCCTTACCAGTCAGCTACATGCAAAAAAAAAAAAAAAAAAAAACTTAAAGCTGCAGTTGTCCTCTCCCCAAAAGAATGTAAAATCATAACTTAAAGGCACCACTTGGTACTTCATAGCAGTGTGTTAATTTAAGTCACAAATTCAGTATTTTCTGCAAAATACTGGACAGTTAAGAGGGATAGAAAGCAACACCTGCTGCTTACCAAAAAACTGGCCAAAGGACAATCCCTCCTTTAAAGGGGCATAACCCGAACAGCAAAGGTTTATACTTGAAATATAAATGGATGAGACATTATCAGCCTATTGGTGAGGCTGAGGGTTTAAAAAAAGGTGCTCAAGGTAGTATTGGGCAGCCACAGCCCAGTTCCTATAGCACGTAAGAAAATTATAACCATGGGTTAAACTAAGCTCTACATCTTCTCCAATATGCAGGAAAAATGGGCAGCCAACATGATCTTTGTCAAGAAAGTCTACTTTTCTGTACTCATGCAATATTAACAGAAATATAGTAATTCAGTGGAACATATGCATGCAAATCTGAAGGGTGTACAGTCACAGCATAACCTCAAAATTGCTTTTAACACAGAGATGCACAATTACTTCAAAAAATCCTGAAACCAATAAACAGGTAAGCTTCATGTCACTTAAATGACTGAAAGTCTACTACTTCTAGTGCCTACTACCCTGTTTCCCAAAATATAGTTATCTAACTGATGCTCAAATCCACTTAGTGCATCTCTCCTACTAACCTGACACCATAGTCGATCACCACCATTTCTTTTGATGTGCCAGTGATGGCATCATGATGCTGGAAGAGTGCCAAATTTCGTCGTGCATCTTTGAAGATCGAATAATCTGAGAGTGGGTACTTGCTCTCCATGCCAACATGCCTTGCATGGTTGATGGCTAAGCTGTATAAGATCTCTGCACTCCTTGAAAGCAATAATGAAAATGATTAATGTTAATGTGTGTTCTAGGGTAATAAAGGCAAACGTAGTGAAATTTGATAAGGAGCAGCAGCAGTACCAGATAAAATGTGGAAATGTATTTAAACAGTTCTCTACCTCAGATGTGATTCCAGGACTCTATCCAGGTTCTTGTAAAAAGGTCTTGACGTATAATAACCCGTCCAATAATGGTCCTCCCGGTCAGCATAAGTGAAAAAGTCCCCACTCAGAACGGGAAAAGAAGGTGGTCTCATGCCAGGCACCACACCAGTCTTCTTATACACAGCATCAAAATACTCTGAGAGTGTGCCAAACTGAGCCTGAAAAAACGTAACAGTGGCAAATTAAAGAATATTACACGTATCTTTATATATATGAGTCCAATAACATCAATTCAGTGAAAGGTGTAGAGGGGTGTGAAGAAATCACAAAAGTGGGAAGTATAAATAGAAAAAAAATGTTAGCAAATTCTGGAGAGGAAAGAAGATAGAAAGACAGCACACACACAAAAAAATATGGTAGGAGACAACAAAAGTGCTGCTAAAACAGTACACCCTGCTGTGAATTACTCAGTAGAAGCTGTTGTGGTGACCAGTACAGATTAAATGGGCAAACACTATAAGACAGTGTGTCACATTATAGTAATGTGTTGAAAATATAACACCAATGTTTAAAGCTATGAACAACTAATAAAGCTCTATTCTGTAGCTCTGGGTGGGTGTGTATCAGAGATCACTGCTGTTCATACTGGTGATAGACTACATCAGCAAATACGTCAGAGGGGATAGGTCAACAATGCTCTTGTAAGCAGATCTGATGTGGCATTACATGCAATCTCTGAATAAGTACTTCTCTAGATGACAGGAGAATGGATTCCTACACTGAAGGCACACGGAATGAAACAGAATACAAATAAGACAGTTGTGGTGGTGTCAAGTTGGAGCTACTTTGGCTTCTGAAATTTGAGATAGAAGGGAAAATAGTGGAACAGGTTACCAACTTCAAGTATCTTAGAGGGGTAGTTGAGGAGAAGAGAAACCTGAAAGAGGAGATCAAAGCTAGAATCAGAAGAGCTACAGCCAACTAGCACAGAATGTCAGGAGTTGTTTGTGACAGAAGAATGCCAAGAAGCTGAATAGTAATGTGTACAATACAGAGGTGTTGCCAGCACTACGGCATCATACTGAAACCTGGGCAGTTAAAGCACAGCAGTTGACAAAGTGCATCAGACAGATGGTAGGATACACACTGTGGGACAGATGAAGAAATGAGAAGATCAGAGCAGAAGCCAAAGTAGCTCCAATAACAAATAAGGTCAAAGAAAAAATATTGCAGTGGTTCTGGCACATGTACAGTAAAGTAGTAGACAATCTGGTGAAAGATTTGGGAAAGACATGAAGGCAAGAGAAAACAAGGATGTCCTGCAAAGCGATGGATGGATTATGTGACAGAAGACCGGTGAGTCAGGCATGATCACTGAGGAAGGTAGGAGAGTGGAAATGAATCAAGAAAGATGGCAACAGTTAAAATGACACCTAGAACCCATTTAGAAAATAAGAAAAGGGGGGGGTGATAATGATATAGCCATGGTTGTGACTCTCTATACCTCCACATGCACAATGTGATATTGACCAAATTACTTTATTAGACCAGTACTCCGGGTGTTTCCTAAAAAGCAGGCCCTATTATCTAACATATTTTTATTAAACAAAATACTGTGACCCACTTTACCCAAATCTGACTAATAAACCCAGTCATGGCATATTAGCTTGAAGGGGATAGGGAAGAAGACATGGCAATTCTGGTGGCTTGCCTATCACAGCATACTGAAGAGAGGAGAACATGGATCAAAGACTGCACACCATGGCAGGGCTAGCCACTGTATAGTGTAAAATATGGCTGTAGGTGATTCGGCTGTATTTAATGATGTTGCCAAATGGGCATGGGTATTTGCCGGTTATATGTGGTTTGAGGACCCAAATTACTCCTACCGATGCCAGGGACCCCTGCTAACAGTGGCAGGGGTACATATGCCCCTAGTAGCCAGTGTGTGCCCGCCATAAAGCCCAGCAGCCCTGGTCAATAAGCTACTGGCCGGCTGGTGTCCAGTTGCCAAGCTTGGTTACCTGGGATAGCTCTGTTGAGCAAAAGCTGGGCGTGCAACCAATCAACCTGCCAAACAAAGTAAGAACTTAATGTAGGTTCACTGACAGGATAAAGCCTGGAAGTGGACGACACGATGGTAAGGAGGAAGCTGGACATCCTTTGCATCCAGGGGACAGAAGGAAGGGCAGTGCAGCAAAGCCACTTGGCTTAGGATTCACAGTTTATTACTCATATGAAGGACAGGCTAGAAATGATTTGGGAATTGTGGTGAGGGGGAGGCAAAAGACAATGAGGGCTGTCATCAGAATTAGTGACAGACTCATAGCAATCAGACTCCAGCCTAATGACAGGACAGTATTCATAACCTCAGCCTATGCCCCACAGCAGCGTCAGGGTAGTGAAGAAAAGAGTGCACTCAGACAGCAGTTGCAGGACCTACCTGATAAATCATGACACCATGAATTGTTGTTGATAATGGGTGACTTGAATGTATATATCAGGACAGACAGAACAGGACAGGAGGGCCGCCTGGGCCCAAATGGTTGGGGCAACAGGGACAAAGGAGGAGAGGCCACTTGACTTCTGTCTGGCAAAAGACTTGATAGTAGCCAACACATGGTTCAGAAAGAGAGAGAGAGAGGGAGTTACAAAATCACATACAAGAGTGGCCAACATGCAATTCAAGTAGACTTCCTCCTAGTAAGGAAAAGGGCACTAGGGTAGAATCAGCAATTGCAAAGTGATCCCCACTGAAAATCAGCCCACAGCATACACCACTGGTTGACACAATCAGCTGCAAGCAGTGGTCAACAAGAAACCAGGCTGAAGACCCGGAAGTTGATTGTAGAGAAAGCACAACAGTTCAAGGAATTACTCAGGGATCTCGCACCTCAAGCCTCAAGAAGAGGAAGAAATATGTGGAGTTGAAGAAGAATGGCAGCACCTCAAAATAGCATGTGTGAGGATTAAAGAACAGAGTTGAGCCAGGTGTGGAAATAAGGTACATAAGGAAAGCTGTTGGTGGAGTGAAGAAGTCCAGGAAGTCATCAAAAGAAAGGAGTGCAGGAAAAAGTGGGAGACAGAAACGATGGTATAGGCTACAGAATACTAGCCGGCTAACAAAGAAGCTAAGAAAGGAGTTGCAATAGCAGAGAACAAGGTATCAGAGGCACTATACTAACTTCTGGAAAGTGATTCAGTAAATGGCACAAAGAAACTATATCAGGTTGCAAAGCAAAGACAGAAAGATTAAGAAGATAGTCAGACACAATTCATAAGGGATGCCAGGAAAAAATTGCTCACTGGTCATCAAAGGCATACAAGAAGGAGTACTTCCAGCAGCTCTTATGATGAGCCCACCACAGAAGAAGTAAGAACAGTCAGGGAAAGCAGCATGGTCAGAGGAGGTCACAGCAGACATGATATAGATGTTGTGCGACATAGGGGAGAACGGCTCCCAAGGGTACTCATAGCAGTGTGGAGAGACAGACGTATCCCATATGACTGGAGAATAAGCATACTAGTGCCAGTGTTCAAGAACAAGTTACAACTGTGGAGAGCACAGTGGTATCAAACTCATGTCACACTGCATGAAAGTTCTGGACACGGTGACTAATAAACAAATACACAGAGCAGTAGAAAGTAAGATGGAAGATGAGTTTGGATTCAGATCAGAATGCAACACAACTGAACCAGTTTCCAGTGAGACAGATGGTGAAAATGAATCTAGAGATGAGGAAAGCACCCAACTGGGCATTCCTAGACTTGGAAAAAGTACACAACAAGGTCCAAAGAAAGCTGATTTGGGTAGTCCTGTAGTGATGTGAAGTTCTAGAAATGTTAGTAGAATTACTGCAAGCTATGTATAAGGACCCAAAGTCTCAAGTACATACAGTGTTTGGTCTAACAGACGGGTTCCCAGTGGGAGTGGATGTGCATCAGGGTTCAACTCTGAGCCCACTGCTGTTCATACTGCTGATGGACTACATTAGCAAAAAGGACAGAGGGGACAAATCAAGAAAGTTGTTGTATACAGATGATGTGGCATTTCAGACAGGGCTCTAGCACCTCAAAAAGAGAAGGAAATATGTGGTGTTGAAAAAAAATACCAACACCTCAAAACATGAACTCCAGCAAAAGACAGGGGAATGTAATGCAAAAGTGAAGGCACATGGGATGAAACTGAGAACAGTTATATTGACAGCAAATGGAGGAAATCAGAGGAAGGTCAGAAGTGAGACAGAAGGCAAGATAGTGGAACAGGTTAACAGCTCAAGTATCTGGGAGGGGTGACAAAGAAAGGAAGTCTGACTGAGGTCAAAGCTAGAATCAGAGGGGCGGCAGCCAACTGGCATAGAGTGTCAGGTGTAATATATGACAAAAGAATGCCAAAGAAGTTGAAAAGTAAGGTTTAAAAAACAGTGGTGCCACCAGTAATACAGTATGGTACAGAAACCTAGGCAGTAAAGGCAGGGCAGTTGAGAAAGCCAGAGGTGATGGAGATGAAATGCCTGAGATGGGTGGTAGGATGCATACTTTTGGACAGATGAAGAAACGAGGAAGAGCAGAAGTCAAAGTAGCTCCAGTTCCAGAAAAAGGTTAAAGATAACAGATTATGTTGGTTTGGGCAAATGTGCAGAGAAGCAGAAGACAATCTGGTGAAGATGATTTTGAACAGACAGGAAGAAGGAAACAGGAAGCGAGGGGGGGGGTCCAGCAAATAAGTTGATGGACTGTGTGACAGAAGACCTGCAACAGTTAGGCATGATTGTCAAAGAAGGCAGGTGAGTGACAATGAATAGAGAGAGATGGGGACAGTTGACACGACATCCCTACCACAGGTAAAAAATAGGAAAAAAGGGGGGATTGATGATGTCTTTCACAAAGGTGGTGAGAGATTCCGGGCAAAGGTTAAAATCCACAGTTGAGAGTGAAGGATCCAGTCTTATAGCAAGTGACTGCCTGCAGTGATACCACTGCATACTACTGGGGGGGGGGGGGGGCAAGATTAAGGGTTAAGCAAATTAATAAATATATAAACTGCCCAAGGACATCTCTTCACCTCAGTTTAACTCTCCCTTTGGGTGGCAATATAACTAAGAGCAGCCAGTGGAGAGAATAAACTGGTCAGAATGGCAATGAAGGGGATTGATAACATGGGAAAGAAGAGTACAAACATACTAAGACTTTTTCAAATACACATGACAGAGCATCTATTGCAAGTGTCAAAAAAAGCTGGCACATGCTTCTAGAAATAAAGAAAGAATACCTGCTGCCATAATAACATTGTACTGAAAGAAGCAATGCAACTTGTTTTAAAAGGCACCAATATAAGAAAAGTGACAAAAGCCAAGATAAATGCTGTTCTGCCCTCTGAAAGGATGATACAAATGAAGAAAGTGAAACAATTCCAGGTGTGTTTATAGATTTGCAGAAAAAACATTCTGACAAGACAACCTTTTCGATTTAGGTTTCAAACAAAACTCTGTGACATATGAATGGCAATTAACCTATTAAAACAAAATCAGTAAAAAACAAAAGAAAAATATAACAGGCTAGACTTTCCACTGTGTGACTCATTAAACCTCCTGTATTAGTGGCACCATGGGATATATGGAAATGACCCATTAAGGACATCCTGTGTCTCAATAACATGGCAATTCTGAATGTCCATGACTTTCTTCTTTTTAAGTCTATTTATAGATAAAATCAGGCCAATAAAACCAAACCTCACTACCTGTGGGAATGCATGTTTCAGCCTTTGTATGACATCATCAGCACAGCATAAGTGAAATGTTTGCCTAACCTTTAGGAACACAGGGTTGTCGTATACGGCTGATATCCATAACTATTAGGGTGTCTGAAAAACATCCCAATCAACAAACTAAAACAATGAGTAAAAAGGTCACACAGAAAAAACAATCGGTAAAAAACAAAAGAAAAATCTAGCAAAGCTAGACGTTCCACTGTGTGATTCCTTAAACCTCTTGTATTAGAGGCAACATGGGATATATGCAAATATCCCTTTAAGGACATCAGGTGTTTCACCTATATGGCAATTCCGAATGTCCATGACTTTTTTCTTTTGATGCCATAAGAAGGCTATAACATGCACATCCACTGCTAGTGGGGTTTGGCTTTATTGGCCTGAATTTGTCATGGACATTCAGAATTGCCATATAGCTGAAACACCTGTTAAAACAAAAGGAATAAAATAGAGTAATGGGTGGTTCAAGATTTAATTTCAACCAACTGCAGAGTGCTAAGAGCAAAATAAGGGTGCATTTTGACAAAATGCATGAGTTTAGCAAAAAGTACAGTTTTGTACCTACCATAAATGTAGATGTTCGAAGATCCACATTGCTGCAGTCCTAACACTTGGGTAGTCCGCTGTCCCTCGGTCGGCCCGAATATCAGAGTATAAGGCTGACGTCGGTCAAGGCGCATTTGACTGACATCAGAACGTCAGGGTACAAATGCGCATGACCGACGTCATATCCTCAGTCTTTTCTTGCCCCAGATGTCAGAAGACCCTAAAAAGAAAGGTCAAAACCCATAGACAACAACTAAACAACCAACCAGCCTAACACCAAAAATATGTACAATATATACAATATATACAATTATACAATTATACCTCAGATGGATAACCCAACCCACACAACCACCTCAAACTACAGAGGGGAAGGAGGGAGGGTAAATTGGACTGCAGCAATGTGGATCTTCGAACATCTACATTTATGGTAGGTACAAAACTGTACTATGTTCTTCATCTCACATTGCTGCAGTCCTAACACTTGGGTAGAATCCCAAAGCAGAGTTAAGGGAGGATGGCTAAACTATAATGAAGCAGGAGCTGCCAAAATGCCCTGCAACACAGCAGTGGCAAAACCAGCCCTGGATTTAGAGTACAGTGGAAGGTGGTAATGCCTAGAGAAGGTATGCACTGAACTCCAAGTGGCTGCCTCCAAAATATCCTTAGTAGCCACCCCCTCAAAAGCTGTTGAAGTGGCAGTAGCCCTAGTGGAATGAGGCCTAATCCCAGCTGGAATCTCTTTGCCATGATGGGAATAACAGAAAGCAATGCAAAATCCAATCCACTTAGAAATAGTTTGTTTTGACACGGGCTTGCCCTGAGAGCACAAAGCAAAAGAAACTAATAACTGCTGAGATTGTCTGAACCCTTTAGTTCTGTCCAAATAATATCGCAACTGCCTGTGTACATCTAAAGTGTGCAAAATCTTTTCCCCTTTAGTTTGGGGATTTGCATAAAAAGTAGGCAAATGAATAGTTTGGTTTAAAGCCACACTAGAAACCACTTTAGGCATAAAGGAAGGATTAGTGCGTAAAGATACCCTATCCTTATGGAAAATTAAGAAAGGCTCAACTGCCATAAGGGCCTGCAATTCAGAAACCCTTCTTGCAGAGGTAATGGCCAACAAAAAGCAGTCTTCCATGACAAATATTTCAACTCAGCAGTAGCTGCAGGCTCAAAAGGTTGTAGAGTGAGTTTCTCCAACACAAAATTGAGATCCCAAGCAGGAGTAGGAGCCCTTCGTGGGGTCTTATATTCTTTGCCCCTCTAAGAAATTGCTTGAACAAAGGATGAGAAAACAATGGTGGGTCACAGTCGTAGTGAGCTGAAATTGCTGCAGCATGAATCTTAATAGAAGAGAAGGACAAACCTTTGTCCAATAACTCAGTAAGATATTGAAGAGCCACACTTAAATCAGGCTCAGAAACATCCAAATCCTTAGCTGCACTCCAAAACAAAAATCTCTTCCATTTATCTGCGTACACTTTCCTTGTACTAGGCCTTCTAGCTTCCAAAATCACATTCAAAACTTGTTGTGGAAGTTGAGACCCTCTATGGTTTAAAACAGAATATGCCATGCTGTTAGGTGAAGAGAGTGAAGTTTGACATTGAGCAAATGACTGTCCTCCTGGGACAACAGATGTGGAATCAAAGGCAAAGGCCATGGAGGCTTCTGTACTAGACTTCTCAGTAATGGGTACCAGTGCTGTCAAGGCCAATCTGGAGCTATCAAAATCATCCTTGGCTTGTCCTGTCTGACCTTTAGAAGTACCTTTGGGAGGAGAGGCAGAGGTGGAAAGGCATACACATGAAGATTTTTCCAACTGAAAGAAAGAGCATCCACTTTCCAAGCTGTGGGATGAAACCTTTGTGCAAAACTTTGGCAGCTGGTGGTTTAGTGGAGAAGCGAACAGATCTATGTCTGGAGTTCCCCAGGAAACTGTCAATTTCTGAAATACATGAAGATCCAGTTTCCACTCATGGGGATCCATGATTTGTCTGCTTAACACATCTGCTAAGGAGTTCTGTGCTCCGGCAGAAACCTTGCCTGAAGACTTAGTTGTAAACTGAGAGCAGTCTCCCACAAAATCATTGCTTGCCTGCATAGAGGATAAGAATGTGTTCCCCTTGCTTGTTGATGTACCACATGACAGTTGTGTTGTCTGTTAGAATCAACACCTGCCCTGGAAGAAGTAAATCCTTGAAAGCTATTAATGCAAACTGGACTGCTAACATCTCCTTCAAGTTGATATGTAGATGCTGTAGTCTGACAGGCCACTTGTCTTGTATCCACTTTCCGTTTAGATGAGCTCCCAAGCTTTGTCTGAGGCATCTGTCGTTAAAATTTGACTCGCCTCTGGCCGGGTCACAGAGAGTCCCTTGTTTAGGTGACATTCCTGAGCCCACCACAAAAATTCCTTTTGAATGCAAGGTATTATTTGAATGACAGTGTCCAGATGCTGGCAGTGCTGTGTCCATACATTTTGAGATACCATTGCAACTTCCTCATATGCAGTTTGGCATTGGGAAGCACCAGAATACAAGATGCCATGAACCCTAAGGCTTGAAGGACTGTCCTTGCAGTCAGCCCGGACTGAAGAGATAGATGATGGAAGTAAAGGGAAGATTCTTTTGTTTGTCCGGGGTTAGAAAGGCCATCTGGGATGCTGTATTCAGTCTTACACCCAGAAAGCACATGTCTTGAGAGGGTACTAGACTGGACTTTATTTCGTTCACAGAATACCCCAGGCATCTTAGCACTGCTATCACATATTCCAAATGACGAAGAAGCTCGTCCTTCCTTGAGCCAGAATCAGGCAATCGTCCAAATAAGGATAGATTTGTATTCCTTTTAGCCTGAAGAAAGCTATCACTGGAGCCAGAACTTTCGTAAATACTCTGGGCAGTAGATAAGCCAAAGGGCAATGCAGAGAACTGATAGTGAGAAGTCCCAGTCCGAAAACGCAGATACTTCCTGCAACTTAGCCTGATAGGAACATGAAGGTAAGCCTCCTTGAGATCCAAAGTTACCATCCAGTGATCCTTGCCCAGTAGAGGTAAAAGCTGTTGTAACGTCAACATTTTGAACTTGGGAATGTCCAGATAAGTGTTGAGGATAGATAAATCCAAAATTGGTCTCCACGTGTTCCCCTTTTTGGCACAAGGAACAGGCGAGAATAAAATCCTAGGCCCCTTTCTGGCATAGGAACCGGCTGTATGGCCCCTATTTGGAGTAACAGAGAAATTTGCTTGTGAGCCTCTATTCTTTGTTGAGGAGGAATGTCTGGCATGCCTTTGAAAGGAGGCAAGATATGGAAATAAAACCTGTAACCGTGATGTATGATATCCAGTACCCATCTGTCTTGGGTAATCAAACTCCAATTTTCTTTGAAAAGTGCCAACCTTCCTCCCAAAGGTGCTGCCAGGAGAGAAGGTTCTGGCAGCTGAAAGGGTAGGTCATTGGGTCTGTTTACGAAAGGACTGACCCCTGCCCTCACCCGAAGACTGTGCAGGAGAACTCCTGTTCTAGGCCTGAAAGAGCCCTGACCTCTGCCCCTGCCACGTCTAGATCTACCCCTAGACTGGGAATCATAAGAAGGATACGTCCACCCTTTAGTAGGCCAATTTCTACTAAACTTTGGAGGCTGAACCTGCAAAAAATCTTTAACAGTCTGCATAGACTTAGCCTTGTCTTCCATTTTCTTTAAAACTGCCTCAACAGGAGAACCAAACAAGACATCAGATTGCAAAGGGGCATCCAAAATCCTAGTTTTAACATGGTCAGATAAATTTTGATCCCTCAGCCAGGCATGCCTGCGAAGAACTGAGCCAGTGGCAGCCACCCTAGACGAGGCCTGAACAGCATCAAAACCACATTGCAAAGAATGCTTACCCACCTGTTCAGAAACATGCACTAAATCTTGTAACTCTTTACAATCAATACCTTCCGCCAGAGCATCAACCTTAGATTTCAACTGTGAAAGGAGATAATTTTGATATTTCAACATGTGAAACTGGCAATTCAAAGCTCTCATGGCTAGAGTGGAAGAAGTATAAACTTTCTTTCCCCACCTATCCAAGGCCCTGGCCTCTTTATCTGCGGAACTGGATTCTTGACAACAGAAGCCTTAACACCCTTAGGCCCCTGGCTAACAGTTTCTGGGTCTGCCCTAGGACTCTTAAAAGATACTTATGAGCTTCAGGCACCCTGTAATACCTATCTGGTTTAACAGGAGCAGGAGGCAAAGAATCAGGATTAAGAGAAGCCTCTGCAAACACATCTTCCACCACATTCAGAACAGGAGGTATAGCTAAAGGCCTATGCTGGGGTAAAACAAAATTCCCTCAGCCTTTTCCTGGAATCAGAGAAATCCTGACCTTCCCATTTAAAATGCTCTCTCATGGAGTGAAGGGTCTCTGAATAAGAAAAATCCTCAGGAGGAGAAGCAGAAGGAGTAGAATCATCCACTTCAGAATCAGAATAATGAGAATACTCCTGCAAGTCTTCAGCAAGACTCAGACACATCCGAAGCCTGCTCATAATCCCCAACACAGGTTCCATCCTAGGCCTCTTTTCAGGAGGGGCATAGAGCCTCTAATCAAAGTAATTAAATCTTCTGCCATTTTAAGCATGTGCTTCTTGGGCACTGAACCTGAAGAACTAGGAGTGACACCCACAGAAGCAAAACTAGACCTGCCTCTAGGAGAAGCCTTGGAAGCAGAAGAGAGGGCCTAGACACCTTAGGAAGGGAGGGAGTACAGTTACCTGAGAAGCCCCTACAGCCTGACCTGCCTCCTGGGAGGCCACATCCTGTAAAACACAGTTTCTCCCTGGGACTCCAGAGAGGCCTCCGTCGGAACCACCGGTTCCACTGACGCCTCTAAAGAACCGGCGTCCGGTTCGGACGACTCCTCTAACCTAGGTTTAACTGCCTTGTCCTTGCGCTTCTTTGAGGAAGCCGGCCGGAGCATCCGGCGGCATATTGTAATTGCACCGCTTCCCAAAGACCAACCTGGCACAATCCAACCTACGCTTTATAGTGCGTTTATTGAACCTAGCACAAAAGCGACACCCAACAACGTCGTGCTCAGGTCCCAAACAAGGTATACACAAATTATGGTAATCCCTATGCGGTATCTGTTTCCCACAAGAAATACAGTTATTCACTTTTTCTGACATCCGGTAAACCACTGAGGCAAGAAAAACAAAATATTCCAACGGGTACTTAACCAACTCTGACTTCGGTCTGAAACTCCGAATTCGAAAAATTTCAGAACGCCGAACGGCACTTGCAACACTGCTTCTGCATCGGACCATGCGGCAAAAAAGACTGAGGATATGACGTCGGTCATGCGCATTTGTACCCTGACGTTCTGATGTCAGTCAAATGCGCCTTGACCGACGTCAGCCTTATACTCTGATATTCGGGCCGACCGAGGGACAGCGGACTACCCAAGTGTTAGGACTGCAGCAATGTGAGATGAAGAACATCTGCAGTTCAACAGCTGTTTTCAGACAATAATCCTATAGCACAGAAACTTTTAATTTATTTATTTACATTTGTTTACTGGGAAAGTCTGACTTGGCCAGAAGCCCATTTTCAGCGGAGGCCCAGAGAGAAAAGCTTTTTAGTATAAAAAACTTAGGCAACAGAAAGAAAAAGTGGTGGCAAACTCAAGGACCCTATGACAATAAGGTTAACTAGGAAACATGAAGACATAATGGAGACTTTTCCACAATTTTAAGAAAATATATATAGAGCACAGGAGTGGGGAAATAAGGGAAAGACGAATTTCTTTTCACATTAGATATTCAAAAGCTTGATGAAGTGGAAGCTCAACATTTAACAGCCATGACAAGGAGAAATAAAAAGTGGCGTACAACAAAGAAACAGAAAAATCTCCAGGAAGGGATAGAAAAATGTGGAAGTTAGTAGTTAAGAGGTTGTTGAAGATTTGGAACGTATTACATAATAATGTTTTGAAAGCATGAAAATACCTGCATCATGGAAGAAGACACTGGTGGCTGTTTTACCAAAGGCAAGAATCCTGCAGACCCTGCCTCATATAGATACATATCTATCCTGAATCTCAGTTACAAACATGAAGATGGAATGAGAATGTAAAAAATCCATTACTGTTGATTAGTTTTGATGCAGGCAGGTGTTTGACAGTTTTTTTTTGGAAATTTATGAGTAGAGCAATGGTAGCACGTCAAAATCTACTGCCAATCATTAGTGGACCGGAGTTCCGCTATGGCGACCCCTAACCGGGAAAAACCGAAAGAAACAAACAATGAGTACAGCAATGGTAGCCATTGTACTGCCAAACTACATAACAGAGTTAATACGAATATATGATAGATCACAGGAAAAATAAAGATGAGTGGAGTCCTTTTTGAAAGACTGAGTTTAAACAGAGGGAACAGATAAGACAGTGTCCTCTTTCCATTTTCTTATTTGCTATATACTTGGAATCTTTAACTGCAATGATAAGGGGCACACAAATTCAGGGATATAAATGGTGTGGTGAAAGAAAAACTTGTTTTGTTTGTGGATAATATTACCTTGTACGTGACAAACCTATATTCTAACATTAATGTACTGCAGGATATTTTAGGACAGTTTGAAATATTTAAGTATAAAATAAATGAGAATAAAACAAAAGCTATAGGAGTAAAGTGATATTGGGTAAAATATTACCGTAACTGTAGATGTCCTTCTCTGCACTGTTACACTATTCATAACTGAAGAGATTTCCTGTCAAGGGATAACCCAATGTCCAGCCACTATAATAAAGCCTTTAGCACTTACAGGTGCTCATCATACACACACTCCCCACCCAACATGAGTGCATAAAGGTGATGTATGGACATACACTCAGAACTGAAAATAGTCTCAGGAGGAACAGAATGTCTCTAGGGACAAGGAAGGTCATATGCATCCAGAATTGAAATTGGGGCAGAGCCCCTTGGCCAGGAAGGCAAGAAAGAACAGGCTAGAGCGGAGGAGGTAGGAGGGCGGGAGAAAATACTGCAAGAGTGAAGAGAAGGACATCTACTGTTATGACAAGATTTTACACAACTGTACTATGACCTTCCTTATCACTGTTGCATTACTCATAACTGTAGGGAGAGTACAAAAGCTCAAGAGTAAACCTGGGAGGAGGAAACTCATGCAGGACAGCTTTAGCAAAGCCAGCTCTATCCCTGGAAATAACATTCAACATGTAATGCTTAGTGATGGTATGAACAAAAGACCAAGTAACAGCCTCAAGGATGGAATTGGTATCCAGCCTCTTGAAAACAGCACCAGAGAAGGCAAAAGCCCTGGTAGAATGTGTCTTTACAGATGAGGAAAGACATTTACCATGAAAAGAATAACTAAAAGAAATGGCTTTAGAAATCCAGGAAAAGAGGTTTGCTTAGAAACAGCTAAACCCAAAAACTTGGGATGAAAAGAGACGAAAAGCCGCTCAGAAGTGAGAATTGCTAGTTTTATCCAAATAATATCTGAGCTCTCTATGCAAATCAAATGTGTGAAGCATGTTCTCAATGGCAGACTTCAGAGAAGGAAAAAAGGAAGGCAAATAAATAGACTGATTAAGGGACAACTCATTGACCACCTTGTCCATAAAAGAAGGGTTAGCATGAAGAAACACCCTGTCTCTCTGGAAAACTAAGAAAAGAGGAACTGCCATGAGAGCCTACAGTTTAGACACTCTCTTGACTGAAGCAAGAGCCAAAAGAAGAACAGTCTTCCAATTACAAAGTTGTAAGGAAGCTGAAGCCACAGGTTCAAAAGGAACCAGAGTCAAGAACAAAACTGAGGTCCCAAGAAGGTGGAACGGGTTTCCTGGGTGGCCTGATATGGAGGACGTGTTTAAGAAATTGTCTGACCTCATACCTAGAGGCCACAGAAGGAGTCAGTGGCAGACAAGCAGAAACTGCTGATAGGTGAGCGTTAATTGAAGAGTATCCAACCCAGCATCAAACAAACCCCACCTCTGGAACAGGCTCCCCATCCATGTGAAGCAGAGTTGCTCCCTAACCCAATTCAAGTGCAACCTGGACAATTGGATGGGGAACATGAAATTCATCCCTGGTTCGGCACCTATGTCTCTAATGGACACAGGCAACCTGTAAATGGTTCATCCCCAGGCCCTAACTTTTAAATGTTTTATCTCCCAAGCCCCTACTTAAACTTATCAAGGTTATCAGAACTTGTCAAAGATTTGGGATGCATGGCTAAGCTTAAAAAGGCCCTTGTAGTCTTTAGCCTAGTAAACAACTATGAACCTAAATAAGAGAGAACAAGAGGTATTGACATTTTTTTAATTCCTCCAAGTCTTTTGGGATTCTAATACCATGATGGGAATGGACCCCATATTCCTATGTTAATGTATTTTTAAAGTTCATGAAATTAGTTAATGTTTCAATCTTTGATTTTAGCCAGAAGTGCTCTTCGCAGGACCCACAATGTGCCCAGTAATGACTCTTTCTACACTTTGTATGGGGTTACATGAATAGGTAACATATCCAAGTATGACTGCAAATTCTTTTTTTTATAAGACCCATTGCTCCTACTAACACCGGAACTGTCTGGGTATCTCTCTCTTTCACATTGCCCTCATTTCTGCCTGCAAATCTTGGTATTTTATGACTTTGTGTCTCTCTGTACATAAGACACTGTAGTCACTGGGTGTAGCAATTTCAATGATCAATGCTACTTTTGTCTTGTTTTTCATGGACTACTATATCTGGTTTTCTCGCATCTATTTTTTGAACTGTTAGTAATGGATGATTCCATGTGATATAAACGTCATCATTTTCTGTGGTGTTTTGTGGCTCATGTTTTCAGTACTTTTCAGCTACTTTCGTGTTATAATGTTTGCACAATCCCCAATGTAACAGTCTTGCCACATTATTATGTCTTTTAGTATGCAGTTCTTCTGCCATTAGTATATCACAACCAGCAACAAGATGTGCAACGGTTTCCAGTTCTCTTTTACAAAACCTACATTTGTCTGTTTCTACCACATGTTCAATGGACTTTGTAAATCAATGTGTATGTAGTCCACTGTCTTGGGCCTCCAATATTAAACTTTCATCTTTTGGTTTAAATTCACCTCTCATTAACCATTCCTGCATTCGATCCTGATCAACACAATGGTTGTTCCAAGAGTTTTCTATACTTGCAAATATATTTAGGCATTTTCAACATTTCTTCCCTTCTCATCTGATCATTCACCTTATATGCTTTCTTTTGTTTTTTGGCACATTCAGTTGCCGCCTGATTTTTATCTACTTCTGGTCTGATTTCCACTCCCACTTGATGCCGATATGTTTTGGTAAACCAAGCAGGAAAGTAATCTTAGACTTTTTCTACTTATGTTTCAAAACTTTCACTACATTTGGAACTTGTGAGGTCAGCAGATGTGTATGCAGTCCAACGACTGCAGATCTATACATGTAATCAATTTTGAGGAGGCACATACCTCCTTCAAGACAGGGAATATATAATTTTGGTATGGGGTCTATATTACATGATCGAATGATTAGGTGATCGAACACCGAAACATCGACCACATTATATCGAAAGCAAAAAACAGCGAATGGCCAATTTAACGCAGGGAAAGATTTCCTTTGGCCGTTCAATGGATTTTGCCGTTTTCTCCACTGTGGAGCGATCTTGGAGTTGGTATATTTAGTTGGGGGGGCCACAGCCCCCCACTTAGTTTGGCTGTAAAGTTAATTTTTTTTTTTTTGTGGCCGATGGTAATGTTTCCCGGTGGCATTCGCTATTTTGCAGTTCGATATTACGAGGTCAATGTTTAAGTGTTCGATCACCTAATCATTCGATTATCCAACACCTTTTGTGGAGAGTCAATCACTCCAAAAGTATAAGACAGGACAGGAAGAGCAAATTGGTTTATAGCTTGGACTTTGTTCCTAGATGTTTTCAGTATTAATTTAAGTCTTCTAAAATACTCCTTACTAAGTTTTATTAGTATTTGTTCATGTTTTATTATTGATCCTTCATCAATTTCCGATATTTATACACTCCCTCTTACTCAGGTTCATTTATATTACATTCCTGTCTCAACCTGATGTTTTCTTGGTGCTACAGCTTTCCTGCTTTAAAGGTTGTTTTTGCACATTTACCAAGACCAAATGATATTCTTATATTATCTGAAAAAGTTTTGCCCACTTGCAGTTGTGCTTTTAGTTCTTCATCTGATGAACTATACAGTTTTAAATCATCTACAAAAAGAAGATGAGAAGTCTTTACAATTTGTTGTTTTCTGGGAGTCAAATTGTAGCCATGACCTAATCTGTTAAGTAGATAACATAATGGGTTAAGGGCAACACAAAATAGCAACAGTGACAAAGAGTCACTCTTGAATATCCCCCTTTGAATTTTTATCCTAGGAATAACTTGTCTTTTATCACGGCTTAACTGCAAAGTAGTTTACCACGGTTTCATGGTTGCTCTGATGTAATCGATCAGTGTAGGGTATATCTTATACATTTTAAGAACTCTTTTATCCATGAATGTGGAATACTATCAAATGCTTTTTTTATAGTCTATCCATGCCATATTTAGATCCTTCCCCTTTTTGCAGTTCTCCATTATGACTGCTTAACAAAAATTATCCGTTGTTCCATATGACTTTCTTTTATTACCCTTTTGTTCTATTGGCATGACTGAGCTTTCTTCTAAATGACTATAAACTCTACTGGCATCAGTTCCAGACTATAGTTTATACGCTGTCAGAATGCAAGTTATTGGTCTACAGTTTTTAGGATAGCTTGCAGGTTTGTTCTTAAGTAGGAGTATTGTTTTTCCTATTGTTAACCATGGCTAAATCTTCAGGTAAGGATGTTAATACGTTTAGCCAGAAGTTAGGTACTGTCTCTGGGCCTAGGAATTTCCAATTAGGAGCTTTTCTTAACTGTGTTTCAATCTTTCTGGCCATTACTTCAAACCCATTTCATATCCTGTATATTTGAACTTGTTATTGTCTTTTACTTCTTATATCCATTTAGCATCTTTGTTATGTTCCTCAGGATCTTCACAGATACATCTCCTTTTTCTAGTGGTGTTACAATTCCTTTTGCCTTGTTTCCCAATTCTCTATAAAACTTTTTTCGGTCATCAATAAATTGCTTATTTTATATTTTTCCTTTATATTTATCTGCATATCTTCTAAGTTTTTTTTTGCTTGTGCTAATATTTTTAGTTTATTATTTGCGATAGTGCATGATAGATCCTGATCTGTTCTGATACTGCCCATTGCTTTTATCATGGCTATCTTTCTGAGTATTTTTATGATCTATTCCCTCTTCTGTACTCTTCAAACAGTGACTCTTCTTGTCTTAATTGTTTTATAGTTTTCTCTATCTGATACTTCCATCATGGCATTCAACTTCTCCCTTTCATTTCCCTTACTACCCTGTGTTTTTGTGGTAAAACTTTATCTCTTATTAATTTAGCTGCACAGTAATAGATCATATTTACTTCTGTGATATCACATGAATCTCTACGGACAGCCCTAATTACTGGGTTCATTTGTTTTATCAAACTTGCAATTTTTGGGGTTTTATTGACTTTCTGTAGTCGGTTTCTTTCATTGATCTTAATATGTCTATCCATTTCTATTAAATCAAGCAACTCTTAGATCATTTTCTTCTACACTTAGGGTACATTCTTTGTTCTCCATTTACTGCAGGCATTCTATAGAAAGTTCCCGAGCATCTTTCTATGCCAAATTCTTTTCAGTTTCATCCTGTGTCATCCACTGTTCATTCATATGGGAGCTCACTGGCCTATCACTCCTCAACACTAACTACATCAGAGTTGCCACAGTTTCCTGTTCCTTCTCTTGCTGTCCAACTCCAACTGAACGTTTGTACTGGTTTCCTATGAAAGGCTACAAAGTATCTTAATTTTGCAAATGATCAGATGTTTCCTGCTCCACTGGTTTCTCCTTAATCTGGGGATCTATTGCTTCATCCTGCTCTGATGTTATCTGAGTTAGAGCTTCTACACTAAATCCTTCACTTCACAGGTAATCCATAACCTCAGTTTCTATTACTTTAACTTCTCCATTACTAATCCTCTTTCTACTTTTCCTTTTTGTTTCCCTATTTTGTTACTGTAAAATTTTCCATGTCCAGATGCCTTTGTCTGTATTTCTCTTTAAATATCTTTGGTGCTGCTTTGTTTGTATTGATTAGTCTTGCTTTCTCCTTTGCATAAATATTGCACCATATTAAATCTCTTTTTCTTTCTATGTCCATATTTCTTCTTCAAATGTCTCCTGCTGCTCCTGTTTCGCCTTATTCTGGGGACTCGCTGTGATGTAACCAGTGTTTGACTTTCTGCACTAAATCCTTCACTTTGCATGTATTCCATAACTTCATCTTCTATTTTTTAACTTCTGTTTTAGTAATCTTCTGTTCTACATTCCCTCTTTGTGATCTTATTTTTTCTACTGTGAATATTTCCATATCTGGATGCTTTTGCCTGTATTTCCCTTTGAATACCTTTGGGGCTGCCTTTTTTGTGCTGATTAATTTAGCTTTCTCCTGTGCATAAATATTGCACCATATCAGATCTCTCTTTCTTTCCCATGTCCATATTTCTTTTTTACATCTTTCAAAAGTCTCTAGATTTTGTTCTTTATATTTTCACACTTCCTCGGTCGCTTCTTTTTCCAAACGGCCCAAGGTTTCTTGGTTTATACAATGTTTTTCATAAATCTGTTGTATTACTGAACATAAATTTTTATTTGAAGCTTTTCTCTCAATCTTTTTGTATATCTTCTGCCTGGAAATTCTGGGATTTTCGCATAATAGCAACAATACATAATTTATTTCTTCTCCTCAATAGTTCACTCTATCATCTTTATGTTTCTGTTTTGGCCTGTTGAGATTTCTGTGGACTGCTACCCCAGAGAGGGGATCCTGATGGTGAGAGAGGAACCGGACAGAAAATCTTTTCCATTTGGACAAATATGATTTTCTGGTAGCAGGTTTCCTGGCCTCCTGCAAGACTGGAGGCACATTCTCAGAGATGACTAGAAAGGTCTGGGGTAGGAGAAGAGGAAATAAAGTCTGAAGAGACATCCAAAAGAAAGGCATCTTGAGAAAGGTATTGAGCTGGGAAATGTCCAGAATTGGTCTCCAAGTGCTCTTCTTTCTAGGAAGAATGGTGCCCTGGATCAAAAGAGAATGGAGCATCTCTGGGAAAAAACAAAGTTGTTCCCGAGGAGGTTGAGGAATGCCCAACAGAGGAGGAAGGGATTTCTAAACCCAAATCCTGATCTTCATTTGAGAATTTCAGCACCCTGGGTCTTTTAATTGGAGTGGAATACCAGGTTTGGGTGGGCACAGACACCCTCTTGAGGAGGCTATAAAGCCATTAAAGCATTAAACAAACCCTGAGTAAAATACTGACATTCACATTGGGGATCCTTAACTACAAGGAAAATATGGTTAGTTTTCTGTTTCTTTTTCTGCAGGACATCTGCACAAAACACCTTTGGAGGGTCAGACCCTTGGTAACACTCAATAAGCCCAGTAGCGATCTCCTCCCTCACTAAGATCTGCGGAATCCCCTCAGATATAATTACATGAAGTTCCCCTTCAATGTCTGGAGAAGATGTCTGGAAAGCCTCAGAGAACAGCCGAGAAGTTGGATCCATGCCACCCTCCAAAAGGCTTGCAGCAGTGGAATCTGAAGCAATCATCGGATGATCCTCTGAGCTTTCACTAGCCTCACAGATGTCTGGGGGAGGCTGGACAGCAGCCATGTCAGACCAAAGTTTTCTGGCCTTTTTCCTAGACAACGGATGTCCTTCAAGATGGGAAGACTCCACCACAGCACATTAAGCCAATAGCTTCAGACATTGGTTTTCAAGGTAAATAGATAAGAAGGAGAGATGACTATGTAGGGGGTCTTGAAGACAAAAGCTTGGCAACAGAACACTGCGTATGATTGTGGGAAGTACCCAAACAGAACAGACACTGGTCGTGATGGTCTCCATGGGGAATCTGCCTCACAGACATTTTCCCCTGCCGGAAGACTTGAACCCAACCATCACTAATTAAAAAAGAAAGATAAGGAGAAACCCCAATAGAGCACTTACTGAAACATAGCTTGATAACCAGCACAGCAGAAAGGCATTCAGCCTGACGTTCAATGATGGTATTCAGACTGGTGGGAAAGATTTCTGAACCTATAAATCTAAGAACCTATGAGTGTGTGCATCTGTACATCACCTTTATGTCCTTTGCCTTGCACAGGGAGCATGCATGTGACATACAGTGCCGGTAAATACTAAAGGCTTTGGTTTACTGGCTGGACATTGGACTATCCTTGGCAAGCGATCCCTTCAGTTATGAATACTGCAACAGTGATATGGAAGGCATTTTATGCGTCGACACATGAATTAGTTCAACAATACCTATATTTACGGGGACATGAAACATGTATGTATTAAAAATGACTAAGTTGGTAGCAAAACATATGAAAGAAGAGACCAACCAGAAATTTATTATAAGAGACTGGAGACTAATGGCCATGTATGTGAACAGTAAGATGCAAGTGGTAGAAGTTTTTATTTCTTTTGGTCCAGTACATAAGTCAGGCATAATTTTAAAAGCCAGAGGAATAGTTATGGATGATAAATAAAAAGTTGAAATTTATTTGGAAATTGAAGAGGACAACAGTAAAGTGGATAAGTAGATTCTTCTTACTGAACAGGGTTACTTAGGACTACCTGATTTGAAGGTATACGTTTAAAGCTACACAACTAATACTTTCATATAAGGCACAAGAAGACAGCTATAGATCAAAGTGGAAAAAGATGATGGTGGAGCAAAGTGGAACTACAAGCAGTGAAGGCAGATTATGATTTTGGTGGCAAGCCCTTAATGAGAACAGACATAATTATACAGAATTATATACGTATAAACTGGCAGACAACATTATAAAGACTAACACTAAGCCTCTGAGTGAGTAGAGAAAGGAGATTTTGCCAGTAGGAATATATACAACTAAGGGTACGGAAGACAAGCAAGAGACTTCAGGAAGTTAACTGGAAGAAGCTAAGAAAAGGATTCGAATTAGCATCAGAAAATAAGTTGGGAAGTAGTCGAGCAGGTTTTTGACCTACAGATCAAAAATGCCTTCCATATCAGGGACTGTTGGCTGAATATAAACACAGAAAATGAGAGCATGGAGAGAGCAGACCCAAGTGAAAGACTACCTCTGGTAGGGTTTCTAAAGAATAAGCTATTAAAACATATTAGTATGGCATATAAAATACTACATAATTCTAAAATACAATTGAAGCACATAAAAAGACTGGGAGGGAATATTTGAATGATAAATTACAAAATAACAAGTCTGTAAGGACTCTAGGTGTGCTACAGAATCAAAAAAAGTTTTGCATGGAAATTTTTGAACAGGTACTTTTATACTCCAAGTAGACTTCACAAGATTTTTCCTGAAGTGAATACAAAATAATAATACAAAATAACAGAACTGT